>NC_090265.1:1252592213-1252945713 GCF_040414725.1 Anabrus simplex
ACAATATTCAAATAAGAAATATGGCACTATATCCCAACATATGGTCTCTAGTATATTCCCAGAAATCTTATCAATTCCAGCTGCTTTCTTAGCTTTCAGCTTCTGTTATCTCTTTGTAAATATCTTTAACAATAACTAGAGGACCCGCGTCCTGCTCCGCAGTATTCGTTATAAATAGCCCTTTCAGACCTGAAAGAAAACTGGAGGTGTGAATTTTTGTTTCTACGTCAAGAACTGACTAAAATGCTCCTCAATACACATATTAATAGTTTATTTTACAAAATAAAAACTAACATCCGAAAAACAGGACCCACACAATTGTGCGTATCAAAATTCAAAACCTCGTTGTATCACGTACGATGGTGTAGCTTCAAAATTTACGTTCACTAACCAATGTACACACTTCATTGAATATATTCCGGTATTCAGTAAAGCTTCTAGATTAATATAAACGCAGTAAATAAATACTTACTTTCGGCACTACTGCTTCCTGCCATCTCGACGATCAACTGTGCTTTTTAAACTCTTCTTCCTTCGCCCTGGCGGTCAAGCGCATACTAAAATCAATTGAAATACACGCCACGTGTCCTGCACAATCACTGCAGTCCGGTGTAGCGCCGAAAAAACATCAAATACGGTCAGGGATAACTAAAATACGAACCCGCACAATTGTGCGTACTCGGTCTGAAAGGGATAGGTCAGATAACTCACCCCAATGTACCTGTCGTAGTCATATTGACTTGCCTGCCCTTTTCAATGGTTAGTGAATATTTGACACGAAGCGCGCAGTTCGTAGTCAGAATTCATCCATTCTGACGTCATCATGGCGTCCGTCTGGTAAAAATCTATTGATATATTCACTTTTTAATCCTGCAGTTCTTAATGTAAAGCTTGGTATTGTGTCGTAGAAGACAATAGTATTTTTAATCGCAGTTCTTCTATACAGAACGGCTGTCTGGTGAGCTCGTAAGTTAGTCTGGAAGGAGCGTTTTATCCAAGAAGAGAACCAAGATACATGTCCTTCGCTCTTTCTAGTGTAGCTAGGTTATCCTTCGATAGGTGTTCTCAGATAATCTCTAAGACTTCTGTCATTATGGGGTCTGTTTGTACGTAGACGTTTTTCTCTTAGCAGCATCTAACTTATTACAAACGCTCTACCATCTGTTGAATACTGTATATCTGGAAGGTGATTAAGGTTAGAGAATCAAAGAGTATCTAGTAAGGAATAGTATTCTTCCGTGATCAGAGGAAGTGTATACCTTTGGCTTAACAGGTAGTAATCAAACATGGCTGCATGTAATGACATTACTAAGGATGAAAGTCACATAATCAGAATATTAATGAAAGTGTTAGTTTGTTAAGCAAAAACTCAGAACAACCCAAAGAGCTATGGAACGGTTTATGCTAGGCTTCACGAAGAAAGACAGGATGAGAGCAGATTATATCAGGTCAGTCACAAAGGTCAGTGACATTTTAGAAAGGGTGTTTACCCTAAAATGGCAGTGGGCAGGCCATATTGCTCGGAGAACTGATGGTAGGTGGACAAAGCTTGTGCTTGAGTGGAGTCCGAAAGATCATCTGAGACCTAAGGGAAGCCCGCCGGACAGATAGGATAAAGACATCCGGAAGATTACTGGGATCAATTGGCAGAACATCGCTCAAGACTGTCCCAGATGGAGAGACCTCATGAAAACCTACCTTGCTTCGGACTTAAAGAGGCCACATCGTAAAAACGATTGAATATGGCTGATAGTAATAGTCGCTTAGCAACCTGTTAAGTATAGAATGTATTGCGGGCTAGCGGAAGCCTTCGCCTGCAATTATTGGAGTGATCATTTAATTATTTTGTTTTATGATTACTCAAAGTTGGCTCATGATTTATGTTTCACGTAATTCCGGAGATAATAAAACTAAAATGAAGCAAATCGGTCGGACGGACTTACTTTCTAGTAAACTATTTTAATATAGAGATAGATAATGGCAATACTGAACTTACCAAAGTGTGTAACTGGCGCAATGAATCAACACTCTATGAGGTTTTTATTTTTAAATATGAACTGCCAAATGCGTACAACTTTAAACGAACGTTCCACAATGAAATGTGAACTCGGACTTACGGGCGAGTACCGTTCGACAATATACAATATTCCACATCTGCACTGCGTGTTTCCCAACAAGTAAGTTTATATGGCGTCGGCCTAATGTTATTACAAGGTCAGCATTATTATTCTACCTTCTTAATAAGCGACACAGCTTTGATGCTCCTTTTTCTCTTGCAGTAGACGAGGAGGGGGTACTTGCTTCAAAACCCATCGCGCCAGTGAGAGCACTGCCGCGTCCTCAGAATTCTGAATGACAGCGACTTGTGTCCCACATTGAGTGATGGACTGTACGTGCCGTAGCTCCAAGCACATGGATAATATTATTGAAGAAAGGGAGGGCGAACTGTACCTTATTCAATAGATTTTGTTACTGCGACAGTGAGAAATTGGGAGAGAGAAAACGACTACGGATTTTTTAGAAGGTTCTCAAATATAAATACGTCAGTTTTAATTTTATATAGGCCTAATATTAAAAAGTAGTTAAACGTTCAAATTGGGTACCACTCCCTCTCACTTACGTACGCTTCTGGTTGTGGTTAAGTGTAAGAGAATACCAAGAGCCCTAACTTTGCCACTTACAAAGGCAAATAAAAAAAAAAAATATTAATTAATTAATATTCCGCCTCTGTTGTGTAGTGGTTGGTGCGATTAGCTGCCACCCCCGGAGAACCGGGTTCAATTCCAAGCTCTGCCACGAAATTTGAAAGTGGTACGAGAGCTGGAATGGGGTCCACTCTGCATAGGTAGGTCAACTGAGCAGAAAGGGGTTCGATTCCCTCCTCAGCCATCCTCGAAGTGGTTTTCTGAGGTTTCGCACTTCTCCTCCGCGCAAATGCTGTGTTGGTACCTAACTTAAGGACACGGCAGATTCTTTCCCTTGTCCTTTGGATTTTATCCAGTTCTTGAATCAGGTAATTCTGGTGAGGGTCCCTACACTGGAATCATACTCTAGTTGGGGTATTACTAGAGACATACATGTCCTCTCTTTTACATCCATGCTACAACCCCTAAATACCCTCAAAACCTTGTGCAGAGATCTGTACACTCTATTTACCATCATATTTATGTGATTACCCCAATGAAGATCTTTCCTTACGATATATTAACACCTAGGTACTTACAATGATCCCCAAAAGGAACTTTCTCCCCATCAGCGCAGTAATTAAAACTGAGAGGACTTTTCCTATTTCCAGAATATTCTTCCTCTAGTTCGTTCCATCACTTTCTGAATCAGCTGCCCTACCTATATTAACTTACTAGCAATTACCCGTGGCTTCGCTTGCGTGGATTTCGTAATTTGATCAAAGTAATCATTCCCCGGCATTGTACTAAAACATCTGAAAATTCCTAAAGTATAAAAACTCACCCAAAAAGTGAGTTTCATTTACCCAAGAAATTCTTTGTAAATCATGTTTTTGGTATTACCTTTTGGGCCTTAGACGTCCATGTGGGAAACATTATTCGCTCAAGTCGAAAAAATAAATACATGTTTCTTTATTTTTAAAGGAGATTCCAAATACATATTCCCACATCTGTAACATCTTCAGTTTTTGAGATATACATAAGTATCTCCATAAAAAGAATTCAACCCCCTGACCAGTCCATTCCCCACCCCCACCCCCATCTACAGTAAGTGTATTTTTCGAAAACAAAAATACATGTTCCTTTTTCTAAAGGAGATTTCACGTCTGTAACATCTTCAGTTTTTAAGATATAAGTGTCCTCATAAAAAATAATTGAACTATTTTTCACTAATTTTCACCCCCGTTAAATACCTCCGAAACCAAAACGGTACACGTTCCTGTATTTTTAAAGGACTTTCCAAATACCAAGTTTCTTGTCTCTAACATGTTAAGATTTGACATATAATGTAGATATACCGGCACTCATTTTAAAAATTCACCCGCTTTTCCAATTTTTTCCAGTCCCTTAACTGGATTCTCCTAAAACAAAACAGCGTTTCATTACTTTTAAGGAGATTCCAAATACCAGTTTTCATGTCTGTACGTCTGAAACACCTTCACTCTTTTAGATAAATGTATACTCATAAAAATAATTCAGCTTCTCCTTTTTACTTCTTTCCACCTCTCTCCCGCATTAAGTGGACTTTGCGAAAACAAAAAATACGTGTTTCTTTATTTTAAAACGAAATTCAAAATACCAACTTTCACGTCTGTAAAGGCTTCAGTTCTTAAGATAAAGTATCCTCATAAACATATTTCAAGTCGTTATTTACTTATTTTCAACCCCACACCCATTACGTCGATTTTCCTAAAAAATGCATGTTTCTTTATTTTTAAAGGAGATTCCAAATACCAATTTTCACGTCTGTAACATCTTCACTTTTGAATAATAATAATAATAATAATAATAATAATAATAATAATAATAATAATAATAATAATAATAATAATAATAATAATAATAATTGCTTTACGTCCCACTAACTACTTTTTCGATCTTCGGAGACGCCGAGGTGCCGGAATTTATCCCCGCAGGAGTTCTTTTACGTGCCAGTAAATCTACCGACACGAGGCTGACGTATTTGAGCACCTTCAAATACCACCGGACTGAGCCAGGATCGAACCTGCCAAGTTGGGGTCAGAAGGCCAGTGCCTCAACCGTCTGAGCCACTCAGCCCGGCAATGGAGATATAAGTAACCTCATAAAAGAATTTCAACTCCTTTTTTCATCCCCACCCTTCCTACCCTTTAATTTGCTTCCCCACCTCCCGAAAAGTGCGTGTTTGTTTATTTTTAAAGGAGATTCCAAATACCAATTTTCACGTCTGTAACATTTTTAGAACTAATTTTCCACTTCATTCACCCACCCCCAAATGGATTTTCCGAAGACAAAAGAACACCTTACTTTGAAAGAATATTCCAAATGCAAATGTTCATGCCTCTGACATCTTCAACTTTTGAGTTATAAGTATCCTCATAAAAAGAATTCAAATCCTTTATCACCCCAACCCTTTAAGTTGAATACACCCCCTCCCCCAATAAATGCGTGTCTCTCTTTGAAAAGGAGATTTCAAATGCCAATTTTCACGTTTTTAACATCTTTAGATAGGCCTATATATATATATATATATATATATATATATATATAGGCCTATATATTCATACAAAAAATTCAACTAATTTTTAATTGTTTTACGCCGCCCCCGTTAAGGGGTTATTCCGAAAACCAAAGAACACGTATTTTCTCATTTTTAAAGGAGATTCCAAAAACCAATTTTCATGTCTGCAACATGTTAAGTTTCTGAGATATACTGTAGATATGCTAAGTTTAAAAATTCACCCTTTTTCAGTTCCCCTTAACTAGATTTTCCGAAAAAATACTTCTGTTTCTTTAATTTTATAGTAAATTCCAAATACCAGTTTTCAAATCTGTAATATGTTACGTGTCTGAGATAATTTGCAGATATAGTCTTTTTAAGAATTCACCCCGTTTGTCACTCCGGTTCACCCCCTATTCATCGGATTATCCAATAACACAAAAATACGTGTTTATTTTCAAAGGAGATTCCAAATTTCAATTTTCATGTCTGTAACATCTTCAGTTTTTGAGATATAAGTCTCCCCATAAAATGTGTTCAACCCCTTTTCCCCCCTTCCTTCACCCCCTTAGTGGTATTTTAAAAAAACAAAAATACGTATTTCTTTATTTTTAAACGAGATTGCAAATACCAAGTTTTTGAGATACAGATATCCTCATTTTAAAAATTCATCCCCCTTTTCACCCCCTTAGCGATGGAATATTCAAAAATCCTCCCTTAGCGAGCACCTACATGTTAACATGTATTCCCAAAATTTCATTTCTTTATGTCCAGTAGTTATGGCTCGGCGATGATGAGTCAGTCAGTCAGTCAGTCAGTCAGTCAGTCAGTCAGTCAGTCAGGACACGTTATTTTATATATATAGATTTGCCATTTCTTGGTCACGCTTCCTGTCGTTCGCATGACCTTCTCAACTGATATTTGATAAAATTAGATTATCCACTATAATCACGTTCCTTTCCATATCTTATCCCACATAGCTGACTATCTTATCAAATCATTCTGAATCAGTGTCAGTACCATTTCCCGTCTGTGAACTCGAAACACATCAAGTTGCCTATTATCTTTAGAAATGAGCCTTACACCTAGAATGCCATGTTTGTCATCTTTTACTTTTTTGTAGTTTACAATTTCTTCTTTCACCATAATGAATACTCCCCTTCTACCATTCCTATCCTATCTCTACGAAACACATTTCAGTTCCGTGAGAATATTTCTGCATCCATTACTCAGCCAAGATTCAACTCCTGTTGCAATATCTGGTATATATCTGTTAAATTACTTAATTCTGTTCCTCTCTTTACAGCACTTGTACACTTCAAGACTAGCAGTTTTATGTCATCCGTATTTGACCTCCAGATCCCTGTACCCTAATCACCGCTCCCTAGACCACCCTGTTTTCCTGAATGTACCTCCCTATAACCCTTCTAAACAAATTTAAGTGAAGGCCATCTTAGTGAAGGTCGCTATCTCCTACCCAACCATTAGGATCTAGAAATCTCACTCCCAGTTTCTCACATACCCACTGCATAGTCTCATTTAAATCCCCAATCACCTTCCAGTCAGTATCCCTCTTACGCAGTATTCCATTGATAATCTCCGCTTCCTTAAACTTCATCCGTGCTGCATTTACCAGATCCCATACATCTCCAATTATGTTGGCACTTATACCTGCTTGCCTTACGTTGTTGGTACCAACGTGAAACACTACCACCTTCTCCTTTCCTTCCTCTTTCTCTTCTAATTTCCTCAACATCTGCCTCAACCTAATTCCTGGATAAATTCTACCCTGGTTCCCTTTCCTCCACACTCTTCTTTCCTTACATGTCTAACAATCGAATCTCCCATGACCAGACCCTCAACTCTACCCACCTCATTTGATCCCCTCCCCTCCTGGTCAGTCCTATCTTTCTTGACAGCTGCAGAAGCTACTTCCTCCTCTGTTTTCCCTCTCCTGTGACCCTGTTCCACCTGTCTTTTCCTATCTTTTACTCCACATTTCCCTTCCCTGTCTTTTCCCTTCTTCCTACTTCCACAATTCTTAGCAACAGTTCCCTGTTCCTCATCTTCCCTGTGGTGTTCTACTTGCAGTGACTCGTAACGATTCCTCACAGACACCTGACCTGAATTCTGATTCTGAATAGATCCCTTAGTCTGCAGTCTCCTTCCCCTTAAAATATCAGACCACTGTCTTCTAAAATCTCCCCCCCCCCTTTCCTTCGAATCCCTATTTTAGACCTACTGTATCCCGTACAATGTTTGAGGGAGGCCTACCTTCCTTCCTGCCTTTTGAGAGAATCCTAATTAACTCCCTCAAACTCTCCAGCTCCTCCCTCATACTTCTTAATGCCTGGCCACACCCACAGTTCCTACACTTGCACTACTTAGCCATTCTTTACGGAATGATGAAAAGAAAAGGAAAAATAAAATAACTTATTCTGTGCAAAATAAAAATTAAAGGAAAGATATATTGTCTAGGATAGTACACAAAGATCAGACAATGAGGTAATGAATATACTGCCACACTACAATACTACTGAGTTGTACTAAATTTTTATCCTACAACACCTTAACTGGATGAAAACAGCCGTTAATTACTGAATACCGAAAGGAATACGCAAGAATTTTTCAATTCTAAACTGCAATTAAGCCTACCCCAATTACTATAAGAGAATTCTAATAATAATGCTATTTGCTTTACGTTCCACCAACTACTTTTACGGTTTTCGGAGACACCGTAGTGCCGGAATTTTGACCCGCAGGAGTTCTTTTACGTACCAGTAAATCTACCGACACGAGGCTGGAGTATTTGAGCACCTTCAAATACCACAAGACTGAGCCAGGATCGAACCTGCCAAACTGGGGCCAGAAGGCCAGCGCCTCAACCGTCTGAGCCACTCAGCCCGGCATAACAGAATTCTAGTGAGAGTTACTACAGATACTTCTACTGTACTACACAAATACTGTATTTCACAGTAATAGTTAAGTACGCTAATTTCTAATAAAATAGTAATGTACTATAACACACTACAATAATTTTAAACTACGTTCAGACGCATCCTAATTACAATAGGTTATTAATTATTACTTAGCACAAACATAAATGGAAATTACAATAAAGTTTGAAATTGGCAAGAACTACTCAAAGCTTACCAAAGCTTAAAGATTAACAAATGCGTAGACAGATTATTATTATTAGTACTATTTCATCCTACTTTGCTCTAATAGAAATGAAAACTGCCGTTTGGTTAAATGTTGAAGAAGCGAGAGGGTTACCGTACACAAAGATACATACGAATATATCAGGCAAGATGCTATCTAATATACAGTTCTTAACTAAAATGTTGTTATGTTATTTTTACAGCTGGTGGATTACTACTTTTTTCCCTACTACGCGGGACGGTGAATAAAAGTGCTCCTTAAATGATAAAAAGAGGTTGACTACAATAATTCTCTAAGAAACTTTTGTCTAGTGTACGCCGGGGACTTGAATTGCAATTATTGGGATGTAGGAATTTGATTATCATTTTTTACTCGATGAATAATCGAAGGTGGAAAGTACGAAGTATGCCGGGGACTTGGAACTACAAATGATCGGAATAGAGTAATCAGCTGATTCTTGTATTTGTTTACTCAGCTACCCTCTACTCTTTGATCTCATCGGAATGCAGCAAACAATTGTCAACAATCGTCAACAATCCAAGGACTGTTGAGTAATTCTCCAGCGAAATACCGTCTATTCTCTTTAACTTCTTTTTTAAATCGAAGTTTTCAGGCGTATCGTGTTATTCAATTGAATAAATTTTTACCTTCGCGATAGTTTGACACGAAATACCGTGTCTATTATCTGATCGAATGTAAAAGCTGCGTAAGTTAGAACTCCTTATGATATTCTGCCTTTGGAGTATTATACGAACGAACCTACAGATATTTAAATGTTAATAAAAATGTTAATATTATTACCTAAATTATTTCCCAAACCTAAATTTGAAACAAAGTATACCTAGCTAGCCTACTTAACCTACAAAACGCAATCTACTGAACACCAACTGAACTAGTTGATATAAAATTCAAATAACTGTCACTACTCCCAATTTCTACCAGTATATAATTAGCACTAAATGGATCACACACACACACACACACACACACACACACACACACACAAAATTAAACTATTTCATTAGGTATTAACTACTTTATCACTTTTTATTCTTTCTTCCGACTGCCCAAATCTCTGTTCCGTCCAGCGCAATGCTCCTTGGTAAGTCTGTTCCTCAAATTTTTGTTTAGTGGCCCACAAATTAATTTTGATTTTCTCTTGAAACTTTATTTTGTCATGGCAATTATTTTCTTGATTTCTGTTGTACAGTGCATATCTTCCCTGATCATACTTCCCAAATATTTAAAGTTGTTGACTTGCTCTATTTCTTCACCCCCTATACTAATACGAAATTGTCTAACTCTGCCTCTAATTATCATAATTTTTTGCCTTCTTCTTATCATTTCTCATTCCATATTTTTCTAGTTTCGTGTTGAGTTTATCAAACATTTGTATCATTTCTCGTGCGCTTTCTGCCATCTCAACCATATAACCGTATACAATCTACTCTCTGACCCCCAACACAAACTCCACCTATTCTACTAAAACGTTCATTGATTATATCCTCGAGACACAGTAGATATTGAACAGTATCGGTAATAAACAGCAGCCTTGTTTTGTATCTCTTCCCAATTCAGTTTCTTCACTCATCTCATCTCCTATTCTTATTCTTGCTCTCTGGTCCAAGTATAAGTTCCTTATAAGCCTACTATCCTTCCAATCAACTCAATGTCTCTTCAGGATTGCCATCAATTTGTCACATCTGACACAGTCAAAAGCCTTCTCAAGATCAATGAATACAGCGTAAACCTTCCTGTTTTTCTCTATGTATCTCTCTCTCCTGTCAATCACAGCAGCCCAATGGCATCTCTTGTTCCAACTTCTTGTGCGAAACCAAATTGTTCTTCACCTAGAAAGTTATTCAAATTTCCATAAATCCTTCTGTCGAGCGTTCAAATGTTTTCAAATTGGTGTGTTCAAAAACGGCTCAGATAATAATAATTTCGTGTGGCTATTTCTAGCCGAGTGCAGCCCTTGTAAAGCAGACCCTGGGCGGCATCTGCCATGTGTAGGTAACTGCGTGTTATTGTGGTGGAGGATAGTGTTGTGTGTGGTGTGTGAATTGCAGGGATGTTGGGGACAGCACAAACACCTAGCCCCCGAGCCATTGAAATTAACCAATGAAGGTTGAAATCTCCGACCCGGCCAGGAACCGAACCCGAGACCCTCTGAACCGAAGGCCAGTACGCTGACCATTCAGCCAACGAGTCGGACATCTGAAGATAATAATAGTAATCGTATGGCCTCAGCTATTGTGTGTAGGCATTTTAATTTGACGCCATTTAGGTTGTCTGTATGACAATTACGAAGTTCCGTTTTATTCTACCAGATGGCAGAGTAAACAGATCTCTGCTGGGCAATCTATGGCTGGGTTTTTAATTAATTTTGTCCGTTAAATAACAAATGTATCTTTTACATACCAACATCGTACAACTGACATTCTTTTTCCGCCCTTTAAAAATCCGACTACCTCTGCCGGGTTTGAACCCACAGTTTTGGGATCCAGAGGCCGACACTATACCACTGATCCATGCAGAAAAATGCTCAAATACTCAGCCTCGTGTCTGTAGAATTACCGGCATGTTAAAGAACTCCTCCAGGACAACATTTTTGCACCTCGGCGTTTCCCAAGCTCATAAAAGTAATTTTGAGGGGAATTCACTCTATAGACCGAGTGCTGACCCGACGCTCTAGCGGTTGCGAGCCTGTCTGTTATCATAAGGCCCTGGGTTCGATTCCTGGCCAGATCATGAATTGTTACCTTTATCTGGGGATTCGCCCGAAATACACTTAGCAGACGTGAGAACATTTGAGGAGCTATCTAATAGTGTGATAGTGGCTCCGGTCTAGAAAGCCAAGAATAACGGCCGAGAGGGTTCGTCACGCGGACCACGAATAACGTTGGGCCGATGACCTTATATGTTAGGTCCCTTTAAACAACAAGCATCATCGTCGTCGTCGTCGAATCACGTCGTAATATACAGGCCTTCGGACTGAGCAGCGAACGCTTGGTAGGCGAAGGGTCTTCAGAGTTTTAGCGCCTTTATTTAAATAGACTGAGTTGTAATCAAAATCACAATAAACATTTAATATCGTTTTAGCACAAAGAACAAGAGCCAATTCTGACCAGGTCAAGCCCTTTTCTTGCTGCCTCTAAGCAAATGAAATTCATTAGTAGTATCGAATGAAACAGAGTTTTGCAGACAGAAGGAAAACATTTTGCCCACATCGAACACAAGAAAAATAATTATCCATTAAGAAACATCCGTTTTCTTTTTTGTGTGCAGCAAGCAAATGAGACAAGATTTATTTATCTCCGGGTCTACTAGAGACCACACGCAGACAAGACACTTGTCGGTGTTCCTCAGTCGCAACATGTCTCATTCCAGGTCCACGAACGGGCTCGTATCAAAATAGACCAGGATTATTATTATTATTATTATTATTATTATTATTATTATTATTATTATTATTATTATTATTATATATAATTCGCTGGGGCCATCAAGGACCACGTTAAGTCTTGTTGCATTTGACACTGAACTTGGCCTTCTTTAAAGCCCAAATTTCCCTCATTCTTTGTGAGTGGGTCTGCTTACGCTCCTCTGTCCAAGGGGCGCCGTGTCTTCTCTTCGGCTGCTCGTCTCGGTTTAGCCCGTTCGTCAATATTTTCTGGCGGAAGAGATCTCTGTTAAGGGCGTCTTCAGCTGAGATATGTAGCATTTGCAGGTCTTCTTTGGTATTTCTAAACCAGGGAATTGTGGTTTTGGGGTTTGAATCAAAAAATTGAAATATTTCTTTAGTTAACTTTCTTCCGTCCATTCTTTTCAGATGACCGTAAAATCGTGCCCGTCTTTTTCTGATTGTGTCGGTAATTTTCTCTATTTTGCTGTAGACTTCCTTGTTGGATCTCTTTTGATGGATTCCATTTCTGTACTTTGATCCCAAGATTCCTCTCACAACTTTGCGTTCTCTTTTCTCCAGTTCTTCAAGGAGTCCTTTGTTGGCATTTAGAGACAGGGTTTCGGCTGCATATAGAACTACTGTTTCATTATTATTATTATTATTATTATTATTATTATTATTATTATTATTATTATTATTATTATTATTATTATATAATGTAGTGAGAGAATACCAACTGACAAATTGTATTGGAAAGAAAAACCAATAGGTAGAATTCCGCAATAGTCTTTTAATTTAGTTTTCGTGGCATAACTACATTATTTTCAATATGAGGGTTGATAGCATCAGATCTAATAAGTTGATCCACTGCAGACGTTGCTAACAGATAATCGGACAGATCATTGGATATCCCCTTTTCTTGTATCCGGACACAATGCGATGATATGATTCACCACCACAGTCGAACTGAGGAGATACAATTTTTCTCCTCTTGTAAATGGATTCAATAAGCCGTAAAGAAAATGAAAGTCATTAGGCAGCTAGAGGGAAAGGCTCACAATCCCAAGGCCATCAGTCCTCGAGAAGAATAGGCACTCCATGTCCTAATTATTGCCAAATTATCAATTTCCAAAATACTCCCGCGACTTCTTTTCGTACTCAACAATTATTTGTGTTGCTCTATTTATTTCGTCATTAATATCGAGGTAACATGGAGGACGTATGCTATTGTCTAGTGTGTGGGAAAGATGTTTGTGATAAAACGGAGGGAACAAGGTGTGAAAGTAAATGCTAGGGGCTTTACGTCGCACCGACACAGATAGGTCTTATGGCGACGATGGGATAGGAAAGGGCTAGGAGTTGGAAGGAAGCGGCCGTGGCCTTAATTAAGGTACAGCCCCAGCATTTGCCTGGTCTGAAAATGGGAAACCACGGAAAACCATCTTCAGGGCTGCCGATAGTGGGATTCGAACCTACTATCTCCCGGATGCAAGCTCACAGCCGCGCGCCTCTACGCGCACGGCCAACTCGCTCGGTGAAGGTAAATGCAAGGCGTGGTTTCATCCAGACTGCATCAAGGTTTTTAAAGGTAAATACATTTCAAGAGGCAAAGGTAAGGGAAATAATAAATGGATTTATAATCGGCAAGATCGTGAGGTTAAGGCTCGTAACAGTGAGCCGCGTGATGACAAATCAACTGTGATTACTGAACTGAGAACTGAATTTGGAAGGAAGTTGGATGAAATGATAGCAGAAAACCGAAGTTTGAAGTCCCAAATGATCGAGGTATTAAAGAAAAATTGGTAAATTCACGAGTAAATGCAGTTATTTTAGTGCCAAATTCTATTCGATGAAACGGGTAATGCTAGACTTGGTGAGCAAATAACGAGAAGAAAAAAATCGAAGTGAGGGAAGAAATTAAAGAACTAAAACAATATTCGAGGCGAAATAATTTAGAAGTCACGGCATTCCAGAAGTGGAAAACGAAGATATATGTATGACGTCATCACATTTTTGGGCAAAGCAATGGGCGTAAGCATAGTGAAGTGTTACACAGATGTCGCGCAAAGGCTTCTGACTCGCAATTACGAGATGCAGCGCTCAATAGTGGTTAAGTTCGCCAACAGATGGAAGAAAGATGATATTTTTCAAAGAAAGAAAACTTTCAAAGACCTGGCATCCAAAGATCTACATACAGAAGCTGCAAGTTAAAAAAAAATATTTTCTCTGTTTTTTTCTTTTTAGACTTTTACTGATATTTTCTTTTCTCATCTTCTTTTTTTTCCCTTTAACTTTAATTTTAAGGACGACACACATACCCAGTCCCCGAGCCAGTAGAAATAAACAACTAAAGTTATAATCCCTGACACGGCCGGGAATCGAACCCGGGGCCCCTTGAACCAAAGGCCAGCACGCTAACCATTTAGCCATGGAGCCGGGCAAAGTCACAAAATTTGTATCAATGACCATTTAACGCCAAGGAATAAGCAGCTTCTAAAGAAGGGCAAAGAACTCTGACCTAAGTACAATTTCGTCTGGGTAAGAGAATGTAAAATATTTGTTCTTGAGTCAGAGAATACGGAAATCGTTACACTTAGGAATGATGCCGACATCCTTAGGCTCAAAACTAAAGAATTAAAGTTTGTATTTGTAGAGAAGGATATTTATTATGGCAATAGATAATTGTGACAGTCCATCTTTCGATGTTGAAGAATTAGCTTACGACAATCCGAAGCAATATCAGTAGCAATCACAACTCTTAAAGGTAGATTTAATGCTCTCTGTCAACTTGCGAAGTATAAGAAATAAGGTGTTTATGGTCTTCAGAATATAGGACAAGAGGCGAAGTGACCGAGCCTTCAAGGCTGGCCAGTTATGTCTGTCACAATGCTCGCAAAATATCCACCATAAGATGTTTCTCGCACTTTCGCACTGCAATTAAATATTAACGTGCTAATGCGTTGTACTATGAACGTTGTATGTATCATGATCCGATAGGTGAAGTAATCCTCTAAATGTTTATATTCAAATGAGATCGGAATAGGGATTTCAGGGCGCACCTCGATGTCAATCTACCAATCTAACCTGGTTCGATACACGCTTGGTATCGACGTCCTTGGATCGACACTACGAGACCTGTAAAGGGTCACAGTTTCAGAAGACGTTAATGTGTATGAATTATATTTTGTGTTGATGTATTTACAGGTGATTGTTTCATTCTTCATGTGTTTATATTCATGTATTACATCAGTATATGGTGATTTATGGTGATTTACAGGAAACCCACGTTGTCTGTGTCCACTCTGTAATATAGTAGAATAAGATAATTTCCCCCGGAGAAATGCGTATGTGCGATATTGTGATGTGTAATTAATATGATGAAGTGGATTTTATTAGCGACAGGCGGCGGCATGATTTTGATGGCTTGTTAAATGTGTGGAAATGTATTTTATGAAATATCTTAATACTACGAACTCTGTCAAAGAATCTTGTCTTTCTCACGGGAATGTCATCTTTTATTCTTGTATAATTTATGTGTTGTTAAGTATTAATATAGTGGATACCTGCGGGTACCGACATTAGACAAAGGGACAGATGCCTATTGATTGATAAGTGCAGCATATATGTATCCAGTGTTAATAAGCTGATTTGGAAATGCCAAAATGATATTCAGAAGTGATAAAGACTGACAAGACATTTGACGGCATTTCCCATACAGTATAATTGATTTTTTTTGTGTTAAATAATATGACATTTTTCATGTGACACTATCAGTTATTAAAATTATGTTTTGAATTGGGAACAAACCTCTTCTTTTTACTCAATAATATAGTGTATTCCTCTTTTATTATAGAGCACCCTGCTTTCAACATAATTAGATTAAGTGCCCTCTTTACTTGCGAACAGACCATTAACCCTTATGCTCTTGACCGTAGCAGGTGTGCCAGTGAAAGTAGGGATGATGGGACTTCGATGCCCGGGATTGATTTCCGAAGTTCCTCATCCAGAAGATTTCCATCGAAAGATTTATTTGTGAAATAATATGTTATATTCAGCACTCTGCCGAGCCCGGGACAGGTGCAATACATACATTTCAGCGTTGGTGCTCGTTTGTCTATTTGTCTGAGTTGTTATAACAAAAAATGCTGGGTATATTTCAATCAAACTTCATATTTAGAATCAGCCTGTTTTAAGGTAGGTTTCGGGGTCAATATTATCTTTAAATCCCACAATGAACTGGGGGTTTATAGGAATATCTTCTTATTTTTTTTCGACCGCTTTTCCAATATCTGTGGGGTCGCGGGTGCGAACTGTGTCGCACTTGTGGATTTGGCCCTGTTTGCGGCCTGATGCCCTTACTGATGCCAACCCTATATGGAGGGATGTAATCACTATTGCGTGTTTCTGTGGTGGTTGATAGTGTAGTGTGCTATCTGAATATGAAGTGTAAAGTATTGGGACAAATACGAACACCCAGTCGCCGGGCCAGAGGCGATTAAAATCCCCAACCCAGCCAAGAATGGAACCCGAAACCCTCTGAATCGAAGGCCTCAACGCTGACCATTCAGCCAATGAGTCGGACGTTTATAGGAATATCGAAACAGTGATTTTACTCTCCCATATATATAAATAAAATCGTAATGACCGTGTATCTTTACATTGATTATTTTGACGATATTTTATTTTAGTTATCCGTTTCAGGTTGAATAATGACCATCTATATACATTTTAGCTTTCGTGTGTGCTTTTGTTTGATTTCTTATAACTGAAAGGCTACTGGATATATTTCAACCAAACTTCATATTTAGAATCCACCTCTCCCCGGGTATATTTTAGGGCCAATATTATTTCTAAATTGCTGTACAGACGGGAAGATCGAAACAGTTATTTTACTCTTCCATAAAATGTACATGACCAATCTTAATGGAAATCTACCAGCCTTAATCGAAATCAATTACTACAACTTACGTAAACCTTTCCAATAGGATAATTAATAAAGGAGATATCATTAACGGACTCTTTCACAGTCTAAGTTTCAGCTTACTTTGCCCAAAATCGGGTGCGAGTACAGCAGATTTCTTATAACTGAAAAAACTACTGGAATTATTTTAACCAAACTTCATATTTGGTATTCACCTATCCAAAGGTATATTTTAGGGTCCATGCCATTTCAAAATTTCCGAACTTACTGGTGGTTTATACGAAGACCGAAACTGATTCTACTCTCCCACAAAATAGCCTATGTATGACAAACCATAATGAAAATTTACCAACTTTAACGGAAATTTATTTCGAAAAGTTTTTCTCATGTACACTTTTTCGATAGCAGGATTAATTAGGGAGCTATCATTAACATAATGTTGTACAGTGTAAGTTTCGGGGAACATAGCACAAAAATCGTTGCACCTAGAGCAGGTGCAAATGAAATAACCGTTTCAGGTGAAATAATTACCAAAATATCCTCATAATTATTTGTCCCATACTGATTATCTAAAACAGATGTTCTCAAACTATTACCGGTATGCGATTGTATCCCTCACGCATGGCTAAAAGTCCAGTATACCCCCACAAAAAAAACCTCTCTACATGACAGGTTTAAAAAATATGAGTTCCTAGATAATTACCTCGTATTAAGGCATTTAAACCGTTATTTTAAATACACACAGTAAATAAGACAAGACTGTGAAATTAATTAAATTTTTATAACACTTCACAATAAATTTAAGAGTCTTGTGTGTGTATCAAGTATAATACAATGTTAATAAATTAACACTGGATACTCTTTTTGTATGAAAGATTAACAAAACTAGAGTTGCCACCTGTCCCGTATTCTACGGGACATCCCGTATTTGACGTGAAAATTTTGCGTCCAGTTGTCCCGTAAAAACGAGCGTGGTTTTTTTGTCATTAAATATTTTAAAATCTGTATTTGATTTGAGCGTCATTAAAGCTGAAAATAACTCCATTATTTTTTTCTTTTTCACCCTCAGAAGAAGGAAGTCTCGTGATTTCTCTGCTGGTAAAGCTGAGCATGCTGCGTTATTTACCTCATCTTCCGCCGCGTACTTCCGTAGGCTTTCCATTCCAATTTCTAGCGTGTTCATGTTGTTCGAGACTAAATCTACGTAAATTGTGAAGTTATCAAAGCTCATCGAAGACATCAGTGTTAGGATGTCAGATGCATTGTACTGTATGTGCTGTTAAAAGGGTGCAAGTTAGTTCCTTTTACGAATTTCAATAATTATCTTATTCTGTTAATGAAACTAATTATAATCTAGCTGAAATTGGTACCTAACGTCTGATGTTCTAGTGATTATGAAATGTCCTTTATTTTTGTAAAAAAAACCTATATTTTTAACTAAATGCCCCTTATTTGTTATACCAGAAAGTGGCAACTCTACACAAGACGCTAGGTTTTAGCCTCTGTACCAAATTAATAAATAAGAATGAAACATTTTCGATCATAAGTCTCTAATTCAGTTTTACGAACCATCAACACTTTAATGGAATGGGTGTGCCTTCATGGCATGACACATTTTCTGATTTGCCTTAGTCCAGGTGAAACTTTCAAGCGAAACGTCGCTCCATATATACGTACCTACTTTTCTTATTTATTCACATATTTCAATTGTTCTTCATTTTTCCCAGAAGGCTGCAGGCGTACCCTACCAAAAGTCGCAGGCGTACCCCTAGGGTTACCACAGTATGAGAACCATTGGTGTCAGCCCTTCTGTCTGCTTATCTATCTGTTCGTGTTCCTAAAATTGGAAAACTCCTGGACGTATTTCAACCAAACTGCGTATTTGGAATCTACTCATTCAGGATTGTGTTATCAGATGCACTTGACGTCGAGGTACCGCCCACACAACGAACCACATGATGATGATGATGATGATGATGGTGGTGGTGGTGGTGGTGATGATGGTGATGGTGTTGGTGGTGATAATAATAAGGCTTCATTTAAAAATACTCTAACTTCAGTTTGCCGGGCAGAAACGCGAATTCTGTATTTCAATTTTTAGGTTGCCTTAGTCGTCAATAAGGTATTATACTGTGCAGTGGCCGTATCCAAATGCTGATTTATAGTTAGGAGATATTCTAGTAGTCCGCCTCTGTGGTGTAGTGGTTAGTGTGATTAGCTGCCGCCCCCGGAGGCTCGGGTTCGATTCCCGGCTCTGCCAAGAAAAATCAGAAGTGGTGCGAGAGCTGGAACGGGGTCCACTCAGCCTCGGGAGGTCAACTGAGTAGAGGTGGGTTCAATTCCGACACCAGCCATCCTGGAAGTGGTTTTCCGTGGTTTCCTACTTCTCCTCCAGGCAAATGCCGGGATGGTACCTAACTTAAGGCCACGGCCGCTTCCTTCCCTATTCCTTGCCCATCCCATCCAATCTTCCCATCCCCCACAAGGCCCTGTTCGGCATAGCAGGTGTGGCCGCCTGGGCGAGGTACTGGTCTGGTCATCCTCTCGAGTTGTATCCCCCGACCCAGAGTCTGAATCATCTCCAGGACACTGCCCTTGAGGCGGTAGAGGTGGGATCCCTCGCTGTGTCCGTGGGAAAACCGACCCTGGAGGGTAAACAGATAACTAACGAACGAACGAACGTGGTCACTAAAAAGAGATCAAAGTAGCATTTAATTCATACTAAATCAAAAGGCACATTTTATATCAGTATTTATTTCATTACCGTAGCTCAGACATGAGAAATCACATTAAAAGTGCGATCGGATTGAAACAAAAACGCGGTACCCAATGTAGCATTTGAGTGCCATCTATCAGTCATTAAACTACGAACATCTACAATAACGCTACCTAGCAGTAGAGTATACAAGTGTTCACTGTACAACTCCGTCACTAGATGGCAGAAGAGTATCCCCACAGCCTCTCACCCAACGAGCACAGGGTGACTAGGAGTTTTCAAAAGCCAGAAAGATTACCTTTTACTCCCTTGTTTCATGCTTAACTTGGTCTTTGTTTATTGTTATATTTCGGAAAGAAGATCATTTGATCTGCATAAATTGTATTCATGTGCAACGATCACTGTTTTTACAGTTTACAAATTACCCTTCCGTCACTAGGAAGTTGTCAGTAATTTCTAATGACGATCTAGATCATCACCCCTCAGTAATTTCTGGCAAGGATTGGGGTATTTTAAGAATTTGGAGAGAGAAAAAAACAGTTCCTCAAAGAGTAAACTAAAAATGCATTCACCTTATTTCGTCACCAGATACATCCACAGCACTATTTTTCACTCAGAAACTCCAGCTTGGTACCACAACTACTCGGTACCGGTTAACTATTTGTCTACCGCCCCAAGCTCACGATGTCTGACACAATCCAGATATAGTACAGGAGGGTAAGAACTAAGAAGAAGTGGAAGAGATGGTCCTCCATGTCGGCTATATCAGATTCCAGCTTAAACAATTTGGGGATGAAGGGAAAAGAGTGAAATAGAGGAATGCCCGAATCATTCGTAAAGAGGAGCGAGTAGGATACCGATCACACAACTCTTATATTTATCTTTCAAAAGAAAGGAGTAAGCGATATTTTCAATTATAAACCTGCCTCGGTCGATCAGTATCCGTCTCAAGACCTCAAATTCGCGCGTTCGTATCGGGCTGAAAAACGTCAAATTTGAAAAATCTTGACATTCCACCTCACTGTTGTTAATACATTGGCGCAAGGAATTGTCCGATAGAATTTTGTTTTCATCACCGTCCAGAGTAAGTTTTTTCCCTGTAACTAGGTGAGGGATCCCACCCCTACCGCCTCAAGAGCAGTGTCCTGGAGTGTGAGATTTTCGGTCGGGGATACAACTGGAGAGGAAGACCAGTATCTCGCACACATGCTGAACAGGGGCCTTGAGGAGGATGGGAAGATTGGAAGGGATAGAGAAGGAAGAGTGAAGGAAGCAACTGTGGCCTTAAGTTAGATACCATACCGTTATTTGCCTGGAGGAGGAGTGGGAAACTATGGAAAACTACTTCGAAGATGGCTGAGGTGGAAATCGAACTCCCCTCCACTCAGTTGACTTCCCGAGGCTGAGTGGACCTCGTTCCAGTCCTCGTACCACGTTTCAAATTTCGTGGCAGAACGAGGAATCGAACCCGGGCCTCCGGGGGTGGCAGCTGATCACACTAACCATTACACAACAGAGGTTAATGAGGTTAATACGTCAATACAAATAATAATCAACCCTAGCGACCTAGCTAAAGTGAGCTATAAAATGTCACCTTATAACGTACTCATCGACAGTTGAACGTGGGGTACTGTACTCATCGACAGTTGAACGTGGGGTACTGTTGTGAAATGCCAACATTTAACCGTCAGGGTAACAGAATGATATTATACTAGCAGAGCTGTCTTTATGTCGAGCTTACAGTTTGTCAGTACTGAATTATGATTCCCGGCGTTTTTGTCACAGCCAAAACGTACGTAATGTCACGAAGTCCAAATTGTCCCTGAACTCTATGTCATACTAGAACGTAACACAGACTTCTTGATGAATCTCACATGAACGCAATAAAAATATGATTTTCCTGGTTATTATATGCTGATTATTGATGAATCTATGGTATTCAGTAACATGTTCGGGCATGTGAAATTTATAAGTATAATTAAATGCAGAAATGGACCATCAAACTAGATTTATTAAAACTGACAGGAGAGGGAAGAAACTGATTTATAAAGGTGATATGTATTTGAAACACAGACCAATGAAAAAGGGAATAATATTGAGGTGTGTATTTGGGGAAACCTCCGGTGCCATGATTTTTACTGAAAGTGATGTAGGCCCTAAATGGAACACAAGTGTTGTCTGAAGAAAAACATACACATGCCCCTGACTGGGGCTCTTGTAATGCGTCCGGAGTTTAAAGAACAAATTAAAAATTTAGGTAAGAGATCTAGGGAACTACCTTCTGCCATAGTACAAAACGCATTGGCTTCTTCGTCAAGTGAAACTAACATGAAAATTCCAAAAAAGGAAACGTGCGGAGGACTGTTGGAACCATAAGAACCAAAAAATTACCTCCCGAACCAACACCAATAGAAGGTTTAGAAGATATACCTCAAATTCATAAAGTTATTGTAGAGATTTGGAATCGCTCAAATCATTTGTAATAACCCTGTACAGATGGAGAACGATGGCTACTTCACCTGGACACACGGGTAGGGCTAGTTGTATTCAGCTTGGACCGTAACTTACGAGTAATCAAGGCAGAGAGATATTGGATATGTGACGGTACGTTCAGAGTTCCTCATTACAGCACAACTACAGTGTGTAGTATCCATTGCAGATTTCACGATGTCTTCTTCCCTGTAGTATTTGCACTCACAAAGAGACGCAATAAAGTAACGTGCGATGAAATTTTTCGTGTCCTGATTTATAAAAGTGATATGTATTTGAAACACAGATCAATGAAAAAGGGAATGATATTGAGGTGTGTATTTGGGGCAACCTCTGGTGCCATGATTTTTACTGACCGAGCTGGATAGCTGCAGTCGCTTAAGTGCGGCCAGTATGCAGTATTCGGGAGATAGTAGGTTCGAACTCCACTGTCGGCAGCCCTGAAAATGATTTTCCGTGGTTTCCCATTTTCACATCAGGTAAATGCTGGGGCTGTACCTCAATTAAGGCCACGGCCACTTCCTCCCTTCCTTTCGTGTTCTGATTTATAAAGGTGATATGTATTTGAAACACAGACCAATGAAAAATGGAATGATATTGAGGTGTGTATTTGGGGAAACCTCTGGTGCCATGATTTTTACTGACCGAGCTCGATAGCTGCAGTCGCTTAAGTGCAGCCAGTATCCAGTATTCGGGGGATAGTAGGTTCGAACTCCACTGTCGGCAGCCCTGAAAATGATTTTCCGTGGTTTCCCATTTTCACATCAGGCAAATGCTGGGGCTGTACCTCAATTAAGGCCACGGCCACTTCCTTCCTTCCTTTCGTGTTCTGAAAAATAAAATGAAGACCTCCAACCAGATTATGTCTCTACTGATTACGAAGTTGCGTCAGCTGTTAGAGAAGCATATATCGCTGGTGTTTCTTACATTTTGCACAAAGCCTCTGGAGAAGGATACAAAAGGAAGGATTAGTCGAACAGTATCAGGATGAGGAAAATTCTGAATAACGTGCGCAGTTCCAGTCACTGTTAGCCTTGCCCTTCGTTCCTGTCAACAAGGTACCTGAAGCATTTGAAATCCTGTGAGCTGAAGTTGATTTGTGATTACCAAGAAGTAAATTATGTTTTAGGAAGGCGGCATGGCAGAGGACGAAGAGCACCTCTGTTCCCTACCGCAACATGGAATTGCTACGAGAGAGTACTATCCAATTTACCACCAACAACTAATACGCACAACCCCATAAATAAAATTATCGGTCAGGATCGTCCATCAATTTATAAACTCTTGCATCACTTACAGATTGAGAATGCAGAGATATCTCGGGACATTGAAAGACTGGAAACCAGCCAGTCGCCCAAGAAGAAGAAGAAAGTTTACGTAGATTTATTTCGATCGACGAGTTGAGAGAGTTGTTGGAAGGTACCAGGAATTCGAGGCCGAAGGCAGACTTCTACAATATCTGAGAACCCTTGGACGTAATTTTGCTGGTGTTTTTTTAATTTCTAAAATAATATTTTGTATATGTAATCAATCTTATTTTAAGCCTCACTGAAAATGTTCATGTGACGAAAATAACAATGGCATTCTAGCAGAGTGACTTTGCATGGTTGTGACATTAAAGCTTCTGTGACGAAATGTCCATGTGACTTAAAGGGTGTGACGAAAAGTCCGGATACGCTGAATTATTCATTGTTTTACTTTCAGATTCATTCTAATACATATCAAGAAGCCGATACGGGTCACGATCACGAGACCAATCAGTCACTCCTGGGTGAGGAAATATAAGTAATCACTGGCACAGAAACAAATGATACGCAGTACTTCGTCATCTGTCACTCTGCGAACTTGGCCAGTGTTATTTAGAACGGTGAAAGTTGATGGTAGAATTAATTTTAGGTTCAAGGTAGTATGATTCAAAATAATTGAAACATTTTGTACGTAATAACAGAGAATATTTACCAGAACGTATGAAGTGATACGGCTAAATTGAATTAGGTGCAAATCTTGTAAGCTTTTGGTTGTATGTGTAAACTTCACAGAATATAATAATTATAATTCCGTGTGGTTATTGCCTATCTGGTGCAGCCCCTGTAAGCCAGGCCCTACCAATGACGGTGTGGAGCATCTGCTGTGCATGGAATACTGCATGTTACTAAAGGAAGGGTAAACAAATAATATGAGCAGGTGGGAAAAATGGCAGGACGTATTCACATTTGGAAATAAATGCATTTATGAAGTTGTGCCGGCGTTCATGTTTGTAACACGGATGCATGGATTTGAGTTGAGACTAAGTGCATACGCGTTTCTGACTTCTTCTGGAAGATCAAATCGTCCTCCACGAAAAGAAGATGCTATAGACCGCAATGAACCACTGCCCGAAGGCACACAATT
Organism: Anabrus simplex; assembly: GCF_040414725.1. NCBI lineage: Eukaryota > Metazoa > Arthropoda > Insecta > Orthoptera > Tettigoniidae > Anabrus > Anabrus simplex. The sequence goes on from NC_090265.1 coordinate 1,252,616,463, forward strand.
TGTGTTATATGTAGGATGAAGCAGTAATTCCATATAATTCCTGGATTTTCTGATTATTCGTTGTGCTACAAGATTGTGTACTGTAGTACGTTTTTCTATTGTTTGAATCTGGGTAAATCTCAACTGCATAGACATTTGTACTTCCAAAACTTCATCAAAGATGAAATGAATTTGACTGAGGTTCTTTTTCCAGCGGTATACCCTATGTTTGCTCACTTGTAATAATGCGTTTCCAGAATCGGTAATCTAAGAGATTTTGAGAAGTTGTTCGCCGATATCATTCCACCGCTTTTTCCCATTTTAGGTCCAGGCAGATGCGGAGATGATACCTTTCTCAAGGCCAAGGCCGATTCCTTCCCATTCCCGGCCCGAACAACTGTACCCAAAAACCTCGCTGAACCCGAACTGCGGTTGGTTCGTATGGATTTGCTGATCAACTAGTGTATTATGTGTTGTGTATTCAGTTTGTAGAGCTGCAAACACGTAGGCTAGCCGATGTGCTGGAGGTTCCACCTTCTTCGGTTAGTGATCTCGCACTGTAACCTTTTCGTCAAAATCTAATTTTGGCATTTTATATTTATGGTTATATTTTGGAGATTTTATGCAGAATATCTAATAGTCGGTGGGTAAGTGTATTTCACTTCGCTTGAAGTATATTTCAAAATAGTAGTAATTACACATATACAGAGTGTTTCAAAAATGGGGGGCATAATTTCAGGTATGTATTTGTTATATGTAGACAATCAAAATAGTTCATTACAACATGTGTCCGGAAATGGTTCATTTCCGAGTTATGACGTTCACAACACTGAACTTCACCGGAACGTTTTTCTTCCGCAGGTCATTGTCATTACAGATGAAGTTCAAAATGTCCACCTCCTGCTTGAATACAGACCACACATCGATGTCTCATTGACTTGGATCGAATGTTTCCTGATCGATGGATAGGTACAGGTGGCCCGATTGCTTGGTCTTTACGCTCACCTGATCTGAACCCTCTCGTTTTCCACTTGTGGGGCCATTTAAAATCATCGTTGTATTCGTCTCCGGTTCCTGATGTAGAAACTCTTCGGAATCGAATTGTGGCATCGTGTGAGAACATACGCAATACTCCTGGAGTTTGGGCTTGTGTTCGCAGATCAATGAGACAACGATGTGAGGTCTGTATTCAAGCAGGAGGTGGACATTTTGAACTTCTTCTGTAATGACAATGACCTGCGGAAGAAATACGTTCCGGTGAAGTTCAGTGTTGTGAACACCATAACTCGGAAATGAAGCATTTCCGGACACATGTTGTAATGCACTATTTTGATTGTCTACATGTAACAAATACATACCTGAAATTATGCCCCCTATTTTTGAAACACCCTGTATAAATATAATTGTACAGGGTCTCTCTTATAAACTCAGACCGAACGCATGGTGTTTGTACTCTGCGCTACGGCAGCTGCCTCAGCCGAACTTACGTCACGCGCGGCCGCCCTGCTTTAAGCGTGTATGCAATTTTATATGAAATCTTACCTTACAGAAGATACTGGAAATGTCGTCCTTCTTGGGTTATACAGCCATTGTATCTGGTAACCACATACTGCCTGACGCGAGTGAGTTCTGCCACTGTAATGTTTCTCATTTCATTCGTAATATTTTCTTTTAATTCCTCCAGTGTGTGAGGATTTGTTCGATACACTTCTTCCTTCAGTTTACCCCACAAGTAAAAAATCACACACTGTTAGATCTGGAGAACGAGAGGGAAATAGACCAGCACTAATCACTCTGTCTGCAAGCACTTCTGAGATTGTAAGAAGGGATTCTTCTGCTGTATGGGCAGGGGCTGAATCTTTTTGAAACCACCCACGCGATCTTTCTTCTTCCGTTAACTGATGGAAGAACGGCATCAAATTGTCATCTTGGTACCTCCCTGTATTTACTGTCGTCTCGAAAAACATAGACTCAATTATTCGTCTTGACCATGTTAATGGATTTTTTTAGTTTACCTGACTGTTCCTCTGCTTATTCTACCATTACAGGATAACGACAGGATAAAGCTTCGACAATCTTCATATTTAGAGCTCACTCATTTAGGAGCAGGCTCGCCCAGGCGGCAAATTCCATACAGTTGTTTGCGTAGTCTTTTCTTAAATGATTTCAAAGAAGTTGGAAATTTAGTGGACATTTCCCATGGTAAATTATTCCAATCCCTAATTCATCTTCCTATAATCGACAATTTTCCCTTATTTGTCTTCTCGAATTCCAACGTTTTCTTTAAGTCATAATCTTTCGTACTTTTAAAAGGTTCATTCAGGATTATTTGTCCATTAATGTCATTCCACGCCATCTCTCCAGCGACAGCTACCACTTAGTCGAGCAGTCAAAAGAATGAGTGCATGGTATTGTATGTTTAATATTAATTCCGTAAGGCTTAATTTATTTAGCAAAATACAATTCGTCCTCCACGTAGGCATAAACCCTACGGATACCCACATGAAACATTATACCAATAGGTTCAATTGCTTTTATGAGAAAAGTATGCCTGCGAGAAACTTATACAATCCCATGAGCTAATTCTTTCTCTTAAACATGGATATGTTTTTGGGCTGGGTGTCTAACTGGATCCTCATTTAGCATAGACACCGTGGTGACCAGGCAACCAATGCTCTATAATAAATCTTCATCTTCTTCCTCACGTTACCTTGCGCCAGAACTCTGCCTTCTATAGTATGTACTGTATAATAGGTATAAATGGCGCTGTGCTTTAAACGAGTTGGGGCTGTACCTTAATTAAAGTCACGGCCGATTACTTCCCATTCCTACACCTTTCATATCCCATCATCGCTGTAAGACCTGCCCGTGTCGGTACGACGAAAAAGTAATAAAAATAAAAAATTAAGTGTTAAGCGAGTTTCCACTACCTTTTGCTGGCGTTTCGTCTAGGTCACAGCAAAGCCCCTCACTCACACGGTAACGTCATAGAAGGCAGCAGAAGGTTTTTCACAATACGTACGCCTGTCTTCCGGAAAAAAAATGGCGTATGGCTTTTAGTGCCGGGAGTGTCCGAGGACAAGTTCGGCTCACCAGATGCAGGTCTTTTGATTTGACACCCGTACGCGACCTGCGTGTCGTGATGAGGATGAAATGATGATGAAGACACATACACCCAGTCCCCAGGCCAGCGAAATTAACCAATTATGGTTAAAATTCCAGACCCTGCCGGGAATCGAACCCGGGACCCCTGTGACCAACGGCCAGCACGCTAACCATTTAGCCATGGAGCCGGTTGTCTTCCGAATATTTATAGCCATAAAATTGTGTGCTAAATGAGCGATCTCTTTGTTGGACGTAGGTCTCGATAAGTGTGGCTATCTTGTGATGCGGCATGGGGATATTGTGTCCTTGATCAGCTACCTAGACGTTGCAATTTTTTTTTCTGGTGGCTTTACGTCGCACCCACACAGATAGGTCATATGGCGACGGTGGGATAGGAAAGGCCTAGGAATTGCATGGAAGCTGTCGTGGCCTTAATTAAGGTACAGCCCTAGCATTTGCCTGGTGTAAAAATGGGAAACCAGGGAAAACCATCTTCAGGGCTGCCGACAGTGGGATTCGAACCCACTATCTCCCGGATGCAACCTCACAGCCGCGCGCCCCTAACCGCACGGCACTTAGACGTTGGACGTAGATGATGATGTCATACATTTCTTTCGATTTATCGAAATTGTTTATCTCCCCTGTCGGTGGAGTGAAATGATGCATTATTTGAACGCCCCTGCATTTCATAACAGGCTATTAAGAGGGAAATAACCAAAGAATCTGTATTCACTCTTTCGTCTTCTAAGTTCCCCCAAAAACATATCCATGATTCCATGCTTATCCACGTATAGGAGCAATTTATATATATAATATATCCTTTTCATTAGAGACAATAGATATGATTTCAGAATCAAAGAACTGGAGTTAAAAGGAAGACCGGAACAATCATTCAATTTGATAAAAAAAATTAAAATTGGCTTTACGTCACACTGACACATATAGGTCTTATGGTGACGATGGGGTAGGAAAGGGCTAGGAGTGGGAAGGAAGCTGCCGTGGCCTCAATTAAGCTACTCCAACATTTTCCTGATGTGAAAATGAGAAGGAAACCCACCTTCAGGGCTGCCAACACTGGGGTTCGAACTCACTATCTCATGAGTACAAGTTAACAACTACGTGGCCCAAACCGCGCAGCCGCTCGCCCGGTTCAAATGTTGTTGTTGTTGTTGTTGTTGTTGTTGTTGTTTGATTGATTGACTGATCAGTCATCAGCTTGTTTGATGCAGCTCTCCACCACCCTATCCTGTGCTAACCTTTTCATTTCTGCGTAACTACTGCATCCTCTATCTGCTCTAATCTGCTTGTCATATTCAAACCTTGGTCTACCCCTACTGTTCTTACCACCTACACTTCCTTCAAAAACCAACTGAACAAGTCCTGGGTGCCTTAAGATGTGTCCTATCATTCTATCTCTTCTTCTCGTCAAATTTAGCCAATTCGATCTCCTCTCGCCAATTCGATTCAGTATATCTTCATTTGTGATTCGATCTATCCATCTCACCTTCAGCATTCTTCTGTAACACCACATTTCAAAAGCTTCTATTCTCTTTCTGAGCTAGTTATCGTCCATGTTTCACTTCCATACAATGCCACGCTCCACACGAAAGTCTTCAAAAACATGTTTCTAATTCCTATATCATTGTTTGAAGTGAGCAAATTTATTTTCTTAAGAAAGCTCTTCCTTGCTTGTGCTAATCTGCATTTTATGTCCTCTTTACTTCTGCCATCGTTAGTTATTTTACTACCCAAGTAACAATATTCATCTATTTCCTTTAAGACTTCATTTCCTAATTTAATATTTCCTGCATCACCTGCCTTCGTTCGACTGCATTCCATTACTTTTGTTTTGGACTTATTTATTTTCATCTTGTACTCCTTACCCAGGACTTCGTCCATACCATTCAGCAGCTTCTCGAGATCTTCTGTATTCTCAGATAAAATAACAATATCATCGGCAAATCTCAAGGTTTTGATTTCCTCTCCTTGGATTGTGATTCCCTTTCCAAATTTCTAATTGATTTCCTTTACTGCCTGTAGTACGTAAACACTGAAAAGAAGGGCGACAAACTGCAGCCTTGCCTCACTCCTTTCTGGATTGCTGCTTCTTTTTCAAAGCCCTCGATTCTTATCACTGCAGACTGATTTTTATACAGATTGTAGATAATTCTTCGTTCTCGGTATCTGATCCCAATCACCTTCAGAATCTTAAATAGGTAGGTCCAATCAACATTATCGAACGCCTTTTCTAGATCTACGAATGCCATGTACGTGGGCTTGTCCTTCTTGATTCGATCCTCTAATATCCGACTTAAAGCCAGGATTACTTCACGTGTGTCCACATTTCTTCTGAAGCCAAATTGGTCTTCTCCCAACTCAGCTTCAACTTGTTTTTCCATTCTTCTGTAAACAATACGTGTTAAAATTTTGCAGTTTTGCAGGCATGAGATACTAAACTAATGGTGTGATAGTTTTCACACCTGTTAGCACCGGCTTTCTTGGGAATAGGTATAACAACATTCTGCCGAAAATCGGATGGGACTTCTCCTGTCTCATACATCTTACACAATAAATGGAATAACTTCGCCTTGCTGGTTTCTCCTAAGACAGTCAGTAATTCAGAAGGAATGTCATCAATTCCAGGTGCCTTGTTCCTATTTAGGTCGCTCACAGCTCTGTCAAACTCTGACCTCAAAATTGGGTCTCCCATTTCATCAGTATCAACAGCCTCTTCTTGTTCCAGAACCAAATTATCTATATCTTCACCTCGATACAACTGTTGGATATGTCCTGCCATCTTTCTCCTTTGTTTTCCTTCCCTAGAAGTGGCTTTCCATCTGTGCTCTTAATATTCATACACCTAGATTTCCTTTCTCCGAAGGTTTCCTTGATTTTCCTGTATGCAGCATCTACCTTTCCTAGGGCCATACAACCTTCGACATCCTTGCACTTCTCCTTCAGCCAGTCTTCCTTAGCTACCTTGCACTTTCTGTCCACTTCATTCTTTAATCGCGTGTATGATTTTCTGCCCTCTTCATTTCTAGCATTCTAGTATTTTCATCGTTCATCAATCAGGTCTAGTATCTCCTGAGTTATCTACAGATTCTTAGTTGATCTTTTCTTCCTGCCTAACATTTCTTCAGCAGCACTGCTGACTTCATTTTTCGTGACTATCCACTCTTCCTCTATTGTGTTTCCTTCAGCCTTTTCATTTAGTCCTTGTGCAATATGTTCCTTGAAACAATCCCTCAAACTCTTTTCTTTCAACTTGTCTAGATCCCATTTTTTTTGCATTCTTTCCTTTCTTCAATTTCTTCAGCTTTAGATGGCATTTCATGACCAACAAGTTGTGGTCAGAGTCCACGTCTGCTCCTCGGAAAGTTTCGTAATCCAACACCTGGTTTCTGAATCTCTGCCTAATCATAATGAAGTCTATTTGATACCTTCCAGTGTCTCCAGGTCTCGTCCACGTATAAAGCCGTCGTTTGTGGTGTTTGAACCAAGTATTGGCAAGGACTAAATTATGATCAATGCAGAATTCAATCAGCCGACTTCCTCATTCGTTCCTTTGTCCCAGTCCGAATTCTCCTACTGTATTACCTTCTCTTCCTTGGCCTACCACTGCATTCCAGTCTCCCGTCAAAATTAGATTCTCGTCACCTTTTACATATTGTATTAAATCTTCTCTCTCTTCATATGTTCTTTCGATTTCCTCATCATCCGCTTAGCTAATATGCATATAGACCTGCACTATTGTGGTGGGCATTGGTTTGGTGTCTATCGTGACGACAATAATTATTTCACTATGCTGGTCATAGTAGCTTACCCGCTGTCCTATTTTCTTATTCATTATTAAACCAACTCCTGCATTTCCTCTGTTTGATTTTGTGTTGATAATTCGGTAGTCGCCTGACCAGAAATCCTGTTCTTCTTGCCAACGTACTTCACTTATACCAACTACATCTAACTTTAGTCTATCCATCTCCCTTTTCAGGTTCTTTAATCTACCACAACGATTCAAACTTCTAATATTCCACGCTCCGACTCGCAGAATGTCAGTATCCATCTTCCTGGTGATCGCTCCCTCTCGTGTAGTCTCCACCCGGGGATCCGAATGGGGGACTAGTTTACCTCCGGAATATTTTACCCGGGAGGAAGCCATCATCAGTACATCATTCATACAGAGAGAGCTGCATGTCCTCGGGAGTTAGTTACGGCTGTAGTTTCCCGTTGCTTTCAGCCGTGTAGCAGTATCAACACAGTTAAGCCATGTTGAGTATTATTACAAGGCCATATCCGTCAATCATCTAGACTGCTGCCCTTGCAACAACCGAAAGGCTGCTACCCCCCTTTCGATGAACCATTCGTTAGTCTGGTCTCTCAACGGATACCCATCCGATATGGTTGCACCTGCGGCTCGGCTATCTGCTTCATTGGGACACGCAAGCCTCCCCACCGCGGCAAGGTCACATGGTTCGCAGGGGAGGCGGTTCAAATATACTAATTATTTTCTGTGGACCTTTAATAAAATGTCCGATCATTTAAAAATAATATTCATCCAGTATGTTGTTTTATATTACTCTTGAAATAGTAGAGAAAATTAATGTTTTTTGGGGTTTAAGTTCTGCTGCAACTGAATGGTTACTTCGCAGCTTGGTATCATCCCCATGTGACAAAATGTCTATGATTATCTAAAGACTCCCGCGTTCTGCGAAGTAAGTGTAATATTCTACTAGTAATTTTACTGATTACTTTTGAAAAAGTAGTTAGTAATCGTAATTGAGTACATTTTTTCTCAGGTAACTGTGATTGAGCCCATTTACTTTTATTCTGTATTTTTCCCAACACTGAGTAAGACCTACCATCGGAACTGGATTCCCGAACCGTCAGTCAGGACCTGATACCTACAGTATCAACTTTAACTGTGACTATTTTGTGTTTATTACTGAATTTATCTTTAATTCTTGCAGTTTTGTTTTGTTACGGTCACACATACTACAGGAGCCAACCCACACTCACCTGTTGCACATCAGCCCGGAACCGCTTATTAAATCCCTGAGGCTCTCTGTGGGCGGAACCTAGCAGATTTATGAGGAGCACTTAACTCACCACCAGATAACGGGTAATCAAGGCAGGTTCATTCCTCGCGGCAAAGTGCAGAACAGTGAATAAGTGGGACTTGATCTCTTGGCCTAACTCAGGTGATTCCTATAGAAGAGTAACAACTACTCTCCATCTCATTCAGCAGTCGACAAGGTTCTTCAAATGGTGACGGATGCTTGAGGAGTACGGTCTATTCTGACCTTCCTCTTTACGTCCTTATTCACTGGCAATTTTAATACTTTACCTGCAATTATTATTATTATTATTATTTTTACAATTTGCTTTACGTCGCACCGACACAGGTAGGTCTTATGGCGACGATGGGATAGAAAAAGCCTAGGAGTGGGAAGGAAGCGGCAGTGGCCTTAATTAAGGCCCAGCTCCAGCATTTGCCTGGTGTGAAAATGAAAAACCACGGAAAATCATCTCCAGGGCTGCCGGCGGTGGGGTTCGAACTGGATGCAAGCAACAGCTGCGTGCCCCCTACAATTTGTTATTTGAAGGGGAGTACAGAAAGGACTAACTGTTGTACCTGCTGTTGACGGGATAGTCACTTAGCATGTGGATGATTACATGTTCGTTCAGCCTTCATGTGGTTCCCCCAGATTCTGAGACATATTAGTGGACACGCCTCTACCTGTCAGCGGCTTGTTGTGACGTACTCGCTCCCTTGCTCTTTGTAACCCTTTGCAGTTTCATATTCTTTTTCGTTACTGCTAATCTTTATTTATCTTACCTTCCGTACAAAAGAAAGCCACGTAACGGGTTAATATTTAAAAAACTACTGACAAAGCCTTCAAAACATTCTCAGAACGAACGATCCCCTTAGCAACTCTCTTTACAGTCTATAGCAGGGCCTATCAGGGTGCAGGTGCATGCACTGTGCACGGTGCAAAAGACTACTTCGCTTGGTCGACCAGAGTGCAGACCCCCACTCCTCGATTTGGAGCAATAGCGCTGTCCCTCTCTTTCCCCATGCCTGTCTCGCTCGCTCCCCCTGCCTTCCTCTTCCTCACTTGCTCCGCAGCGCTCCAAATGCGAGCCGAGTTGAGCCGAGCTTAGCCGAGTAGCCCAGAGACGAAGCGTTGGTCCGAGCCGAGCCGAGTGGGACCGTTGCACTGTGCATAGGAATTCTGCACCGCAGTTTGCACGCGTGAGATTTTGGCCCTGGTCTATAGAGTTAGTTACCAGCTATTGGACTTTAAAACTTTCACACGACTGCCAACTGATATTTTCCGTATTGCTGGCTTGATCGAAAAAAGGTATAGAACGAAAAATCGCCATAAGCTATTTTCGTGTAAAACTAACCGTAAAAGAGAAGCATCGAGTTTTATACTGTAGGCCCCCTTCTGAAGCACCCACTCCTGCTGATTTTTTAAAAATAACTTGTAGCTAAGATTAAAGCCTCCGTGGCTCAGTGGGCAGCGCGCCGGCCTCTCATCGCTCGGTTCCGTGGTTCAAATCCCGGTCACTCCATGTGAGATTTGTGCTGGACATAGCAGAGGTGGGACAGGTTTTTCTCTGGGTACTCCGGTTTTTCCCGTCTTTTTTCATTCCAGAAACACTCTCCAGTATCACTTCATTTCATCTGTCAGTCATTAAATCAGTGCCCCAGAGGAGTGCGACAGGGTTCGGCAGCCGGCACAGTTCCTATCCTCGCCGCTAGATGGAGCTTCATTCATTCCATTCCTGACCCGGTCAAATGACTGAAAACAGGCTGTGGATTTTCATTTTCATAGCTAAGATCATCGTCAATCTTATTCTCAACCGAATTCCAAGTTTGATTTAAATCCACACTTCTGCTTTTCCCGTGATGCTGTAATAGGCATAGACAAATATTAAACGGAATTCGAAATAGGTCATGAAAATCACGTCACCTTCTCGTCAAAGTACAATATTAACGGAGTGGAACGTCGCGTTTAATAGCAAAATTATCATATGATGTGCTCGATTAAATGAAAGCCGGCACAATTGATCCATTTTCACGAACAGCACTACGCTGGAGTTCTAACAGTGCTGGAATGACCCTTCCACAGACAGCGGTGAACACTACTCTGACGTTTTTCATTAAGTGCGCACCCTGGCCATTCCTATCAGCGCCTCATAGCAGGAATCAATTAGCTGGAGTACTATGATGAACCAGCGTGTCACGTACAAATACTTATCAGAACATGTATGAATCAAAGGAATGGCATGCTAAAAAGGATAGTTATCTAACTCCCCAGATAATTCCCGCCAATATTCAAACAGGCTCTTATATTGGGCATACAGCAGTAATGCCATCTATCGGAGATGAGTGGGACCAGAGGAGGCAAAGCAGCGTATAACAAACAATAGTCAATGTGATGTTACTGATAAATTGTATAGACTTCCAATACTGTAGATCTTAATGTTTAATTTTCTTCCAACTCTGTGATATTAGAATATCCAATGTAAAGGGAGTCCTTCCTCCTCCTGATGTTCTTTCGCGATTTTTCTTGCTTTGATAGTCATCTTCACATTTTCCTAGCCGATGTAGGCTGATGACCACGCGGTTTTGACCTTGAAACAATCACGACAAAAATCGCTACCATGGCCTGTTAACACGACTGAAAAATATTTCCATGCTAGTGATGTTCGGCGTTGATATGGAATAAGCAACACAAGTATAAATTATGAATATATCTGTTATCATAGCCGGTACGATAAAACCGTACAAGGCATAAATAATCGAAAATTGTATTATCTACAACTTTTGTTATGTAGTATGTATCGGTATGACCACTAATAACATTGATGTTTCAGAATTAAATTTTAGGCTTTCTCGAAAACTACGATTTCACCCAGACCAGTGGTATTCAAAGTGTGCTACACGTACCACTAGGGTACGCAGTGTCGTCTCAAGGGGTAGGCAGATTTATCATAGCTTCTAACTGTTTTCAGTGAATAGTTCAGAAAAGAGTTGAGCCTGCTCATTTACAACAAAATCTTGTTTGGATTTAGTGTTTCAGTCTACCTCTACACAGAGTCCCCTTTCCGAACTATTCATTCCAAAATATACTGTAGGCTATGTCAATTTGTATCTCCCATTGACTTCTGCTGCCTTGCTATTCTTTATTTTTTAATTTCAAAATCCACTTACAATTCTTTCAGCAGCATTGTAGCAGCATAGTAGAATAGTAATTGTTGCATTAATAATAACCACACTGTACATATCGTTCCCAGGCAATGAATATCTCGTAATTCCATTCACGAGAAAACCACGTTTCTTCATCTTTCTTGTAAAAGCTTGCCGCGTTGACTGAGAGGGTAACAAAAGACTCCAATGGTTGAAAGACTGGGTTACCATTAAGCAATGAAAACTGCCAGGAACAGTTCCCCGGCCATTGCTGACCGCTCCGTTTTGGACTTCTTCTGTAAACTTCTGAAGGAGTTAGGAGTTTTCCCTTGCCCAACGAAGATATGTAGGCCCCATATTATTCGGGAACAGGGTGGTGTAGCGGCTTAGCTCCTTGCCTTCATCCCAGCGATCTTGGTTTGATTCCTGGTGTTGCTGGAGTGGTATTTTCAGTTGAAGAGCGTGCGACCTTAAATCCCCGGCCACAACTCTTTCATGCCTCAGTACGTGCAACGGCCCTGACCAAGTGGGTTAAGCAACGGCAAATGATGATGATGATGATGATGATGATGATGATTATTATTATTATTATTATTATTATTATTATTATTATTATTATTATAGTTAATATTATTTGGCATCCTGGAACAATTATTTGTTATTTCTGGTATAATCACAGTATACTCGTACTTCAGGGGTTTCAATACCATTGGCCTAGAGCAGGGATGGCGAACCTTTTCCAACTAGTGTGCCATTTTAACTTTGGTTTATTATTCTCATCTGTTGACTGTGCCACTTGTTGTTTTCCATTTCCATTAAGGGATGTCTACAACCTACACCCCCCCCCCCTCGCAACTTCCTTTCAATTTCCAGATTATGTTTCATAATACGTTATTTATTTATTTATTTATTTATTTATTTATTTATTTATTTATTTATTTATTTATTTATTTATTTATTTATTTATTTATTTATTGAGTTATTTATTTACTATACATATTTGCATAACGGGTACAATATATCTTGTAAATACATTTGATTGCATGTTCCGTGGGGCCGCGGCGGTTCCCTACCCATCGTAAGCCTATCTCATCGTCGCCACAAGTCCTATCTGTGTCGGTGCGACGTAAAACAAATTGTAAAAAAAATTATTAGATATAAAACTCTAAAGTACTAATATTGCGAATGGACTTCACTTCCTGCATTAGCTTCATTATCTTCCCATGTTGCAGTTTGTACGCTCAACAATTAAACTAATTTCTCCCTCATCACATTTCCATAAGAGAATCTAAAAATTAAAAAAAAAGCTATCCTTGTTTGTAAGGGCACATTCATGCTTTCTTCAAAACATTCTGCATATATGTGGGAGTTATCCAAATTAGCTTTCAACTGCTCCGAAACTTCTTCACTCATTTTTATTATTCTATCCTTGACAGCAGTTCAGCTGGCTGGGATTCCTTTAATCATGTTAATTAGTAGTTGTTTGTTAGGCAAGTTTTCAAATGATGTGTCGGGCGTCAATAAGAAACTTTCATTCAACAACTCACCATCAGAAATCTGTTTCCCATGCATGCTGTACTATGCAGTGAGACAGATAGAAACAGCCGCACTGATGTTATTCCTTGGCCGGAAAGATGATACAAAAGAACTAGTTTGTTTTGTGTAATGTTCGATATTTTGTGAAATGAACTCTCTTCTTTCTTCATTTGAAATGGAACAAACATTTGAATGAGCAGTCTCAAAATTGCGCTTTACATTAAATGTGGGGGATACAACTGTTTTCGAACACAGGCAACACATCTTTTTAACAGTCCGAATTCCCTTGGCCAGAGTTCTTGAAAAATACGGTCACCACCTTTGTTAAGTTTCTGTTTTTTTCGGCACCAAAAACATATTTGCGATGTCCGTATACCAAACCACCAGAAAACGACACTATCTCACTTGACTTTCGCACCTATCAGTGTAGCAGTGTTGCCATATTGCACGTCCGAATGGAACTAGAATTTAGATTTTCGATATTTATTTCTTACACGTGAAACACTGTAAGATATGCACTGCCTGTAGTACGAGACATATAATATAAAATATTATCATGTTCATGTGGCGTGCCACCGAAATCGTGTCCGCGTGTCACCTAGTGACGCGTGGCATAGGTTCGCCATCCCTGGCCTAGAGTGCAGTGCTTTATTCTAGGACTTTATATGTCCATTGTTATTAAATTTTGTTCGACAATTTTCTCGTGGGTTGGCGCTGTTTTGGACTAAGCAACATGAGTCTAAATTCATGAATATCTCTGTTATCATAGCCGATAAGGTGAAACTATATTAGCCATAAATGATCGAAAATTTGATATGGAGTGTTTATCGATAGGACCACTAATAACATAGATATTTCAAAACAACATTCCGTGGTGGTTTTACTGCGATGTGTTGTATTCATTTGAAGATGTGTATTAAGACGAAGAAAAACACCCAGCTCCAAGCTAGAGGAATTAACTGACTCGACCGTGAACCGAATTTGGGGCCCTCTGAACTTCGCTGAACCGAGCTCGATAGCTGCAGTCGCTTAAGTGCGGCCAGTATCCAGTATTCGGGAGATAGTAGGTTCGAACTCCACTGTCGGCAGCCCTGAAAATGGTTTTCCGTGGTTTCCAATTTTCACACCAGGCAAATGCTGGGGCTGTACCTTAATTAAGGCCACGGCCACTTCCTTCCCACTCCTAGCCCTTTCCTGTCCCGCCGTCGCCATAAGACCTATCTGTGTCGGTGCGACATAAAGCAACTAGCAAAAAAAAAAAAATTCGCTGACCATGTAGCCCTTTCACTTTCTCCTATGATTAAAAGGAGGAAAAGTAATGACTACCACCATCACATTTTAGCAGCTTCACGTCGCAATAACACATACATTATTTTGGCGATGGTGGGATGGGAAAGAGCTAGGACTGGGAAGGCAGTGACCGTGTTCCGTGTTCCCTGTTCCGATATTTACAAGTGTATAGCACCGCGTAACCTACTCATTCGGCAGATCAACAGTTCGTACAGTAGAATCATCGTAAATGCGTATTTTATTTCTATTTCATTTAAACAAAACAAAGTTCGTATATAAAAACATTACGTTGCAACGGTCGTAACTTACATCAGTGATTAAGAGTTAATAAGGACGATGAAAATTTATATTAAATATATAAAGAAATATCTTAGCATTACGGATGACATTTCCAATAGAGCTATATACATAATATAAGTAAATCTAGGGGCAGAGATATTACTTTTGCGGTAGTTTGTATGCCGCACTCGTAGATGTTTAAGCAGTAGTCCTCAACGGGCAAGCCCTGTTTCAATGCGGTGTCGGGTTCATGCATGTATCATGTATTTCGAACCTTTCATGTAAGAAGGAGTCTCATGTCGTACGCCCTGTTCCTCTGTGTTTAATTTAGAGTGTAGAAAATGAGTCCTAACATGGAAATAAAGCGTTTCCGTACATATGTACATGTACACATTTTCTTCTTCTACGTGTGAGGTATGCATCCTGATAATTTGACCTACCTCGTTGTCACACTCTGTATATACTGTAGAAGCTTTAGAATTTTATGTTCGAATGTTTGGCTTTGTCACAGAGAGAAAATCACCCACTCTTTCCAGTTCATAGCATTAGCAATATCGAAGACGCCCATATAAAACAATATCGCCCCAGAATCAACAGGGAGGCGGTTGAGATATGCAAAACCCAAATTATTTCAACCGTGATACAGGCTACAACCTCAGTGAATCATGGCTACCTATTATCATAACCATCAGAGAATGATGCTTTACTGTTGCCATTCGTTGTCCCTAGCCCCGTGGTGTAGGGATAGCGTGCTTGCCTCTTATCCGGAGGCCCCGGGTTCGATTCCCGGTCAGGTCAGGGATTTTTACCTGGACTGAGGGCTGGTTCGAGGTCCATTCAGCCTACGTGATTAGAATTGAGGAGATATCTGACGGTGAGATAGCGGCCCCAGTCTAGAAAGCCAAGAATAACGGCCGAGAGGATTCGTCGTGCTGACCACACGACACCTCGTAATCTGCAGGCCTTCGGGCTGAGCAGCAGTCGCTTGGTAGGCCAAGGCCCTTCAAGGTCTGTAGTGTCATGGTGTTTGGTTTGGTTTTGGTATTCGTTGTCCCTAACATGGGGTTAAAATGGCGTCCCTATTACATCTTAGGACACTATTTTAAGTTCCTTCCTGCTTTCTCTTAGCAACCATTGATGGGTCGTGTTTCCATTTTCTGTTTCCTCCTGATGAAGAAAGGCAACGTACCTTTCAAAACGCGCGTTGAGTGTGTTTATATAGTTTACTATACGGCATAATACCAACAATATTTCACCACGAATCTTTCAGAAAGGAAGTTTCCTAAATTTCGATTATCTATTATTAGCAAATTGCTAGCACTGACAGCCTGAAAGTACAGATGTTATGGTGACCTACTTTCCGCATACCTCGTCTCGTTAAACTTAGCTCTTTCGTTAGGAAGTTACAACAAACAAACAAACAAACAAAAAGTCATACAGACACACAGTCACATAGAAAGACAGACAGACGGAACGGCAGGAATCTCACAATCCTACTTCCCATTTCTTAGAATGCAGAGTACAATTCGTAAGAAAGTGTTTTTATACCATTGCGATGACCGAGAAAGATGGTTGCCGTTAATAAAAAGGGAACATAAAATGATAGTGAGGATCAAACACACTTCCTTCGATAGTCTACAGTATAAGATGCATCCCGTTAGGGACATTAAACGGTAAAATTGAATATACAGACATGTATATTTCACATCTAAAACGGCTAGCGATGGGAGAAAGGAATTGAGATAAATTTATTTTTTCAAAATATTATTTTTAAAACATGTTCCACAAAAATTAATTTAAAACTTATGGTCATTTTCGCGGGGGAAAATATTTTACGCGGACAAAGCAAAGAAGACAGAAGAATGTATAGTCGCTCAAAAAAAAAAGAATGAATGAATGAATGAATGAATGAATGAATGAATGAATGAATGAATGAATGAATGAATGCATCAGACTCAATTGTTATCAAAATTTCGTTCATCTCCCATGTAGATACAAAGGGATACCCAGAAGAAACATTATATCAATAGGTTCAATTGTTTCTGAGAAAAGTATACCTGCGAGGACCTTAATATCACGCAGTCATTCTCTCTTTGATTGACTGTATTTGAACTTTCTTCTTCTCCTGAAAGGTGAGAACAAATTACTTACTTTCTTCCTCCACCGACTGATTCAATTGAGATGCAAAATAAACTCATGTAGAGGGGTCAGGAGAAGGAATACTCCATGAAACCATGATTTTATACTCTTCTATCAGCTATGGCTATAAAATCGTGCATTTATTGTCTCAACACTGAATAAATTGGAACACAGGATACTCATTATAAATGTACAGAACCAAGGAATACAAGATCCACTTGCGCTGCCCACGAGAGCATTTGAAGACTGTTAACGGGGAGGTCATTGAGCAGAAGGTGCCTTAGCGGGAAGATCAGGTTCTCCAAGCAGTGCTGACATCAACGATGGGAAAGTGGAAGAATTTATGCGAGACCTCACGTATCGTGAGAGTTGTCGTAGGAGCTATCTGTCGTTTATATTATCACAGTGGAACCGGTCAAGGCGTGAGGAGTGCCACACTTCCTCATTATACAGTCCTCGTAACACACAACACCGACAGAGTTCTCTATTCAGCGAGACAAGAATGAGGGAAGCATATCCAAAGGCGGAAGTTTTGCTCATTGGCACTCTTCGGGTCAGAGAGCCCCTGGTTCCACTTCTAGCCGGGTGGGGTATTTTAGTTGTGTATGGTTAGTTCCTCTGGCTCGAGGACTGGGGATTTTATTCGTTCTAATACACATCTCTTCAGGAACATTCAAAACATCACACCATCAACCATCACAGAAACACGTAATAGTGAATGCATCCCTCAACATAAGGTTGGCATCAGGAAGGACGTCAGGTGGTAAATCTAGATCAAATCCACATCAAGTTCTGACACCAAAAATTTGGGAAAAAGAAACCGGGCGGGGACAGGAGAGAGACTCAACCACTGGGTTTTCGTGACATTGTCGCCCGGCGCAAGTGTCGCTTAGGGTGAAGTGAAAGACGTGTTAGATACAATTTTTTTACAAGTGGCCGATGATAATATGGAGTCTTGGTTCTAGGCGGCTCCACATCGTTTCCATAAATAAATCAGCCCTCATTGATAACAGCTTTATTTACACAGACATCCCATACAGCTTTACACTTTTGGATATAAAAGACATTGATTATACCGAGACACAAAGAGACGTGATGCTCATGCTTATACTCATTCGACGCCGCCGAATGACGTTATTTCAAGAAGCTACACCCTGATGCAATGTTGCATCGTGCACAAGGGTGCGTTCTGTATGTTGGGCGAGTTCATTCATCCCGATGCCGCCACATAACCCCCCCCCCCCCACCCTCCCTCCACGGAGAAGAAAAGTTCACAAATCGAATAGACGAGCAAAGCGAACTCTTCGTCCTGATCGTGTTGTGTACTTTCTGGGTGGTGATGACGCATCAGGTAAGTCAGGTGTAAAAGAAGTGCTAGGTTGACTGGATGAAATGAGGGTAGAAGGTGTGTCAGGTGTGTTGGTGCGGGTAGGAACAGCAAGGTTTGTTTCTATATATGCATGTTTCACACGGTCTTTACTCATTACTACTTCCTTGTTTCCTATCATTAGTGTCAAAGTCTTCTCATTATAGCTAACTATATGGGGGCTGCAAAGTAGGCTTCACATGCTCAGCTCTCAGGAAAACATGGGAGGCAGTTTCCAAGTCTTTGAAGACGAATACTTTCTTTTGACTCATGCGAGAGGCAGGAACAGGTCTGGGTTCAGCCATTACCTTCTTTAGATGATTTTCAAAATCAGAAGGGTTGACTGGAGTAGAATAACTGGGCGAAGAATAACCATTTTTCCAGGGAGGCGTAAAGGCTCCGCAAAAATTAGTTCGGCGTGGGAAGCTTTCAGATCTAGGGGTAAGGCTTTAATCCACGTTGCACTGTGACACATCAGCGAAGCTTTTAACTCTCTATGAATACGCTCCACCATATCGTTAGCGGAAGGGTGGTAACTGGTTGTACGGATTTTTGTTTACCAAATTGTGTCATAAGTTTACGAAACAGTGTAGACTCGAATTGTCTTCCTCGGTCAGTAGTTATACAAGTAGGGAGACCAAATCGGGAGATCTAGCCACTTATTAGGGTATCGGCTGTTTCTTCGGCAGTGATGCTGCGCATGGATCATGCTTCTGGCCAGCGAGTAAATCTGTCAACAGCAGTAAAGAGATAATGATAGCCTTCCCAGACAGGCAGTGGGCCAACAATATCCAAGTGAATGTGACTTAAACGGCCTGTGGGTGCTCCGAAATTCCCAAAAGGGGATATATTATGCTTCGTCACTTTATTGCGTTAACACAACAAACAAGCACGAGTCCAGGCACGAGTGGTTTTTTTCTGAATAGATGGCCAAACAAATCTATCAGAGACTAGACTAGAAGTGGCTCGAACGCCTGGGTGGCTTAAGTTATGGAGCTTGTCAAAGAACTTACGTCGAAAACATATCAGATGTAAGGCTTTTCAGGCGTTTGCTCTATTAACCAGCGTTTCGTCTTAGGTCTGACACTAGACTCGTCAGAGTGGGATGTGTCATACCCTACCTACTGACGCTGGGTGTATGCAGGGAGCTTATCAGAAACCTATTTATGAGCGAATTTTCCATTCGGAATTGCTAGGCGAGCAATAATTCCATTGTGGAGATTTATCTCCCGTATGCAGTTATCAGACTGTGCCCCATAAATAGGCTTCTGATAAGCTCCCTGCCTACACCAACACTACGTCACGCCCCACTATTTTTGCGGCTGGGTGGCCCTCTTCTCGTCGCTGTCTCAGCCGGCCCAAGAACAACCGAATTGGCAGACGCCTCGTTGGCTGTCACCTTCCCCGCAATGCATACGTGTCTCATCAAGGGCGTGGACACCTCCTACTCTCCAACTGCCATTCGCGATGAAATCCGCAGTCATGGAACCTACGTAGATGCGATTCTCCGTCTCCAAGATGGCTTCACCGGTCAACCTTCTCCGGATGTGGTGGCCTTTTTCCGATGTCCAGGACCACCAGCTGGCATCATTGCAAACGGTGTCTCTCTCGGCGGTGTCAAATATGAGGCGGTTCCTACTCCGGATCATCTCTTGCAACAAATGGCCTCTTTCCCTGATTTTCCTCTTGTCCCTCATTTCCACCCGGCACGCACACACCTTCCTACCTCCTGCACGACCGCTTCTACCGTTACTACTCCTACCACTACGGTACATACCTCCTCGACCTCCCTCACTCTTACTTCCACGGCCAGTCACTCCTCCCCTCTCATGTCAACAACCTCCACCACCTTCATCACCACCGCTCCCTGTCCCCAGACATCTTCTCCTACCTTCACAGCTGCCGCCGACACACCTCACTCGACCCGTGAAGAGTAGACAGCTGCCGCCTCACTGGCCCAACGCCCTCTTCTCTCGCCGAGTTGTGTCGTCAGAGGTGTTGACCCTGCCATTCCTGAAGATGATATTCTGCGAGTTTAACGTATCTACAACGATCGCGGTCCAACGTTTATGGTGCGTCTCCACCTTCCCTGCGATGCGGATGTCCATCACCTGGTCTCCTCCGGCGTTCGCGTTCGTCGTCGCTACCACCGTGTGGAACACTCTCACTCTCCACCTCGCTTGGCCCGCACCCCTTCTACTGAGTCTCCGCGTCGTCTACAACTTGCTCCGCCACCCACCCCCTTCTGCAAGCTGCCTATCCATCCGTTCCCACACAATCGTTTCCTCTTTCGCCGCTCCCGATATTAGATCTTTTACGTCTTCTCTCCACCTCTATCACTAACATTTCTACCACCCTCTATTACCTGTTGTCCCAACACTATCATTATTCTCCTTTCACTGCCTTTCCTCCGAACCCGTATCCTCCCACTGCTCACTTATGTAAAAAAATTCCACATCTAATGTACTTTGTTCTCTAATGTACTTTTTTTTTATATTGCGCGCCCGAGATACACCCACTCCTCCCTCAATAAACATGGACCCAGTTGTGGTCTGCCCCGGCGTGTGCGGTGTGGGTCCGCCCTGTGGGCCCCTTTTCGATTCACGGCCCCCTGCGCCACAGCTACAATTTGCTCCTTAACGTATGTACTACACATACTCTCTCCATTGTGTCTCTTTTGCTACATTTCCTCTACTCTCATGGCCTAAGAGCTGCTTAGTTCAGCTGATGGCCCGCCTCCCCTTCAGGGAGGAATGAAATGACCTTCTGATGATGATGGTGATGATGATGATGATGATGATGATGATGATGATGATGCTCCCTGCATACACCCAGCGTCAGTAGGTAGGGTCTGACACATCCCACTCTGACGAGTCTAGTGTCAGACCTAAGACGAAACGCTGGTTAATAGACCAAACGCCTGAAAATCCTTACATCTGATATGTTTTGACATGCTCTATTGGTGAAAAATATCTAATTCCCTCCATGGAAATTTGGAATTTTCCATTCGGAATTGCTAGGCGGGCAATAATTCCATTGTGGAGATTTATCTCCCGTATGCAGTTATCAGACTGTGCCTCATAAATAGGCTTCTGATAAGCTCCCTGCATACACCCAGCGTCAGTAGGTAGGGTCTGACACATCCCACTCTGACGAGTCTAGTGTCAGACCTATGACGAAACGCTGGTTAATAGAGCAAACGCCTGAAAAGCCTTACATCTGATATGTTTTTGACATGCTCTATTGGTGAAAGAAAATATCTAATTCCCTCCATGGGAATTTGGAATTTTCCTCACGTCGAAAAGGAAGTGTCAGGAACGGACAGGGTTTTCCAGTTGATGTATAGCATATAATGGTAGTCGTTGTGCCCGGGAGGGTTACTTTTTCTAATGTCAGCGACGTACCACCGCGCAATAAGGCTTTCAGTTCGTCATCGTCCGCTTGGGATCGAGCCAGTGCAGTGTAGTCATCTTCTAGTGAGAACGGCTTCAACACGAGACATTGTATCGGCGACAACGTTATTTGTTCCCTGTATATGCTGAATATCAGTTGTGAACTGAGATATGAAGAACAGCTGATGAAGTTGGGCTGGAGGTAGTTTTCCTCTGCGTTGAGAAAATGCATAAAGCAGAGGCTTGTGGTCCGTATATATGGTGCAGTGTTGTGGTTCCAGTATATAACGGAAATCCTGGACAGCCTCGTACACAGTAACAGTTCCCTGTAATAGGCCGGCCATGTTATCTGACGCGCTGAAAGCTTCCTGCTGAAAAATGCTAGGGGCTGCCAGTGGTGTCCAACTTTTTGTTGGAAACATGCTCCAACTGAGTATTTGATGCATCAGTAAGGAGACCTAGAGGCGCATCTGGCAATGGATGAGCAAGTTGAGTGGTTTGCTCTAGGCTTTCTTTGCATTCATGAAAAGCACGTTGCAATTATGGAGTCCAGGAGACAGGTTTAGAACCCTTAAGCTTAGAATTGGCTAGGACGTTAACCAACGGCGCCTGCAATTCAGCCGCATGTGGTAGGGAACGTCTATAGAAGTTTACCATATCCAAGAACGGGCGGAGGCCCTGGACAGTCTTCGGTAGAGGGTATTCCAGGAGAGACTGGATTCTCTCTGGTGGAGATTTGTACCGTCCTTTGAGAGCCTATAGCCCAAGAAGGTTACCTCACTTGCACCTAATACGCACTTGGATTTATGACTACACCGTAATCAGCTAATCTCTGGAAAAGTACGCGGAGATGGTGCATATGCTCTTCAGCATCCCGTTAAAACACCAGAATATCGTCAATATACGGGAAACAGAAGTTTAAATCCCTAGTGACCTCATCCATGAAACGCTGGAAAGTTTGTCCAGCATTTCGTAACCCAAATGACATATAGGGAAATTCAAACAGCCTGAAAGGTGTCGTTATGGCTGTTTTGCAAATGTCACTGGGGTAAATCGGGATCTATTGGTAGACCTTGATAAGGTCAAACGTACTAAAAGTGGTTGACCCAGCAATTCTATGGCAAAAATCTCCTATGTATCGTACCGGGTAGCGGTCAGGTATTGTCTTTGCGTTCAATGCCCGGTAATCGACACATGGACGCCATGAGCTGTCCCGCTTAGGTGCAAGGTGCAAGGGTGAGGACCAGGGGCTATTACAAGGTCTCGCTGTACCGCACCTTACCATGTCCTCGAAATCTTTCTTCGCTCGCTGCAATTTTTGAGGTCCTAGACGACGAGGTTGACAAGAGACCGGTGGGTCTTTGGTTGTCCTAATGTGATGTACAGTAATGTGTTTAATATCACGTTGGATCCCAAGTGGGCGAGTAATGGAGTGAAAGTTAGCGAGCAGCATGCTAAAAGGTGAGTCGGTGGATACTGCAGCAGTCTTTACGCTGGCCTGTTCGATAGAGGCTATAGATGCCTACGTGTAGGCCGGTGGTGCCGTCAAGGAGGCATCTGTTGCGGCAGTCAGGGAGTAAGTTATAGTAAGCCAGAAAATCAGAACCAGTGATGGCTGTGCTAACATCAGCAATGACGAATTGCCAGCGAAAGTCACGACGTAAACCAAGGTTGAGTTTCATGGGAAGGCTACCATACGTCCTGATTGTACTACCGCTTACAGAGCTCAGCTCATACCCAAAAAGTTTGCAAGTGCTTCCCAGAAGCTTACGCGGGAAACAGCAACGGTCAGATCCGGTGTCAATCAGAAATTTTGCTTTGGTAATCTGATCAAAAATAAACAGACGGCGGCCCGATGTAAAACAGACAGTTGCCGTCTTCACTGGCTGTTCGTTCCATTTTCCGCCTGCCAGGAACAGGGACTAGTACATTTTACAGTTTTATCTTGGAACTGTTTGTGGTACCAACAAAGCCTGCCCTGTGGCGTAAGGGAACGGTCGCGGCTTTTAAATCTCCTCTTACTGTGACTCCTGCCTTGGGGCTGGTTACGCGCCAAGGAATCGACTTTACGTGTCAATTCCTCCATCTGGGCAGCTAAAGTGTTCGGCGCAGCTGTAGCATATACGGCTAAGTGGCTATATGACGGTGTGAGAGTAGGTGAAAGTTCAAAGATCTTTTCTGCGCGCTCTGCTATATCAGCTAGAGGCAATAACTGGGCCACTAATCTGCAAGTGCTGTGCTAGTCGACGCATGAAAAGTTGTTTAATATACTTTCGTCATGAAGTTAGCTACCGGCTAATGTCTTTAAGTGACGTAAAAATGGTGATGGTTTCCTATCACCGAGTTCTTTGTCACCAAGAAGTTGGCGAACTCGTTGCTCTTCGGATACAGAAAGACAGCGGACTAGTTCAGATTTTAGTTTTTCGTAACGTCCTGTGGCATGGGCGGTTAATGACAATGTCTTCTACCTCGGCTATGACCTTGGTGTCAAGCTGTGAAATTACATTATCAAATTTAGTCTGGTCGGCCGTAATGGCTGCGAGCCTGAATTGAGTCTCAACTTGGGCGAACCAAACAGTTGGTCTGTCATACTGTGGTAACTTTGCAGAGATTTTGGCGACTTGGCCAACGTTACTAGATGTAGCAACGGTACCAGCAGACTCAGGCTCCTGGAGCCGGGCTAGTAATGCTTCGTTCTGCTCTTGTAAAGGCTTCGTCAAAGCAATAAGTTGTTGGGGTTGGTTCCGTAAGTTGTTATTTTGTTCCTCTAAAGCTTTTAATCGATCCTCCGCCATAATCAAGATGGGTACACAACACAGGGGCAAAGAGAAAAAGAATTCAGAAAATAACGGACAAGATGACAAAGAAGTAGTCGGAGGTACGACATGTAGTTGTGTTTGTAAGTGAATGAAGATGTGTGAGGATGAGCAACACAAGCACAAATTTACAAATAGCTTGAGACAATCTTATAGGTTAGTTGGAAACTATATATTATGCAGGTAGGCCTAGCATATGATAAAACATTCACACACATAAACTATGATAAGTTAACAAAATAGTCTTGCAGAGATTATACATTGATTTTAGTTATATATGAAAATATTAAGCATAAATCATGGGTTCCAATGTCCATTTTAAGTCTTGAGGAATGTCCATATAATGCAATTATATGTTATGCCTGTAATGTAACAACTTATAAACTACTAAAAGACACGGTTACGATTTATATATATAAAAGGTACAACAATTCAAGCAGTTGTAATACATGAGGAGAAGGCTATTCTGAAGTAATTTTACTTCTTTGAATAGCAAAAAAGGTAGGCCTATATTGTGGAGTAGTCTATATTTTAGGCCTTAATTAGCAAAAAGATAAAGAAAAGAAAATTGCACAAAAGATTGCTGGATTACGTACATCAATTTAACACCAAGATTGTAATTGTGGTTAGAAAACTAGGTACTGTCCATTGTATAGATTTCTTTGTAATGTTCGAACATAATTTTGCAGTATTCCAGAACAAGTACAACGTAGGTTATATACATACAAGTTGTTAGATGAAATGTTGCGTTCTCGAAAAGTATCAGATGCGGCGTGCAGTTATGCGGACTGAAGCGAGGAGTATCACCGACGACCGTTAGGATTCTGGCGACTGTTTTTTGTCGTTTATCGAATTGGTTTTATACTCGGAACACGTGGTAGTTCCAATGAAATAAACAGTGTGGTAACATACCGAACATACCGTGATCTGTGGTGAAGCACGTGGTCCAAGATAGGCGAGCGTGATCTCTATACACGGGGTCACCATTTATGAAGTCTTGGTTGTAGGCGGCTTCACATCGTTTCCATAAATAAATCAGCCCTCATGGATAACAGGTTTATTTACACAGACAGCACATAGAGTTTTACACTTTTGCATATAAAATACACGAAGAGACGTAATACTCATGCTTATACGCACTCGACGCCGCCGAATGACGCTAGTTCAAAAAGCTACACCCTGATGCAATGTTGCATCGTGCACAAGAGTGCGTTCTGTATGTGGAGCGAGTTCATTTTTTCCCGATGCCGCCACAAAAAGTACAGAAAGAGAGAGATGATTGGCATCGTAGTGGACAACTGTCACTACAATCAATCAATCAATCAATCAATCAATCAATCAATCAATCAATCAATCAATAAATGCATACATACATAAATAAAAATTTAATAAATAAATACAAACCGATTAAGTGATTTTATTTTCTTGGGTTTTACGTCATTTATTGCGAAATAACTTATCTGGCTGATTGTCTAGCGACATGGATGACTTTAATTATATATTCAATGATACACATTTACATTCATGAGCCGATACTGAAACAGTTCAGTGCCCTTTACAGCTCACTAGCAGTATCTGCATCTTTCCTTCCCATTAAAATCATTTCAGAAGTACCGGGCGAGTTGGCCGTGCAGTTAGGGGCGCGCAGTGTAAGCTTGCATCCGTGAGATAGTAGGTTCGAGACCCACTGTCGGCAGCACTGAAGTTGGTTTTCCGTGGTTTCCCAATTTCACACCAGGCTGTACCTTAAATTAAAGCCACGGCCGCTTCTTTCCCACTCCTAATCCTTTCTGAACCCATCGTCGCCATAAGACCTATCTGTGTCGGTGTGCCGTAAAAAACTGTAAGAAAAAATAATTTCGGAAGTCGCGTTATTTGCAGCATGTTGGGTAAAAGGAACATCCCGGGGCTCGATCGGCGTGTGCCCAGAACCGGACCCACGAAAGATAGCCCGGCAGAGAATGGAAAGTTGGGGTTGAAAGTAGCCCCCGCGAGAAAAGCGCTCTCTACTGCGAGACAAAGGAAGAAATAGGACGCGACCGCAACGAACAGTCTCAATACGCCCAGAGGTGTGGCCTGTTTACAGGGCTCCACACTAACAGAAGGAACTTCCTGCTTTCCTGCATGTCTCTCGAGTGCCAACGTCGAATTTTGGCGCGCAAAATTATGTGGTAGTCTAATCCAGTATAGGAAAAATACGTAAGGCACATCAGTGAATAGAGCTGAATTTTCTGTGTATCCCAGACTGAAAATACGGAATACGTCATTCACGGGGCGAATTAAGGTCACCAGATGTCCAACTGCAATGTATTGCTGACTCGTGTGAATATACCCAGTCCCCCAAGCCTAGAATTGCGCCCACCGGGCGAGCTGGCCGTGCGCGTAGAGGCGCGCGGCTGTGAGCTTGCATCCGGGAGATAGTAGGTTCGAATCCCACTATCGGCAGCCCTGAAGATGGTTTTCCGTGGTTTCCCATTTTCACACCAGGCAAATGCTGGGGCTGTACCTTAATTAAGGCCACGGCCGCTTCCTTCCAACTCCTAGGCCTTTCCTATCCCATCGTCGCCATAAGACCTATCTGTGTCGGTGCGACGTAAAGCCCCTAGCAAAAAAAAAAGAATTGCGCCCAAAGTTAACTCCTCCCACGAAGGGACGCGACTGCTCTAATTAAAGGCGGGAGCTTGATTACCCAAAAACTGCCGATCGAATTGCGATCACATCTGGCTCGAGGGAAAAAGGGACTAGAGGTCTATAATACGCAGCCTTTACATGTCTTGAACTCCAGTTATTAACGGAGCCGATTTCCTTAATTCAGCGTGAAGGAGCTTCCCAGCCCAAGGGCCAGCGAGTTGACAATAAAAGGTGGGCTCTGCCCCACGCTGGCCAGTCGCTTGACAACTAACAAAAGACGAAGTTATTTTCCGTCGCGATCGTAAACTTCTTAACCCGGGAGTGTATCTTGTGAACTGTGTATTAGGAATTTGAACAATAGCCAATCGCGCTTAGGCATAGGTCTCATTTGCTATGAATAATTAAGTAGGCTGCTAGAGAAATTTGAATAAATAAATCGCGGGAGTTGTTTATGAACAATGCCCGGCATAAAATTACGACCCGATATCTGTCAATTATTGGTATCAAATTCAAAGCAGTAACGTCGACAGGGACAATTCCGCTATTCGGAGTAGGGTTTCTCAAGTCTTATGAATCACCCCACTCATTACTGTTAGTGCGTGCCGCTCTTGACTAGAATGACCTGCCTCCATAAGGGAAAGTCCTGTGTTAAATTCTGTGCATGTGTCGTTGTAGACAGAAAGGAACGTGTGACGAGTGCTGAAGCTGATACCAATTGGATTACTTCAAGATTTGTAGCAGTTGGACGAGCTTATCCGCATGATGTTCGAAGACTGATACTCTCGTCTGCAGCGCCGAGAGGATGAACGAGTAGAACTCTACTATAGGTTTCCCGTGGAAGGAAAATCGACCACCAAACACATGAGTTGATGGCATTCTATTTCTTAGCACGATAAAAGGCAACCGGGGTGACATAATGTAGGATTTTCTTTTGTTTAATACATAAAAGCTGTAAATAATGCATGTCCTAACACTGAATTTGATTTTTCTTTTGTCATGTTAACGTAAAATTGAGGGATCTAAATTTTCCGGACGAAGCCACACTTTTCTTTCTGATAAATATTTCGTGAGGAGTTGTTCGTTGTTAGTAGGTAGTAATATCTTAGTGAGTATGAGAAACAGGGCTAGAATAACATTGTGAGGTCTCCAGTAGCGGGATGGAAACAATGGTGGGTGATGAGTGAGGGATACCATGTCCAAGAAGTTCCTACAATGTTCAATATGGTTGTCGTGAGAGGACAGACAGCCGGGGGCTCACGGGTCCTTAAGACAATGCATGCTTAGCTAACACTTACATTAGTATTAAGGCATGAACATCAAGAGTGAACAGTTCTGGCTAAGACAGATACAAAATTGTGTTATTTAGGTAGATAGTGTTAGGGACAATGTACAAATTTCCCTTGATTTTTTATTTTACTAGATTCTGTCTGGAGTGTTCTTTTTTGTGCGAAACGAGTGCGAAATGCTGTGGTACCGGGGGCTTGGGAGAGTGGTAAGAATGTTTACGACGAGCGAAGGTAAATATGAAGGGTTGAGAAAGGAATAATGCACAAGGAACTGGGATACGCGATATGAGAAGTAATGAGAAGGCCGAACACCCAAAAGAGTCTACGATGAAATATGAAATGTGCAATTAGAATGTTATAATGCCCCAAGGTAATCGACGTGAAGAATAAGAGAATAGAGAATAAATGAATAATATTCCTTGGGAACTCTGCGGTGACATGAAATAAATGAATTGGTGCGATAATGAGTGTATAATTGAAGGAGAACTAGTCGCTGTAATTATGAAGGTTTATGTCCCATTGCAGCCAGTGAATAAGAAGTACCATCCGACTGACCTACTCGAGCACAATAGGAAAGAAACATTTTCTTTCGTTCTTTCTTCCTTATGTGCAGAGCGGCGTGCCATGCTACTGTCGTTGAAGGATTTCGGTTTAAGAACACTCGTGTTAAATTACCGTATAGTATAATGATGATTTAGATGGTAGTTAAGATATATCTATCACCCACGTGCAGGACTACAAGGGGACGGATTGTTAGGGATTTTCAGATGTGTATCTCTCAGTCAGAAGGAGCCCTGTTCGAACCCAGATGACGGCCAGGATGAGCCGGCAGGCGCAAGCTTGCCTCAAGCTTTTGCCGGGGGAAGAAGAAAGTGATATCTATGTTTTCTTACAGGAATGGCCCCTTTTGTAAATAAATTTTACGTATGATTTTGTTCAGTGTATTATTTAATTTCTTTGAATTCAGACATAACCTATGTTCATAGTTGTTTGTCTTGGTGTCAGGGTTTAAGCTGGAAATCCGAAGAATTTTGCTCATTGTAGTGTGTACTTTTTATGTAAATATTTTTCTCATGTGTTAATTATGTAGCGTAGGGACCGGTTAATTACGTGCTAAGAATATTGTGTAGCGGACATCTTCTCAAATTATATGACGGGGATCAACTGAAAGAAAGGATAAAAAGATAGATGATGTTTAATTGCCAGATTTCGATTATACTTCATTGCCGAATGAAGTCTGTGATGAGTTGAGATCATAGAACGCCCTTCAGGCAAGTCAGTTTATTTCGGGAACTATTTTTTCTTCTTATGTGGAGATTTTTATTGTGATAGTGCTTTTTTCCTTATGTCGCAATTCAGGAATGAATTGATATTCGTGATCCCAGTACATGATTCTTGTCATTTCTAGCAGTGCGAAGCAGTATCCAGTAAATAGTTGATCCCCAAATCCTAGTTTTTCATTAGATAAGACTCTAACTGAAGTATTTTTCTCTTCGAATATCACCCCCCCCCCCCCAAAGTACTCGAGTATGCCGAGGTTGGCCCAGAAATTAGGAGGAGGGTGATTCGAAGCCCGTGTTGGCGATTCGGGCTGCTCTTCGATATAGTCTCATTCGTGGGTGCTCGTCAGGTTATAAAGACGCATTATTATGCTTGGGTCTCCTAGTCTAGCCCAGTAAGGGTACAATACGAAGCAAACTAAGAAATATTCACAATTCGCTCCCATATAACCTTATCCCTAAGGATCGTAGGGTAACCGTTATAGTACCATCAACTTTTTTAACGTGCCAGTAAATTTATCGACACTAGGCTGGCGTGAGTACCTTCAAACACCGGAGTCGAACCCACCAACTTGAGCTCAGGAAGCCAGCATTCTACCGCCTGAGCTACTCACACCGGCTGTAGATTTGTTTGTTTCTTGTTGCATTAGTTAACCTGTTTATTTACGCACAAACTGACACCAGAATTGCTTCGATTAGATGAGTCATTGGCTCACTGCAGCGATTCAAATAATATTGAACCATTCAAAATCAGAATTTCGCGTCGCAGCTCCCTCCGCGACCAGCTGACGTCAGCGCGATACAATTTCTGTGAAGCGTGTAGTCCAAGGACAGAGCTATGCGAGTACACATTTACATTAAACGAGATGCTTATTTTTGAAGAGTAATTACCATGGATCCGAAAACAAAAACGCTCACTTTTTCGATTATGAGTTGCTGACTTCTGAGACGCTGTCACGTAAAAAGCCACGAAGAAGAAAATAGCAGACGATGAAATAACTACGAAGGCCAACAAAATGAAAAATCGTCATACCTTTTCGAATCCTTCTAGCGTCCACTAGATCCGTAGTGATTATTTAAATCGCGGTAAGGGGTTTCTAGCCAGCTAACCTGTCCCGGGAACAAGTGTACCACAGAAAATACATTTCTGGGACACCAGCTGTGGCAGCCTTGTCTATATTGGAACATCCCTTGAGGAACATACAGTCTATGACTAGCCTTGACTTGCCAAGACAACGACTTCCCAGCCGGATGACCTGCAGATATTGGAGTGGCACGTGGTCAGCGCAACCACACCCTCAGCCGTATTGTTTGGCTTTCACGATCAGGACCCTGCCACTCGTATCAAACAACCCTTCAGCTGATCTCACCAGATTGCGTGAATCGTCAGTGCAGAATTATTATTACTATCATCATCGTGTGGCTCTTTTCAGCCTGGTGCAGCTCTTGTAAGGCAGACCCTCCGACGAAGCTTGGCGGCATCTACCGTATATGGGAAATTGCGTATTATTGTAGTGGGGGATAGTGTTGTGTGTGATGTATGTGTTGCAGAGATGTTAGGGACATACAAATACCCAGTCCCCGAGCAAGGGGAATTTACCATTTACGATTAAAATCTCTATCCCGGTCGGGAATCAAAGCCGGAGTCCTGTGAACCGAAAGTGACTATGTTGACCATTCAGCCAAGGAGCCGGATAGTGCAGAATTAAGATCCTTGAACTGGCCGGGGATCAAAGAGCGGCCTCCGAACAAGAGGAAGGCATGCTATTCCTACACCTCAAATCTGGAAAACATGAAAATGAAAATCAACAGCCTGTGTCATTCGACCGGGTCAGGAATAGAATGAATGAAGCCCCATCCAGCGGCGAGGATAGGAACTGTGCCGGCTGCTGATACCTGTAACACTCCTCTGCGGCAATGATTAACGACTAACAGATTAAATTATATTAGAAGGTGTTGGTGGAATGAAGGATGACAGGGAAAACCGGAGAACTCGGAAACAACCCGTCCCGCCTCTGCTTTGTCCAGCACAAATCTCACGTGGAGTGACAGAGATTTGAATCACGGAACCCAGCGGTGGAAAGCCGGCGCGCTGCAGCCTGATCCATGGAGTCTCCGATTTGAATATAACTAATTTAAAATTAATTTAAGGGGATAACAGGGAGAGATACTGTGAGCTGGAAATGTAGTAAGCAATTTGGTATATCCGATGACTTTGTTTTGTAGAGAAAGCTTGCCCTAATTTTTTTTCTTTTTTAGCTATTTCGGAAGGTTTTTGGCGAAGCAGATTCGGGAAGGGGCTGGAATTGGGCAGTTAACGGCCGTGGCCTTAATTAAGGTACAACCATGAAATTTGCCTGGTGTGCAAATCGGAAACTACGCAAAACCATTTGCAGGACTGTGGGCGGTGGTATTCAAGCCCACCATCTCCAAAATGCAAGGTCACAGCTACGCGACCATAAACGCACGGCCAACTAGCTTGGTAAATCCATGTTTTGGAGCGTGGAAAGAAGTGCAGCGAGTGTGATATGATGGCAAGCATTTCCAAGACTAAGGTGGTGTCAGTAGCGAAGTACAGCGAGTGTGATATGAAGGCAAGCATTTCCAAGACTAAAGTGGTGTCAGTAGCGAAGTACAGCGAAGCATTTCCAAGACTAAAGTGGTGTCAGTAGCGAAGTACAGCGAGTGTGATATGACCGCAAGCATTTCTAAGACTAAAGTGGTGTCAGTAGCGAAGTACAGCGTTTGTGATATGACCGCAAGCATTTCCAAGACTAAAGTGGTGTCAGTAGCAAAGTACAGCGAGTGTGATATGACCGCAAGCATTTCCAAGACTAAAGTGGTGTCAGTAGCGAAGTACAGCGAGTGTGATATGACCGCAAGCATTTTCAAGACTAAAGTGGTGTCAGTAGTGAAGTACAGGGAGTGTGATATGACCGCAAGCATTTCCAAGACTAAAGTGATGTCAGTAGCGAAGTAAACTTAGAGGACTGAAACTCAGGTCAAGAGTACAAAACCGGAACAATTGGATCATTTCAAGTACTAAGGATGTGTACCCCTTTTCGTAAATGCTCTCCCCTCACTTGGTGGCTATCCGTTCAGCCATGAACGCAATTCAGTTTTGGAAGCATCCAGTCATGAATTCATAATTCATGAAACTCTCCACAGTTGCTGGCTATCAGCGACTGGGAGAGGGAACTTGGAATCCAGTCCATTCATTAATGCACTCAGTAATTTATCCATTCATTCATCAGTTAATTAGGCAGTCAGTATTTCATTCATAATGAAATGTTCTTTTCAGTCCATCAATTCAGTCACTCACTCACTCAGTCAATCAATCGCTCATTCATCAATGAATGCTCTCTCTCTCTCTCTCTCTCTCTCTCTCTCTCGCTCTCTCTCTCTCTCTCTCTCTCTCTCTCCATTTAGCGACTGCCCATGACCGAGTGGGAAGTGCATTATTCATTCATTTATGCACGACCACAATTCAACCATGAAATGATCCATTCATCCCCTCGTTCAGTTCAGTCACCGGGCGAGTTGGCCGTGCGCGTAGAGGCGCGCGGCTGTGAGCTTGCATCCGGGAGATAGTAGGTTCAAATCCCACTATCGGCAGCCCTGAAGATGGTTTTCCGTGGTTTCCCATTTTCACACCAGGCAAATGCTGGGGCTGTACCTTAATTAAGGCCACGGCCGCTTCCTTCCAACTCCTAGGCCTTTCCTATCCCATCGTCGCCATAAGACCTATCTGTGTCGGTGCGACGTAAAGCCCCTAGCAAAAAAAAAAAATCAGTTCAGTCGTACTGTATGTTGTAATGTAGGATAACTCTATAAGACTTGTGACAAAGTAAGCACTGAATAAACTAAGGAAGGGGAAAAATGACACATATTTTCCTGGATTATATAACAATGTTAAGTCCAGAACAAAATAAATTATGTTTAGTGAAGTAACTGTCAAATAATTGTAAGAAGAGAATATAATGAGTGTATTGAATGTACTGGATTGCAGTAAACGAATGCTCTAGAGTTTGTTTGTTCAACCCTCGTCCCGTTTCTCTACAGGGTCGGGTATGAGGTGAGATGAATCCGTCATGGCGGATTTTTAAGACCGTATGCCCTTCCTGACGTCAACCTCATCAGAGGAGTTAAACAGTTGAAATGGATGACGTGATGTATGACAGTAGGAAGGGGAAGGGTGAAAGCCGGTGCCGGCACATAGCCTACTCCTGTCGAATAGCACCAAGGGGTTTGCTCAAGGCTTAACTTCGCCATCCGACGGACGAATCACCATCAACAGCGTCATATGCCCTCACTCCATATGAGCACTGCGGAGAGGTTTGGAATTTAATCCAGGCTTTTGACACGCAATCTAGTGATTATAAATCGTATACCACCACCTCCCCTACACTGCCGCCTAACATTCTGATGGTGGAAATGTTTTTGACCAACGGGACTCGAACCGGCTAACCTCGGTGTCAGGCCGTTTAGACATCAACGCCTTAACGATCATGGCCACCAAGTGGGTTACTTAGAACTCTACAGTAAAAGAAAAAAAATCAACTGAATCAACAAGGTGCAAGTGCGCAGTTTTAGTGTATTCTTCCTCTTTTTTTTTTTTTTTTTTTTTTGGCTATTTGACTGTAATACAAGTATTATTATATACGCAGAATTCTCATATGCTCTTAATCTAAAAGAGTGGTTATTTAAAGCCAAATACGGATACACTATAAGTTATTTAGCATATTTGTTGATGTGTTTTTAACATTCTTAAAAGCATCCTCCCCATAGAGGTTTTTAATGATGCCATCGATGCTTTCATGGCCCGTACTTATAGACATGATACTGTATAGGCTTTTGGGCTTATGCCGTGTCGAGAAAATAAGGTGAAATTCTTTACGTTTCGCAGAGAACTGTGCTCTGCGTCATCAGAAGAAAACGTCACAGTTCTCTGCGAAACGTAAAGAATTTCACCTTATTTTGTTGACACGACATAAGCCCAAAAGCCTATACAGTATCATGTTTTAACAGTTTTTTAGTATACATCTTCACTATGGTCTGTAATGCGTTTCAGCGTTCAGTCTGCAAGCATCCTGAAAGTCGTTCATCAAGCTGAGTGTTAACTTGGAGACACAGGTTTAATCAACCTGTTGCTCTATAATGACCTCGTGGTTGCCCCTGAAAACAGCGCATTCTTTCCAAGATGTCAATGGCCTGTGACACTGGAGACTGGAGAACTGCCAACACCTAAAGTGCAATTCCCCGAGAATGAGTACATTGCTTTAATTAGCACCATGATTCATATTCTTTTTTCTTGATCAGAAAGCAGTTTCTGAGAAGTTGACTTTGAGTTGGATATAACTACTGTCAGGACTATCAGCTACAAACCGAGAAGAGTTATCTGGGAATCTTCAGTTACAAAATCACCTTGCGACGTAGCCGATCGTACTAAGATAAGGGACCAGAGATAAGCGGTCCATTCATAGTTCACGGTGGCAATACACATTTAACTTTCCAAAGACCATCACCTTGTAATACTGACAGGTTGCCGAGAGGTTCGCTGTTGACACCCTTCCACTCATTTTCCAGATTCCTCATTACCAGTTTTCACGACCAATTCGTATATTTTTCCGAACCAAACGGTATTAGGTTTTTCCAAATCTTTAATTATTTTCATTTTCTCATCGTTTCAGTACCAAATACTCTCTAATTTTTGGGAAAGAGAGTTGTAAGCACTCCTCCCTTTAGTCCTGGAGCTAACTTCCACAATGTGCATGGCCTTTCAAATGATCATTAATTAATCGATAAATTCTGAGGTTTTCCTCACTCACTGGATGCAAATGCCCGTGAGTCTTAAAGTCTCAAACAACGAACTCTAGCGAAGATAAGTCACGTTTCAAAATGAGGTTGCTTCGCAGAAAATACACTGGTGATACTGATGAAGCGATTCTAACTGTATTACTTTAATTTCAACTCTATTGATTCTCACAGGATTTTTACTTATTCCCAAGTGTTACTTAGTTTCCTAATATCTCAATTCACGACTGACGCAATTTTGAGAGAGTAGAAACCTTCAAGTATCTGGGCTCCATGCTATCAAGCAAAAGTGCAGTGGAAAAGGATATACTGCAAAGGATAACGAAAGCTACTCGTATCTGTTTTAGTTAAAACACCTACTTTCTTCGCGCTTGGAATCTCAGAGAGGTAACTCTTTCAAACTTTTCTCAACCGTTTGGAAAATAACTAAGGTCCAAGAACGAAGTAGAAATATCGACTGACGGCGATGTTGCAATAGGTGCAACCAGCAGCTACAATGGAGGATGTGAGGGGCAGAATACCATA
Organism: Anabrus simplex; assembly: GCF_040414725.1. NCBI lineage: Eukaryota > Metazoa > Arthropoda > Insecta > Orthoptera > Tettigoniidae > Anabrus > Anabrus simplex. The sequence continues at coordinate 1,252,652,101 of NC_090265.1, forward strand.
GGCTAATGGATGTGTTCAATACGTGTGATTGTGACCGTTTAACTTCCTGACTTTTGACTGTAAATAAACGTTTGTCTTCATTCATGGGTTTTTACATTCTTTATAGAGTAATCGATGATGATGATGATAATGATGATGATGATGATGATGATGATGATAATGAACATCTAAAACCTAATTTGTAAATAATAGAGCACTTCACCAACCGAAGGATCACGAACACTTTACAAAATTCAAGCAGGAACGCTATTGATCAAATTGTGGAAATTATCACTAATGGAATACTTTGATTTTCCGAGCGATTTAGCGGCGTGGTTAGGGTCGCGTAGCTGTTAGCTTGCATTCGGGAGATGGTGGTGATTTTCCGTTCTTTCCCATTTTCACACTGCGCAAATGTTGGGGCTGTACTTTAATTAATGGCACGGCCGCTGCATTCCTAATTCTAGTCTTTTTCCATCCTTGCGTTACCAAAAACCTTCGATGAGTCAGTGCAGTGCAGGGTTAAACCACCATGTTTTTCCTTCTTTAGAATAGTTTTTAAACACTTTAGTGGATAGGGATATGATGGAGAATCCGTAATGAATAGTGTAAAATATTATGACATGTAGCCTAGAATTAAAAATAATAAAGGAAATACCTGTTATATACAGTTTGCAGCTGACAACTTAAATCTGGTTGTTAAGGATGCTGGTAAAAGTGAAAAGAAGATGGACAGCTAATTCAAGAGACCTATAAACCTCCTATGTCAGAGTATTAGACAGTGGGGCCTCCTTTCCACAAGAAAGGATGACTTTGAAGCAAGGCTATGTGGCTCTGACGGTAGAACAATAGCCTTCTGAGCCTTTTTAGGTAGGCTCGATCCCATACCTGTCCAGTGGTATGTGAAGGTGCTCAAATACGCCATCCTCGAATCGGTAGATTTATCGGCACGTTCACATTCATGCAGGGGAAAATTGTGGCACCTCGGCGTCTCCGAAAACCGTAAAAGTAGTTAGTGGGACGTAAAATCGATTATTATTATTATTATTATTATTATTATTATTATTATTATTATTATTATTATTATTATTATTATGGCCGAGTTCGATAGCTGCAGTCGCTTAAATGCGGCCAGTATCCTGTATTCGGAAGATAATGGGTTCGAACACCACTGTCGGCAGCCCTGAAGATGGTTTTTCGTGGTTTCCCATTTTTACACCAGGCAAATGCTGGGGCTGTACCTTAATTAAGGCCATAGCCACTTACTTCCCACTCCTAGCCCTTTCCTGTCCCATCGTCGCCATCAGACCTATCTGTGTCGGTGCGACGTAAAACAACTTGTACAAAAATATTGTTATTATTATTATTATTATTACTTGTACAGATAACATCTATATCACATACACCGAGCAGGAAAATGGCAATCATAGATTACAATAGGTGAAATTCTTCGACTTAAAGCGTTCGTGAGAGCTTTTTCAACAAGCAATGATGCAATGGACAGAAAGGAAGAAACCGCTTGATAGAGGCAATAGATGATTTTGAATCTTCATATCCTAGTGAGATAATGTCCACAGCACAGGTTAAACCCAACGTTGTATCTTATTTTCTGCAGGGTAAGCCCCAGGGTCACCATATTCGTCTATTGAGGGATGATTTCTTGCATAGAATTCGATAAGGTAACATATATTTAAAATATATTTCACAGACTTACTTCATTGTGAGATATAGGATGAAACACGTTACTAGTCGTGACCTTCTAAATACAAGTTTCGCAATAAGAACAAGTTTGAAAGTAAGGTCTAGTTCACTAAGATCATGGATCATGCTTTCCTTCAAAGAACAGCTTTGCCGAACTAGTTCATTCGTTCTGTGTTATCGTCGAGATACAAGTTTCAATCGAAGAGAAAGCGCGTAGGCTATAAGATATCTGATTATACTAATCACTTCCCTGCAACTAATGACATTTCCCTAACATGTAAAGTTTCTTCAAGACTTTTATCAACAAAGGAATGTCCCACTGTACCTAGTGGTGATAATGATTGTTGTCTTAAGAGGAAGTGCCTACTGTACTGAGATACAGCAACATCTTGTAATGTTACTTCGCTCTTGGTGTGGGGATGATAGCCACAGGCCCTCCAGGAATTGAGACCACTAGAAAGGGATCTTCCATTTCAAAAACCCCACTTCGTTTACCTGGGACTCCACTCGCAGTCCCTTGGCGAGAGGGTAATAATGATATCATTCAGTTACCACGCCCTCTCCATTGAAACACAATCTCTCATGGCAAATATAGAATTTCCCCACATGACCACACATTATTTACACATCACCTAGCCTTCATCGGTACAGAATAGCAACATTCAAAATGATGGCTGTATACTAGACACTGTTTTGCCTGTTCACTCACGATTGACACGAATATTGATACTCTTCATTAGTTTTCTGCTACACTTAGCAACCCTATAACCACAAATTATACTTGATTCATTTGTTTTATTAATTGTATGCATATTCAGTGTTGGCCCGGAGGCTGGTTTGGACTTCAACAGCTCCTCCATCAGCCGTCATAGTGGTTTAGGCTTCACTGAAGAGGCGTACTAGAGAAATGAAGAGTGAGGTAGTTTCCCGTTGCTTTCCTCGCTGAGGCAGAAGTTGCTATTACATATCAGTCTGCTAAGCCCACAACTGCCCTGCAACTGAGTTAACTTCAGTCCGTAACTTTAACATCAGGTTTATGTCACATATTCGCGACAGTGACATTTTTCTGAACACCTTTTCAGCGACGTGACAATTTCACATGAGCACATCAGTCAATCAATACTGATCTGCATTTAGGCCAGTCGCTCAGGTGGCAGATTCCCTATCTGTTGTTTTCCTAGCCTTTTTCTAAATGATTTCAAAGAAATTAGAAATTTATTGAACGTCTCCCTTGGTAAGTTATCCCAATCCCTAACTCCCCTTCCTATAAATAGATATTTGCCCCAGTTTGTCCTCTTGAATTCCAACTTTATCTTCATATTGTGATCTTTCCTACTTTTATAAACGCCACTCAAACTTATTCGTCTACTAATGTCATTCCACGCCATCTCTCCGCTGACAGCTCGGAACATATCACTTAGTCGAGCAGCTCTTCTTCTTTCTCTCAATTCTTCCCAACCCAAACTTTGCAACATTTTTGTAACGCTACTCTTTTGTCGGAAATCACCCAGAACAAATCGAGCTGCTTTTCTTTGGATTTTTTCCAATTCTTGAATCAGGTAATCCTGGTGAGGGTCCCATACACTGGAACCATACTCTAGTTGGGGTCTTACCAGAGACTTATATGCCCTCTCCTTTACATCCTTACTACAACCCCTAAACACCCTCATAACCATGTGCAGAGATCTGTACCCTTTATTTACAATCCCATTAATGTGATTACATGAGCTGGATAAAAATACTATATTGTATAACCTTCTAGGCAATAATTTCATTCTTCTCTACGGAATGCTAAGTAAACATAACTTTCAGACAGTCGTGGAATTTAATTTTCTTCCCCACCTCACGAATGACATTTCCTCCTATGTTCCACAACAACATTTTCAGAGTACTTGGTGAGTGACTCGTAATTTGTACCACAGTAATGACGATCAGTAGAGGTACTGTCATCAGAAGGAACCGTAGTACATAGAACACAGGTAAGAGGAGCATTTAATAAATGTAATATATTTCCTTAAAAAAAAAAAATACAGGGTGTATCAGAACTATACCGACAAAAAGAAGGCTGCTCTTCGTGTTAAGTTAAGAACGATGATGCAGTCGGATTGGCAAGAAAATGAGGTGACTTTGTTACCTGCCGGGCGCACGATTCAAATTGACGAACTCGCCAGAGCACAACTCGCTGTGTGCCAGAGGAGCGGAGGGCAAGCGAGGGGAATTGGGAGACAGAGATAATGCTTGGTGCGAATGTACAAGTTTCGCATAGTTACTTCCCAGCCCCAGCCGGCAATGTACAGGTTGTTCTGCACAAATTGACTACTATGCAAACCCTATAGAAAGAGGAGGTGAACTTGTACCAAGAATACAGGCAGCTTTCTAGGTCGTACGCGACACACCACACATCCTGAACAGAGTCCAAATGTCACTACTACACGGTTATGAATTGTGCATCGAAGTGGGGGGTGGGTGGGGAATTGAACATCTATTGTAATCAAAACATTGGGCGTACTGTTTCCTTCGTTCAGCATTTCATTCCATTTCCAATGCTGTGAGTGAAGGAATATACAATTGTGGGACGGCAGCGTTGCATCTTCAAGCATGATAAATAATAAAGAACATTACTGCGACCAACAGACGAGAGGAGAAACAATTTAGTTCATTCCTTGACTGACAATTACGGTGTGTGCAGTTACGGCTGTTTAATAAACGAACTGTGGATATTGTCTGTAAGAGACGAGGACAATCCTGTGCGAGTCGAAAGAGGAAACTTGTACATACGCGCGGAGCACTATCTCTGTCTCCGTCATAAACCCTACCCTTCTCTTCCCTGAAGTACGGCAGCGGCTTGTACTTTAGCATAGCAAATACGGCGAGTTCGTCGATTTGAACCGCGCGCCCTGAAGTAGCGAAGTAACCTTATTTTCTCGGAAGAAAAAAAAAACAATTTTCTCCGCCAATCCGATTGCACCATCTTTCCTAACATAACACGAAGAGCATCCCTGTTTCTTTTTGTCTGTATAGTTCAGATGCATCCTGTATAAGGTAACTAGAGCCCGGATTTCCATGCAAATGCATGTTTTTAAATAAGCTGGTTACAATTCTCAAACTTTGGCTTTATGGCTTAACGATTCCAAATAACCGTTCTTTGTCCGTGCATTTTTGCATGTTTTGGCCTTTTTAGGACAAAATTCATGCATAATGCATATTTTGAAGATTTTGGATTTAATAGCGAATATTTGGACGTTTAATATTGCATAATATGACTTTTCTTGTGACTTTGGCGCATATATAATGCTAACTTGCAGGATAGTGCCTTGTAGGAATGTTGGTTTGCAGAATTTGGGGCCTTTTTTCCACGTTATACGGAATGTCTATTACTGAGAAACTGAGAGAATGTATTCCTGGCATCCTACATGACAACCAAAATTAGTACATAATCCAATTAACCAAACACTTTCTTATCTGCTGCTTGAGTAAACATTGACGTAAGCCGGAAGGCCTCGCGTCGATCTGTGTAATTCTTGGGACTAAATTGTCTCAGTTATACATTGTTATAAATCGAACCATAAATTGTGCATTACTCATTGACGGCTCATTCTTTCGTCTGTGTTAGACGAACAAAATAAAACTTGTATCGCATTTCTGTGACGCCGCGTTACTGAGCTAGCAGGTGGTTTTGCACTGAACCCTCTTCCGTTGTTATCCTGGATTTTCCTACCGGGAACTCTCACTTGTCACTTTGTCATCGCAGCAGGCAATCAATGCCAGTTATTGAGGAGATTCAAATGTGTCTGCCATCATCGCACGGAGAAGTATAGCTGCGGCAGCTAGATATAACTTGAAAAAAGTGATCCGTTCAAATCCTAATTTTGATTCGTCAAGATTATATAAGACGTATTGTAGTGAAAATGCAAAAGACGTACAATTTGACCTCACTTTGTCCCAAATGTCTTCAATTAACTATGCAATGTCACTTCTTGTGACGTAGAACTTCTGTGCTTAAAGATGTGCTGACAGATAAACGGACGAGCTTAAATCAAGGCAATTTAGATAAATTAGTTGTACAAATGTTTCAAAAGGAAGTGAATTTTGATTGTGCATATTTCCAGTTTATCGTGCATGTTTTGCTATATGATAGTGCATGAATGCATGCATATTTTGAGATTTGATAGTGCATGGAAATCCGGGCTCTAATGGTAAGAGAATCATACCTGAAAAAATAAACAACTCAATTAAAATAGAATGACATGTATCGTTCTTGTAGGAACATCATCAGATTCTATCAAATCACACTTTAAAATACTTAGAAAAGCATAAATATTTATGTCTAAATTCTGTTTAAATCCTTACCAACTTGAAATTTGAAACATATCTTAATGATGTCCTCACTTCTCTCCACTCTAGCATACATTTATTCATTCAAATTTAGTTTCAGCAGACTGAAGAACCCAACAATAATAAATCATGTAATAAACATCAACTTTCGAGATACTGTGAAAGTAGATGAACCATGGATAAGAATCTATATTATGGATGCGGAAAAGTTATCAGGGAACTGGTGTGATTATCGTAGGCTGCGAACGCTACGACGAGAAGTATTCGTACTGGTGAAAGAGGAATGTGTAAGCTACGAAAAAGTCAAGGATGAGAAACATGAAATTCCAAGTCTCTAAAGATAAAACTAACGTGATGCTTTTGGAGTGTACAGTTATGGCGCTGACACTGACACGAAATTATTTTTTAAGATGATCAGCTATGTGCGGAACGACGCAGAAAGGAACGTAATTGTAGCGGATGATCTCAATTTACCAAATATTAACAAGGAAGGTAACGAAAAATGACAGAAAGCATATCCAACAAATTGTGACTAAGTTAATATGGGAACGGTACCGTAACTGGTTCAGAAAGTAATCGAGCCAACTAGAGTGAAAAATATTCTAGATGTAGTGCCGTTAAAACCAGATGAGCTCTGTAGAGAAACTGGCGTAATAGATTGTGTAATTGATAAAGAAAGTGTTTTTGTCGTAGTTAAAAATAAATGTGATAAAAAGGAATGTTGTAAAACTAGGACTATTAGAAAATACCGTATCTTTGATAAAAGAGGCATAGGAGAAATTTAAAAAAGTAATTATGAGCAGTGGAAAATGGTAAATAAACATTTAAACAGCATTGGGATGGGTTTAATGCAATTGTTAAGAAGGATATGTACCCTTAAAAGCGGCAAAGAATGGTAAGGACTCATTATATTATAATAGAGAAATACGGAGATTAAGAAGAAGGTGCAGGTTAGAAAGGAATAGACTTAGGAATGGATGTGAAAGTGAGAACGGATTGAAGAAACTCACTAGGAAAAATGTCAGCTAATAATAATATGATGGCAAACATAGTTGGAAGTCATATACATATTTGGGGAGGGGGGGACGGAAGGGTCCGTACAGGTCCTTTATGGCAGAAACAGGTTCCAGGAAGGACATTCTAGGGACCATTAATGAATAAAGAGAGTGTGTATGTTCATATCTACAGAAAGCAGAAGTATTCAGTCGGCTGTATGTAAAGATAATTGGATTATAAGGAAAATCGTGTCGTCTCAAAACTCACGAGTCGCAAAACTCACGAATTCCAGGAAGAGGATTAGTAAGAACAAATTTCTATACCAGGGCCAGTCTCAAAACTCACGAGCAGGGCCCGTTCTTCCTTGAATGGATGAATGTCCACCCTGTTAGTGATGGGATAACGGAATACTTTTAATAATCGAATAACTTCCAACCGATTATTTAAATAATCGAATGAGTTTCATATATCATTCAGTTATATCGAACAGAATAATCGGATGTGTTATGAGTACTTTTTTTTCGGTTTTAGTGTGTCGGGTAGACAATCTATTGAAATAAGCGAATAGATAAACTCTTACGAAAATTAGAAATACGCCTTTTTTTAAAATAAATCTCCAAGTGTTGAAACTAAATGAGTGAATTAACTGTCTTGATCTTTATTATCTCTAAATAACATTCTTTATTCAAGTAAATGTCGCCTTCTGGCTGCATAATGGAACTAAGCCCCAGTGCTACCAACTGACAGTTTCTTTTAACTAGCTGCGGGCAATATACCTACTTTAATTTTATGTCATCCGGCTGCATGCATAAATTGATAGCATGCTGGCATTTGGTCCGAGGGGTCCAGGAGGTCCCGGGTTCGATTTTCGGTCGGGTCGGAGATTTTAACTTTCATTAGTCAATTCCTATGGCTCGGGGACTGGGTATTCGTGCCGCCTTCAGCATTAGACTTCATCTTACGTCGGGTCTCATCCTCACAGGCGTGCAGGTCGCCTGTATGGCGTCAACTCTAAAGACCTGCACCAGACCTCCCCGAAGGCCACACGCCATTATTATAAATGTATGTGAAAGGCAAAAAATGCATTAAATTAGCTTTAAGACAACAGCAAAATACTTTAATAATAATCATTATTTATTTATTATCGTTCCGGCCATCTATGGACCACGTTTTACAGTCTTTACGTTATTTTTTCACCAGTCCTTACTTCACATTCTGCCAGTACTTCTGCATCCTTGCACTGACTTCTTTCTTCTGTTCTTCTGTGTAGGTTCTCTTCTTCTTCTTCTTCTTCTTCTTCTTCTTCACAAGTTCTTCCCCAGTCTCCTGGAAACCCTTGAACTCCTTCACTTTTTGTCTAAATTTGTTTCTGTCCAGTACGTCCTCTTTTTCTACTCCTATCCTGGCCAGGTCGGTCCTTACTTCCCGAAACCATTTTGGTTCCGTCTTCCTTAGGCTGAAGAAGCTGAAAATCTTTTTTGTCAGTCGGTTGGTGTCCATTCTCTGTAGATGTCCATAAAATTGAAGCCTTCGCTTTTTCATCAATACGACGACTTCCTCTGTCTTCTGATATAGTTCTGTGTTGGGTCTAAGTCTCGTCTCGCCGGGCTGAGTGGCTCAGACGGTTAAGGCGCTGGCCTTCTGACCCCAACTTGGCAGGTTCGATCCTGGCTCAGTCCGGTGGTATTTGAAGGTGCTCAAATACGACAGCCTCGTGTCGGTAGATTTACTGGCACGTAAAAAGAACTCCTGCGGGACTAAATTCCGGCACCTCGGCGTCTCCGAAGACCGTAAAAGTAGTTAGTGGGACGTAAAGGAAATAGCATTATTATTATTAAGTCTCCTCTCCCCACCTTTCATTTTCGGGCCCAAGATCTTCCGGAGCATTTTCCTCTCTTTCTTTCTGATGTTCTCTAGATCTCCCTTTCCAATCATGCCCAATGTTTCTGCTGCGTATAAGCATTCAGGTCTGATGACTGTGTCCAGATGTCTTAATTTGGCTCGATATGACAAAGCTTTCTTGTTGTAGGTGTCTCTAGTGAGCTGATACGCTGTTTCCATTTTTCTCGCTCATTCTATCAGAGCTAGCTTCTCTGATCCATTCTCTTGAACTATTTCTCTAAGATACTTGAAGCTCTTTACTCTTTCGACTTTCCCCTCTTTCATCTTTAACATTTGGGGAGCCTCTTTGATGTTGGTCATAAATTCAGTCTTACTGTATGATATTTGCAGTCCAGTCATTTCTGCTATGCCATGGAGTTGTTCCACTCTTTTCTTTGCTATTTCTATGTCACTGGCAAAGACTGCGATATCATCAGCATATGCCAGGCAGTCTATCCGTATAGCACCTGCCCCTCTTCCAATACGGAACGCTTCTTTGTCTGGGATTCCTTCTTTCCATTTCCTTATCACCTTTTCCAAGACACAGTTAAAGAGAATAATAATAATAATACACCTCGGTCTCTTTCATTCACCAGCCATTATTCTTCCCCTGTGGGTTGGGGTGGCAGAATCACGTCCACAGTATCCCCTGCCTGTAGTACGGGAAGCGTCAGTCACCGGGCACCTCTTCCCTCCTGGGGTCATCGCAAGCACCTACTGTCTGGAGTCGTGAATTTTGAGACTCATTAGAATGTTTACTTTAGCTACCAGTTTGCAGTCGTGAGTTTTGATACTGTTTGTAACTATTTTTAGCCCGTGAGTTTTGAAACTCGTGAGTTTTGAAACGTAACCAAGGAAAATATCCAAGTAGAGGAGGTTACAAGTGCTTGCGAAATACTGAAATATACGCGTGATAACAAAGTTATTTACAAAAAATACAAAAGTTGAAAGCTAGAAAAGCACCTGGGATTGATAAGATTTTTGTGGATATACTAAAGGCAGTGGGTTAAGATATAGAGCCGTATCTGAAAAATTAACTTGGTTATATTTTGCATAAAGGAGCTATACCAAATGAAAAGAGAGTTGCTACAGTGGCCCCATTGTAAAAGGGAAAGGGTTATGAACATAAAGCGGACGATTAAAAGTCAGTCAGTTTGACATGTGTTGCATCTAAGCTCTGGGCGAGCACATACATTATTATATTAGACGCTTTTGCGAAATTACTAACCGGTTTGATAGCAGGTAGTTCGGGTTTCGGAAAGATTGTTCCAGTGAGGCTCAACTTATAGGATTCCAGCAAGATATAGCAGGTATTTTAGATTCTGGTCAAATGGACTGTATCATTATTGACATATCCAAAGCCTTTAATAGGGTAGATCATGGGAGCCTGCTGACGAAAATTCTGGCTATTTGACTAGACAAAATAGTGGTCGAATGCGTGGTTAAATTTCTAGAAAATAGAACTCAGAAAATTAGAGTAGATAAGTATTATCTGATCCAGGTACAATACAGAAAGGGTTCCGCAGGGCAGTAATTTTGGACCTTTTAGTTTTCATACGTATGTAAATGATACCAGCTGATGTACCCGTGCTTCGCTAGGAATTCTACATTTTATACAGAATTCTATGTTAGGTAGTGTACACGTTGTAAGTTTGTATTCAATTGCATAGCTCTTAACTTCACCCCAGAAACGCGACGGGGAAGTCACAATACGTCTTTTCTCATATGAAGACTGGGTTAGAGAATTTTAATTGTAATGGTAGGCCCGCTTGCCTTACCATCAGTCACAATCAGGTTGGGGAGTTTTCATTATAATCGCAGACACTCACTCTCCACCTGCCTTTTTATATCCTCAGAAAGACTGTCATAGTGGTCACAGTGGTTTTCCAAACTGAAATGCATAGGTCATTACAATGACCTTAGTAGGGATGGCGCGATTAAAAGCAATGCTTTCATATTAAATACTCGATCCAATGAAAAACCACACATCTTCTCACTTTTAACGAACAGTACTACGCTTCGATCTAACAGTCCAAAGTTTTAGAGGTGGAATGACCAGGCCGCAGACATCCGTGATCCGTGAACATTCTTCGTCCTGTTTCTGCGGTGCGGGGGGTCGAATAGTGGAAAGTCCCAGGGAGAATATTTGCCCTTTTAATAATTTGTTTCCTAGGAGTACCCGATGAGTCGGAAAATCTCAATTCACTACACTGGCGGCGGGAAAAACTATCTGACTTGGAGGCAAATTTTCCCTCCAAGTCAGAGGAGAAACCCTCTCTTGACTGCTAATTTGGAATAAAATGAATGTAGAATTTAATAAAAGTGAAGAGGAAGAAGCTTTTCTTAACCCTTTCAGACCTGAGAGAAAACTGGAGGTGTGAATTTTTGTTTGTACGTCAAGAACTGACTAAAATGCTCCTCAATACACATATTAATAGTTTATTTTACAAAATAAAAACTAACATCCGAAAAACAGGACCCACACAATTGTGCGTATCAAAATTCAAAACCTCGTTGTATCACGTACGATGGTGTAGCTTCAAAATTTACGTTCACTAACCAATGTACACACTTCATTGAATATATTCCGGTATTCAGTAAAGCTTCTAGATTAATATAAACGCAGTAAATAAATACTTACTTTCGGCACTACTGCTTCCTGCCATCTCGCCGATCAACTGTGCTTTTTAAACTCTTCTTCCTTCGCCCTGGCGGTCAAGCGCATACTAAAATCAATTGAAATACACGCCACGTGTCCTGCACAATCACTGCAGTCCGGTCTAGCCCCGAAAAAACATCAAATACGGTCAGGGATAACTAAAATACGAACCCGCACAATTGTGCGTACTCGGTCTGAAAGGGTTAAGAAACAGCTCTTTTCAGAGCTGGATTTCGAGTTATTTAGTGAACTGTGGTGCTATAATTTGGAATAGGCCTAAATTGTAATTCTAGACCAGGTCATACTACTACTACTACTACTACTACTACTACTACTACTACTAAGTGAGCCTCTGTCTTAATAGTGCACGCTGCTCATTCAAAACAGCGCGTCAGAGTAGGGATGGAATAGTTGGAATACTATGAAGAACCAGTGTGTTACGTACCAGTAGTATCAGAAAATTTATGAACCTGAGGAATGGCATGCTAAAGAAGAAAGTTTTCTAACTACCCAACCATTTCCCGCCAATATTCAGTCAAGCTGTTATACTTGGTAAGTAGCAGTAATCCCATCTATCGGAGTTGAGTGCCAGCAAAAGATACAAAGAACATCACAACAAACAACGGTCAATGAAATGTTATTGTTGATCAATGTTATGCGCTTTCGATATTGTAGGCCTTCACATTGAGTTTTCTTCTGACTTTGAAATACCACTCTTATCATAGTCGAAACGGTAAAACTGAATGAAACATAAATGATCGGAAATTTCATTCTCTGTAATTTTTGTTAGGTAGTACTTTTCGATCGGACCAATAACATAGGTAAAAATTAAATTTTAGGCGCCTTCCCCATAACTACAATTTCATCCCGGGTGAATGAAATTGTTTATAGCTTAGACTATAGTTTCTTATTCACCGACTATATATACCGATTTTCATTAAATTCTGTTTACCCATTTTCTTGTGGCTCGGCGTTGATATGGACTTAGCATCAAAAATGCAAATTCATGAATATCTGTGTTATCATAACCTGTACGGTAAAAATGTATAAGATATAAATGATCGTAAATGTAATTCTATATAACTTTAGTTATGTAGTAGCCTCTTTATCTGTAGGACCACTAATAATACAAATATCTGAGAATGAAATTTTAGAACTTCCCCTAAACTACCATTTCACTCAGCGTGAATAAAATGATTTATAGCCTATATTGTTGTAGTGGATGAACCTCCGACTTCACATACCGATTTTCATTAAATTCTCTTCGGCCGTTTTCTCATGATGCGTGCACAGACAGACAGACAGACAGATAGATAGACAGACATTACGAAAAGTAAAAAGTGTATTTCCTTGTTACTGCGGGCATGACCGATACAGAAATTCTTTTCAAATTCTGGGCAATATACATACAAAACTCTTATATATATAGAAGAAGAATAGTAAAGAAATGGAATCATAAATAAAGCTTTTTTTAAAATGGTGTTATACTGTATCTAGTACTAAATAAGTTCAAGGATTGTAAGCGACTGCAAAAAGACCTCGACAATGCTGCGAGATGGACAGAAGACAATGGTATGATCGCAAACGGGATGGAAAATCAGTCAAGTTTCACCAAGTGGGAAAGTCTTCTCAGTGTCAATTACACTGTTGATGGGGGCGATACTGCCTCACGGAAATCACTGTAAGTAATTAAGTGTTAATATAAGAAAAGATCATCATTAATGAGGTTGTAAGTAAAGGTTACAGATCTATTTATATGGTTATGAGAGTATTTAGGGCTTGTAGTAAGGAGAAAAGGTGAAGGCGTATAAGTCTCTGGCAAGACTCCAGTTACAGTATGGTTCCAGTGCATGAAACCTTACCAGGATTACTTGATACGAGACCTGGAAAAGATCCAAGGAGCAGCAGTACGATTTCTTCTGGATGATTTCCGACAAAGGGGTAGTGATATGAAAATGTTGCAAACTTTGGGGCTGGGAAGACTTGGTAGTAAAGAGATGAGCTGCTCGACTAAGCGGAATATTCCCAGCTATCAGTGGATAAATGGCGTGGGGTGACATTAGTAGGAGAATAATCTTGAGTGGAGCTTTTAAAAGTAGTAAATATCAATATATGAAGGTAAAGTTGGAATTCAATAGGATAAATTTAGTCAAATATTCATTTTTTTAATTTCGTGTGGCTATTTCCAGCCGAGTGCAGCCCTTGTAAGGCAGACTCTCCTATGAGGGTGGGCGGCATCTGCCATGTGTAGGTAACTGCGTGTTATTGTGGTGGAGGATAGTGTTATGTGTGGTGTGTGATATGCAGGGATGTTGGGCACAGCACAAACACCCAGTCTCTGGGCCATTGGAATTAACCAATGAAGGTTAAAATCCCTGACCCGGCCGGATCGAACCCGGGACCCTCTGAACCGAAGGCCAGTACGCTGACCATTCAGCCAACGAATCGGATAAATGTTCATTTATAGGAAGGGGAATTAGAGTATGGAATAATTTATCGAGGGAAATGTTCTATTAACGTACAAGTTCTTCGAAATCAATTTAGGGAAGACTAGGTAAACAACTGACAGGGATGATGATGATGATGATGATGATGATGATGATGATGATGATGATGATGATGATGATGATGATGATGATGACCCGTTCGCGAAGAAGGAAATTAAACTCTCGAAAGGCCTCCTTAAAAAAAACTCCTGCGGTACAAAATCCTGACACCCAGACTTCGTTCAAAATGAACCCCGTGGTACAGAGAAAGCATGCCCAGAAGGGAAGAGTTGGAAGGACAGAGTTCAATTTCCAGCAGGAAGTCAAAAAACATAGAAACCAAGTTCACTTCCGGGAAAGCACATGGTCTAAAGGCAATGTACTCCACTTAGTGCTGAGGTTACGAATATAGTGAAAGCCATTACTTTCCACTCTTCCAGGTGCCTTCATTCCTTCTACAGAGGTAGTTTTTGCAATTATTATTATTAGTTCCGTTTCAACGACCTATGGGTTGCGATTACACAACTTCCATCATTTTCTCAAGTTCTCGATAGCTTTCCCCTTTCGCCAGTACTCCGGGAAAGTGACAATCCTGTTGGCGAGCCTTTCTGGTTCTATCCTTTTAATATGTCCATAGAAAGCCAATCTCCTTTTCTTCATTGTGATAGTGATATTTTGAAATCCTTGGAATAGTTATTGGATTGGTCTTAAGCGGAAAGTAAATGCATCTGGTGGTTTCCTGCGTCCAAAACTCTTTCTATTCTTTTCCAAGTCTGAGAATCCCTTACTGGCTGTCGTCTCAACTGCATAAGGTCTAAGCATTCGAGGTTGACTACAGTACTGTAATGTCTGAATTTGGCCTGATAGGAGAGTGATTTCGATTTTTAAGTGTTCTGATATAATCGTAATGCCGTCTTCATCTTTCTCTCCCTTCCTTCAGTTGCTGCCTTTCATTGATGTTTTGAGTCGGAATGTTATCTAGGTACTTGAATTATTATTATTATTATTATTATTATTATTATTATTATTATTATTATTATTATTATTATTATTATTTTGCTAATGGCTTTGCGTCGCACCGACACAGACAGGTCTTATGGCGACGACGGGATAGGAAAGGGCTAGGAGTTGGAAGAAAGCGGCCGTGGCCTTAATTAAGGTACAGCCCCAGCATCTGACTAGTTGAATTTCTTAGCTCTTTTGATGTCAACATACTTCGTCCTCATTGTATAGGCTGCTTCGATGGTATTTATGTTCATAATATTCCGTCTTTTCAAAAGGGATTTGCAATCTTGTTTTCTTTCGCTGTTTCCTCCAGGATTTCAATCTGCTTAGTTGCATTTTTGTAAAAATATACATCAGCAAATTATTATTATTATTATTATTATTATTATTATTATTATTATTATTATTATTATTATTATTATTATTAATTGTGACAGAGCGAGTTGGCCGTGTGGTTAGGGGAGCGTAGTTATGAGCTTGTGTTGGGCAGATAGTGGGTTCGAACCCCACTATCGGTAGCCTTGAAGATGGTTTTCCGTGGTTTCCCATCTTCACACCAAGAAAATGCTGTACGTTAATGAAGGCCATGGCTGATTCCTTCCTACCCCTAGCACTATCCTATTCCATCGTCACCATAAACCTATCTATGTCGGTGCGACGTAAAGCAACTTAAAAAAATATATATTCTATTAATTGTAACCTTAGGTCAATTTTATTCTAGATGTAAGCACATGCAAGTCCTTTTTTTTCTTTTTTTTTTCTTTTTTTTTTTTTTGCTATTTGTTTTACGTCGCACCGACACAGATAGGTCTTATGGCGACGATGGGACAGGGAAGGCCTAGGAAAAGGAAAGAAGCGGCCGTGGCCTTAATTAAGGTACAGCCCCAGCATTTGTCTGGTGTGAAAATGGGAAACCACGGAAAACCATCTTCAGGCCTGCCGAAAGTGGGGTTCGAACCCACTATCTCCCGGATGCGAGCTCACAGCTGCACGCTCCTAACCTCACGCCAACTCGCCCGGTGCACATACAAGTAAGCTGGTATCTCCTTGTCGCATTATTCAACATAGGCTTACAAATTACTTCATTACAGTTGCCAATTACTCTTTCCCTCTGTGTCGGAAGTTAGAAAGCAATGAATCACTATCAAACGTGCTCAAGCCTCCCCCATATGATCTGCAGATATCTCGTGTCAGATCTCAGTAGGGAGTCCATCGGGCTGCTTTCAAGGAGCTTCTGGCCTGCCGCCAGACCATTGCATATATCAATCACAATATTAAAACGTCGCGTGACCTTTTAATAAACTGCATTAAGAAATGAGGACCACTTTCCCGCCGAATGGGTCTGTTGACTCACTCTAATGTAGCCATACATACTACTAATATGTAGTGGCCCACACAGGAACGGTGTGGAGCGACCGGCTATAACTTAGCGCTGGCAAAGTAAATACCATCTGTTGCCCACGTGAAAACAATGTTGTGTCACCCACTAGATTACATGGTTCTGGAACACACTTGGCATGCTTACGTTTTTAAGACGCTCTCTTAACATGAAGAGGGTGTCGACGGAAGTAATGATTTCTCAATATTACAGACCACGTAAAGTGTGAGTTCTAATTTTATACTCGTTATAAATTACTATTTTTATTAAAGAAGAATCTTGTAATGATCTTATAGTACCTTCAAATTGAATTCAGTTATTTACACTTGGGTGCAACAAGGCTAGGCAGTCTTTTAAAGTAGCCAGGTTGCACTGAATGGAAGGACTGAAAATTACATAGTTGCTTTTAGTATTTCGAAGTAAATATTTAATAACTAATCAGAAAAGATCTCCTTATAAAATCAACTCGTAACTTACAACTCTCAATTAAAGTTGCAATGTTTGTTATTATATTATACTTATGACTGGCAATGAAAATACATGATACTGTATAGGCTTTTCGGCTTATGCCGTGTCAAGAAAATAAGGTGAAATTCTTTACGCTTCGAAGAGAACTGTGCTCTGCGTCATCAGAAGAAAATCTCGACTGTCCACGAAAAAGGCTTCTTTAACAATGACTTTTAAAAAGTCATTTATTTTTAAAAGGTCTTAAAAGTCTTAAAGTCTTCAAAGTGTTAAAAAAGTGGACAGATGACAGAAACAGACTAAAAGTAGAATATGTTAAATTAATATTATTGCTGCAATATAATTTTAAAGAAATATCTTGGCAGGACTTTCATGATTACATTAAAAAAAATTATGAGTTGCTAAAAGGTGTGTCAAGTTCGGAAAAGTATGACTGGTATCAGTATCAGGGCACTTCTGTGACGTATATATCCTTAAGCTAAGTTAAATAAATGCTGTTTTTAGTTTTTACTTATCCGAAACTTGGAACTTGTCGATGTTGGTGTCCTGAATTTCATCCTGAACCATATGGCAACCCTACTCAAGCGTGAAGTTCAGCTACTGTACGTACACTAAATAATCACTTTATTACGAAACACCTTGGCCGTGACAGTTAGTGATCAAAGACCGGGTGGTGACCTCTCCTCTGCACGTCAGACGATAACATTCGGCAGTGAAGGGTAAACTTAACCGCGAGCAGGTACTGTATTTGGGGCCCGGAAGTGCAGTACAATGCATTGTACTAATTTGTTCATGTCTATAGTGTTTTCCTATCCTATACTTTTGAAGGTTAAAATGCATGTTTTTAGGACCTGAAAATCCACTGCCATTAATCACTTTTAAATCGATATTATGCAAATTCATGTCGAGAAATGAAATGAGCAGTGCTTAATCGACAAATTGTTTTGAATGTCAGTATTGATGTCCATGTTCAATAGTGAACGAGAATTGTGTTTTAATATGCCTTACATAAAGGAAAAGGAAGCACAAAATGTTAACCACCAAATAAGTATCTGCCTTCGGGGCTTTCGAGTTCGATTTTCGGTACTGCCAATGATAGAAGGGCTGATACTTGGTTTAAATTGTACATGTAACTCACCTCCCATGGGAGTGTGCCTGAAAAGAATTGCACCACCTCGGGACAAGGACATGAGTTTACCAAATATATGTCGTCTTTAACAATAACGGGGAATGGAGAAGGCTGGCAAATCAACTTGGAGACAAGAAAGCAACAGTGTACCGACGGGTGAAAAATACAAAACCAAGTTGAAAGTCAACGTCATGGAAGGAGGAGGGTGAGAATTATGGAGAAACATCAGCCCTTCATGGTTCAGTATAATAGGAGAATACTCACGACTCTCACTTAACAGATCCCCCTGTGGGTGGGGGCGGTAGAATAACACCCACGGCAAAACCTGCCTGTCGTAAGAGGTGAATAAAAGGGGACACAGAGGCTCTTAAATTGGGAGCATGGTTTGATGACTAAAGGGCCCCTAGCTGAGTGCTGGCTTTACTTCCACTTACTTGTGCCAGCCTCCTCACTTTCACCTCTCCTATCCGACCACCCTTGATCAACTTTCGTTCTTTTCCGACGCCGGCGGTATTAGAGCAGGGAGCCTTTCATTTTCATCCCTTCGTGGTCCTTGTCTTTCTTTGTCCGATACTTTCATTTTCGAATGTCGGACTAATTCCATCCTTTCTCTCTGATTAGTCTTAATAGAGGATGACTGCCTAGTTGTACTTCCTCTTAAAACAATAAGATTGATTCCTGATGCCTTAAAAATGGATATGATTATGTAAACAGTAGGCCTAAATCCCGTTTTTCTAAATCTTTTCTGTTTCAATAAAGCCAAGTGCTTAAGATTTCCTCACGTTTCTCAGTTGTGTTTAGTCTCAATTTGATTGTGTTTTCTCTATTTGATTGAGTTTTCTCTCAATTTGATTGTTTTTGGTCACAATTTGAAGTTGAAAGGATACTTTATTTTGGCAATACCTCTCACGCGGTATGTGTTCTTCGTCAAAACTTACGAACACAGATCCGTCTGACTTTTTTTCGTTTAAAACTGAGAAAGAACTTGCGGCCTCTTCTTTCCAATTACCTGTCTAAATGACACATACCCTATCACTATGGATTGTCCGACTCCATGACTAAATGGTTAGTGTGCTAGCCTTTGGTCACAGGAGTCCCGGATTTGATTCCCGGCAGGGTCGGGAATTTTAACCAACATTGGTTAATTCCTTTGGCACGGGGGCTGGGTGTATGTGTCGTCTTGATCATAATTTCATCCTCATCACGACGCCCAGGTCACCTACGGTTGTCAAATCGAGATACGAGCCGAACAAGTCCTCGGACATTTGCGGCACTAAAAGCCATAGGCCATTTCATTTCATTAGGGGGTGGATACTCGGGCTTTAATTTGGTATATTTCAATCTTACTGTGGGCATGATAACCGACTGGGCACGGTTCGAATCTCGGCCTATGCATGTGGATTTTGAAGTTAAAAGTCACGATCCTGTGATTTGGATTTCTCGTAAAATTAATTGTCCAGTGATTATTTATTTATTCATGAAAAGACTATGAGAACGATATTCGACTGTCACGTCTAATACTTGCTTGGTTTTCAAAAGTCTCTTCCAAAAAGGGGCGCCTCTAACCCCACTTTACTTCATATTGAAAATATTGCGTACTCTTACGGGGACAGTAGTACTTTATAACTCCTTCAATTGACGAAAATGCTCTGACAGAACACTAGTGGGTTTAAGGAGCTCTAAAAATTCGCTCAAGAAAAGATGTAACATAACCTGTAATTGCCTTTAAAAGAATAGAAGAGAATACTCCCATTTATTGTAATCCAAAATGTGTTTTGACACATTACTATTATTGTACTATTCATCTAGTACTATATTAAACGTTACAATTTAATTTATTAACTACTTCAATGTCCGTCTCTGTGGTGTAGTGGTTAGTGTGATTAGCTGCCACCCCTGGAGGCCCAGATTCGATTTCCGGCTCTACCACGAAATTTGAAAAGTGGTACGAGGGATGGAACGGGGTCCACTCTGACTCGGGAGGTCAACTGAGTAGAGGTGGGTTCGATTCCCACCTCAGCCATCCTGGAAGTGGTTTTCCGTGGTTTCCCACTTCTCCTCCAGGCAAATGCCGGGATGGTACCTAACTTAAGGCCACGGCCGCTTCCTTCCCTCTTCCTTGCCTGTCCCTTCCAATCATCCTATCCCCCCCCCCCCCCCCCGTAAGGCCCTTGTTCAGCATAGCAGGTGAGACCGCCTGGGCGAGGTACTGGTCACCCTCCCCAGCTGTGTCCCCCGACCCAGAATCTGAAGCTCCAGGACACTGCCCTTGAGGCGGTAGAGGCGGGATCCCTCGCTGAGTCCGAGGGAAAAGCCGACGCTGGAGGGTAAACAGATAAAGAAAATTATTGCAATCCAATTTCTAAATTGTAGTGTTTTCCTTTAAAGTGTATTTATGTATTATGTCTTAGACGTTAACAGAGTTACATAGTCTAGGACAAACATGTATCTTTCCCTCCCTAAGCTGTATTAGTGTTTACGTTTGTATTATCAGCCTTTATAGAGTTATCCTACAATCTATATATATATAAAATAAGAGTTTTGTCTGTACATTGCTCAGAATTTGAAAAGAATGGTATTTCTGTATCGGTCATGTCCATAGTAACAAGAAAATGTACTTTTTACTTTTCCGTAATGTCTGTCTGTCTGTCTGTCTGTCTGTCTGTCTGTCTGTCTGTCTGTCTGTCTGTCTGTCTGTCTGTCTGTCTGTCTGTCTGTCTGTCTGTCTGTCTGTCTGTCTGTCTGTCTGTCTGTCTGTCTGTACACGCATCACGAGAAAACGGCTGAAGAGAATTTAATGAAAATCGGTATGTAAAGTCGGGGGATGAGCCGCTACAATCTAGGCTATAAATTATTTTACTCACGCTGAGTGAAATGGTAGTTTAGGGGAAGGCCTTAAATTTAATTATCCGATATTTATATTATTAGCGGTCCTATCGATAAATACTATATAACTAAAGTTATATAGAATTCAATTTCCAGTCATTCATGTCTTACACATTTTTACCGTACCGGCTCTGATAACACATATATTAATGAATTTGCATTTTTGTTGCTAAGTCCATATCAACGCCGAGCCACGAGAAAATGGGTTAACAGAATTTAATGAAAACCGCTATATAGAGTCAGGGATAAGAAACTACAGTCTAGGCTGTAAATAATTTTATTTTCCCCGAGATGAAATGGTAGTTTAGGGGAAGGCTCCTAAAATTTTATTTTAAATACCGGTACCTATGTTGTTGGTGTTATCGAGAAGTACTACATTACAAAAGTTATGGACAATACAATTCCCGATCATTTATGTTTCATTCAGTTTTACTGTACCGACTATGATAAGAGTGGTATTTCAGAAGGCCTACAATATCCAAAGCGCTTAACACTGATCAACAATTACTTTACATTGACCATTGTTTGTTGTGATGTTCTTCGTTTCTTATGGTGCCGCTCAACTCCGATAGATGGGATTACTACTGCGTACCGAGTATAACAGCCTGACTGAACACTGGCGGGAAATAGCTGGCGAGTTGGGAAACTTTCTTCTTTAGCATGCCATTCCTCTGGTTCATACATTTTCTGATACTGCAGGTACGTAACACACTGGTTCATCATAGCATTCACCAGTATCCAGTAATCGGGAGATATTGGGTTCGAGCCCCACTGTCGGCAGCCCTGAAAATGGTTTTCCGTGGTTTCCCATTTTCACACCAGGGAAATGCCGGGACTGTGCCTTAATTAAGGCCACGGCCGCATCCTTCCACTTCCTTGGCCTTTCCTAACCCATCGTTGCCATAAGGCATATCTGTGTCGGTGCGACGTAAAGCAAATAGCAAAAAAAAAAAAAAAAATAGCATCATAGCATTCGAGCTATTCAATCCCTACTCTGAGGCACTGATTGGAATGAGTAATGTGCATATTTAACGGAATAATGACAGAAGAGTGTTCACGGCACTCTGCGACCTGGTTATTCCAGCTCTGGAACTTTGGACTGTTAGATCGGCACCGTAGTACTGTTCGTTGAAAGTGAGAAAGTGTGCGGTTTTTCATTTGATCGAGTGTTTTATATGATAACATTGCTTTCAATCGCTACATTCCTACTGACGTTTTTGTAATGACCTATGTTGAATTCATTTAGGAAAACCACCAAGTCAGTCTTTCTGAGAATCCCGTAGCGAAGCACGGGTACATCAGCTAGTTACAAAATAATTTTGAATTAATTGAATTAATGAAAGAATGAATGAGTGAATGAATAAACACTCTTCTCACCTAGTCACGGATAGCCACCAACTGGGGAGAGAGCATTCATGATTGAGAGGATGAATCCAAGAACTGTATAAAAAAGCTCCCTCTCCCAGTGATGGATAACCACCAGCAAGTGCCTATAAAGCAGCTCCCTCTAAATCACACAAATAGTAAGTATACATGCCTGCCTCTTACCTGGAGGCCCCGGGTTCGATTCCCGGTCAGATCAGGGACTTTTACCTGGATCTGAAGGCTGTTTCGAGGTCCACCCGGCCTACGTGATTAGAATTGAGGAGCTAACTGACGGTATGATAGCGGCCCCGGTCTAGAAAACGGCCGACAGGATTTGTCATGCTGACCACAAGATACCTCGTAATCTGCAGGCCTTCGGGCTGAGCAGCGGTCGATTGGTAGGCCAAGGCCTTCAGGGCTGTAGTGCCATGGGGTTAGGTTAGTAAGTATATAGGACTGATAACCACGATGTTTATGGCCATAAATTTGACAGTGAAAAGTAACAGGTGTTAATCGTTTTGGATTAGGTAGAATGATGTTCCCCAAGTCAGTGAACGAGGACACACATTTGTTTCTCTCACCTTCCACATCCCAACGAGTATGTAAATAGGGTCTTGTGACGTCATCCTCGTTATGAATTCTTTTCGTCTTAACGTTGTATCCTTTATCGCTACCAAGAGACCGAGTTCAAGGCCCCTTTAGGAGTTCCCAATTGATGTGTTAAACAGGGAAGAGATAGTGATCAACTTTACAGGAGAATGAACATAGGAACACAGAAGGTGGTTGTTCATTCCAGACATAACACGATGAGATCATAAGGCCTGTTCACATACGATTGATTTTTGTTTAATGTTCTGTTGTTACCGATGTTGTTGTTGTTGTTGTTTTTGTTGTTGTTTTGGTCTTAACGATTATGGAGGTCGGCAGGTCAGCAAGAGAGGAAGGAACAATGAAACAAAAAAGGAACGAAGGAAGGAAGCAAGGAAAAGGACAGAATGAACTTCTGGAGAAAGTAAGGGAGGAAAGGAAAAGAAGGAATCAAAAAGGATGAATGAAGGAAGGATGGAAGGAAGGAAGGAAGGACATTGAAAGGAAAGAAGGAAGGAAAGAAGAAGGGAGTATCGTCAGAAAGAGAAATAGAAGAAAATAAGGAAGGAGAAAATAAAGGACGAGAGAAAAGGGAAGCTTGGAAGAAATTAAGGGAAGAAGAAAGGAAAATAAGAAATTCCGATTCCTGGGAGAATGTGGTGTCATCTAAATAATAATGTAATGCGCGAAAATGAAAGACGACCAAGACTTAAAAAATGTTATATCATCGAATTTTAAAAAATTACAATTTGCTTTACGTCGCACCGATACAGATAGGTCTTATGGCGACGATGGGATAGGAAAGGGCTAGGAGTACGAAGGAAGCGGCCGTGGCCTTAATTAACGTACAGCCTGGTGTGGAAATGGAGAGACCACGGAAACCCATTTTCTGGACTGTCGACAGTGGGGTGCGAACCCACTATCTCCCGAATGCAAACAGACAGCTACGTGGTCCAAACCCTGCAGCCATTCGCTCGGTCATCGGAAATTGGGAAGATCAACATTTTATTAACAAAGATGAAAGAAATTAGTGAATGTTAGCGCGGTCCATTGCCACACTCAGCTTTTTAACAAGATAATGGTCTTAATCTTTCCTCTTCACCATATAACCGAATGGTGTATCTCTTATCTGGTTAAAAATTACCCCTTCTCATCAATCCCTAAGTTGGTTGTACTCGTCTTGAAAAGCTTCACGAACATCGGATTACGGTGCCTGAAAACCGACAACCGAGCTCGATAGCTGCAGTCGCTTAAGTGCGGCCAGTATCCAGTATTCGGGAGATAGTAGGTTAGAACCCCACTGTCGGCAGCCCTGAAAATGATTTTCCGTGGTTTCCCATTTTCACACCAGGCAAATGCTGGGGCTGTACCTTGATTTTGGGCAACGGCCGCTTCCTTCCTACTCCTAGCCTTTTCCCGTCCCATCGTCGCCACAAGACCTATCTGTGTCGGTGCGACGTAAAGCAACTAGCAAAAAAAAACGAAAAAACCGATAACAACCTTCAAATACGTACCGCGTGATTCATGTAAACATAACAATATATAGAAAATCAAAAGAAAGCCATACTCAAACAGCCCATGAAGATAATTACTTGACGTTATTAGAAGGCTCGCCCATTTTTCCTTTTTTCTTTAGAGTTTCACTTTATCGAACAGCGAGCATCGCGGGGACTGTGATGCCTGGAATAAGAAAATGCTCTTTTCTGCTGTGAGACCCTCACTCTCTCCAGTTGAAGGCTTCTTTCTAAACATCTGATTTTTTCCAACGGGACTGGAAATTACAACCTTCTCAATGAACCCTACAGACGATTATCGTGACGACTACGTAGATTTCGCAAACATAGGCCTACATACATACAATGCATTTATACATACATACAAGTACTTACTTCAACTTGCACTCGGGTTCGAACCGCACAGTCGGCAGCCCTGAAGATGGTTTTCCGTGGTTTCCCATTTTACACTAGGCAAGTGCCTGGGCTGTACCTTACTCCAGGCCAAGATCGCTTCCTTCTCACTCCTAGCCCTTTCCTATCCCATCATCGCCATAAGATCTATTTGTGTCGAAACGACGCAAAGCAAAATTATGAAAAAGACATACATTATAGATGACATCAAGATATTCAGTCTGCAAGGCTCTGTGAATGAACTAAACGCCACTATAACTCTCTATCCGCCACTAGCACTGCTTGTCTCCATTTATGCTTTCTTATCATAAAATCGTTATACAACAATGTCTTTCGACTCTTCCTATGCTTATCTTGCCATCCAGTCCAAGTCTAGTAAAGCAAATACGGGTCCCCATACCGAGGTCGTGGAGCTCTTATCAGGAACACCCCCAATGGAGGTGAGTTGCATGTACCACTACAACCATATACCAGCCCTCCTGCCATTCTTAAATCTCGGACAGTACCAGAAATCGAACCCGGGTCGCCGAGGACGGAAGCTAACCTTTACGCTGCGGAATCGGGGAGGTTTAATTATCTCCGCCTAAGTGACTTGTTTTTTTGCTATGGGCTTTACGTCGCACCGACACAGATAGGTCTTATGGCGACAATGGGATAGGAAAGGGCTAGGAGTTGGAAGGAAGCGACCGTGGCCTTAATTAATGTACAGCCCCAGCATTTGCCTGGTGTGAAAATGGGAAACCACGGAAAACCATTTTCAGGGCTGCCGATAGTGGGATTCGAACCTACTATCTCCCGGTAGCAAGCTCACAGCCGCGCGCCTCTAGGCGCATGGCCATCTCGTCCGCTGTCTAACTAGATCCTACACTCATCCAATGTTATTTCTTAAGTCCTGTTCCATATATTACAGTTAACTGCTAATTCGTACCCATAATTATAGCTAAGAACATTCTATACCAAAGTATGAACATTACGTGCGCATTACGAGGAAATTTATAAATTACGAGCCAAAAATATGGTGGGTCTCTACCTTAGGTAAGGCCACGTCCTTCCCGATCCTAGCCCTTTCCTATCCCACCGTCGCCATAAGACCTATCTAAGTCGGTGCGACGTAAAGCAAATTCTAAAAATAAAAGAAATAAAAACTAGTTACCACCAATTAATGCGCTTGTAATCCGACAGACAAGCTGCACAGTACTTCGGACGACAGAGTTATGCGGGATGGCCCACCAGTAGGCGCTCAGTCACTCAAGCCCCATGACCCCTCATCTAATAATTTCTGCTGTCTATTTTCATTCATGTAGAACACCATTGCACTTCGCTGATAGCACGATTAGACTTTTAATCTGACCGCTACACCCAAATTCCCGTTGTTACTATATCAAATTTGTGACGGATTAACTGGTGGCTGTTCAGAAATCCTACCGTATTTGGAAGCGCTCAAATACGCTAGCCTGTTATCAGTTCATTTTATGGAATGAAGAATGGACTGCTAAGGCCCTTGACGAATGGAGATCGATCTTTGACCCTACGGAGCCCCCATCTGGATTTCATCTCCCCGGGGTGCATGCATTCCACTAAACAGAGTGCGCACTGGGCATGGAAGAAGTGGCTCTGCGATGCATTCTTGGGCTTTGGTGAAGAATTCCAAACAATATGACACATCACCTTCAGATGCCCACATAGAGCCTTCCGCGGAACTATCGACGAGCTTCTGACAGATTCAACAACGGCTATTCAGTGGTGCAACAACTGGACATCCTAGTTTAGTTTTCATTCTTCATTTGTTAATTTATGTACTAGCTTCTATTCTACGTCATTTCTGTGATTTTTTATTTTTGTATTTTTTCTTTCTATTTTTTAGCATTGCACATATCTCTCTCAATTTCTACTTTATGTTTTACCTTGACTATTTATATTTATTCTGTTTTGCAAATTATTTGTTGTTTTTCATAATGTTACTCGATTTGTGCGCGGCTTAACTTGTACCGTAAGCTAAATAAATAATGGAAAGTAAAATCAACAACATTACTGTTTATTTGTACTGTGAGGTTTGTGTGGAATAACTATAACATTGGTAACTCTCGTCTTTTGTAGTGTTGCCATTTTAATAATCAACAATTCATTTATACAATCAGTTAATGTGTAAAGTGCTCTTTTTATGTGCGAATGTCTGAATTATGGCAGGAAAGTAAGGTAGTGTTCCACAATCACGAGCGTAATAATTGAGTTTCCTCACGAGGTTCTTAAATAATTTTATACTACCATCAATTAATGTACAACGTTCAAAATGAGAATAATTAAAAGTGCGATGGTATTCTGAGGAGTTCTCAAGTCATCTTTCTATTGTTGGCAGGTGACAAGGCGATGTTTATTAAGCATTTATGTTTATTAAAACGAGATACACTTCCAAGCATGATGTGTTAAATGAGATACAATTTCTAAACAACAAGAATTTTACAAAATGAGCCGAACTTGAGCTGAACTAATATTATTGATGAAATGACAAGAAAGTTTTTAGAAATTCTCAGGATATACATTGGATGACATTATTGTTTGGTAAATAATGCATTACTTTGATATTTTACTTCCGTTTTACTGCATGCATGAGTTTTCCGATTCTACGTTCCAATGGACTGGCGTGATTTGTATGTTGCTGTTGTCTGGAGTCAGTTATATGGACATATGTTCCTTCTTCTGGCTAATGGCGTCGACGTCAATGCAATGCTCACACGTCTCAGCCAGTATGTTGGTATGACCATTCAGTCTCCCGGAGATCCAAAGTGCAGTCTTGTTCAAACTGCGCTGAATGCACATACCTACACCACGACATGGTGAGATGCCTACAACGTTCAACACAAATTCTGAGAGCAATACCCAAAACTAAAAGATTCTGGAGATGCGCAATTACTTATACCATTCGGACTATACTCGATTCCCAAATTTTTATGGCACTCTTCTACCATTTTTCAATTACTGATTATCTTTTAATACATCATCTATTGCTACTTTGTTTCTTAATGATTACTATTTCTCTGTAAAATTGCGCGTTGTTTTTATCACTGTTCAATTTTCATCTGTTTTAGAAGGGTTATTAGAGAAAATACTTATGCCTGGTACTTTCCGCGCTGTGCGTAAACGCACCTATAATCGAGAACGGCCAGCATGATTCATAATCTTAATAAAATGAACTAGTCCCCAGATTCTGGTAAAGACCCGCGATCTGACCGGGAATCGAACCCGGGTCCGCCGGGTAAGAGGCAAGCACATTTCCACTAAACCGCAGGGCCGGCAAAAATGTTACTAAATCTCTTGATATTTTTAAACCAACTTCCATTGGTTATCAGTACCCGTAGCTAAAATGTTTCTCGTGAACTTCTATTAATCCATTAACATACAATAATGTGCCTTGAAGTTGTGATAATTTTGAGTTAAATTTTAGCTTTCTTCAACTAATTGAAACAGCCTACTGGCAATGTAAAACCTCTGACCTCATCCCGAGGTGGTAGAGCTCTTTTCAGGTACACCCCCAATGGGTAGGAAATAGGGATCTGCGCACGGATGGCCTTCATTTAAACCGCAGTGGTACGTATAAGTTAGGAAATTTGTTTGGAAGGGTAATGGGGAGGTACATTCAGGGAAACGGGATGGCATAGGGAGCGGTGATGAGGGAACAGGGAACTGGAAATCAAGTAGGGATGACATAAAATTGTTAGTGTTGAACTGTAGAAGTATTGTAAAGAAAGGAATAGAATTAAGTAATTTAATAGATATATATTTACCAGATATTGTAATAGGAGTTGAATCATGGCTGAGAAATGATATAATGGATGCAGAAATTTTCTCACGGCACTGGAGTGTGTATCGTAGAGATAGGATAGGAAAGGTGGGAGGGGGAGTTTTCATTCTGGTGAAAGAAGAATTTGTAAGCTACGAAAAAGTTAAAGATGAGACACATGAAATTCTAGGTGTAAGGCTCATTTCTAAAGATAATAGGCAACTTGATATATTTGGAGTGTAAAGATCAGGAAAGGGTAGCACTGATGCGGATTCGGAATTATTTGATAGGATAGTCAGCTATGTGGGAAACGACATGGAAAGAAATGTGATTGTAGCGGGAGATCTGAATTTGCCAGATGTCAAGTGGGAAGGAAATGCGAACGACAGGAAGCATGAACAACAAATGGCAAATAAGTTAATATGGGAAGGACGGCTGATTCAGAAAGTGATGGAACCAACCAGAGGGAAAAATATTTTGGATGTGGTGCTGATAAAACCAGATGAGCTCTATAGGGAAACTGAAGTAATAGATGGTATTAGTGATCATGAAGCTGTTTTTGTGGTAGTTAAAAATAAATGTGATAGAAAGGAAGGTCTTAAAAGTAGGACTGTTAGGCAGTACCATATGGCTGACAAAGCAGGTATGAGGCAGTTTCTAAAAAGTAACTATGATCGGTGGAAAACGGTAAATAAAAATGTAAACAGACTCTGGGGTGGGTTTAAAGAAATTGTTGAGGAATGCGAAAACAGGTTTGTACCTTTAAGGGTGGTAAGGAATGGTAAAGACCCACCTTATTATAATAGAGAAATAAAGAGACTAAGAAGGAGGTGCAGACTGGAAAGAAATAGAGTTAGAAATGGCCGTGGAAGTAAGGAGAAATTGAAGGAACTTAATAGAAAATTGAATCTAGCAAAGAAGGCAGCTAAGGATAACATGATGGCAAGCATAATTGGCAGTCATACAAATTTTAGTGAAAAATGGAAGGGTATGTATAGGTATTTTAAGGCAGAAACAGGTTCCAAGAAGGACATTCCAGGAATAATTAATGAACAAGGGGAGTGTGTATGTGAGGATCTCCAAAAGGCAGAAGTATTCAATCAGCAGTATGTAAAGATTGTTGGTTACAAGGATAATGTTGAGATAGAGGAAGAGACTAAGGCCAAAGAAGTAATAACATTTACATATGATAACAATGACATTTACAATAAGATACAAAAGTTGAAAACTAGAAAAGCGGCTGGAATTGATCAGATTTCTGGGGATATACTAAAGACAATGGGTTGGGATATAGTACCATATCTGAAGTACTTATTTGATTATTGTTTGGCCGAAGGAGCTATACCAGATGAATGGAGAGTTGCTATAGTAGCCCCTGTGTATAAAGGAAAGGGTGATAGACATAAAGCTGAAAATTACAGGCCAGTAAGTTTGACATGCATTGTATGTAGGCTTTGGGAAGGCATTCTTTCTGATTATATTAGACATGTTTGTGAAATTAATAACTGGTTCGATAGAAGGCAATTCGGTTTTAGGAAAGGTTATTCCACTGAAGCTCAACTTGTAGGATTCCAGCAAGATATAGCAGATATCTTGGATTCTGGAGGTCAAATGGACTGTATCGCGATTGACATGTCTAAAGCATTTGATAGGGTGGATCATGGGAGACTACTGGCAAAAATGAGTGCAATTGGACTAGACAAAAGAGTGACTGAATGGCTTGCTATATTTCTAGAAAATAGATCTCAGAGAGTTAGAGTAGGTGAAGCTTTGTCTGACCCTGTAATAGTTGAGAGGGGAGTGCCTCAGGGCAGTGTTATCGGACCTTTATGTTTTCTTATATATATAAATGATATGAGTAAAGGAGTGGAATCAGAGGTAAGGCTTTTTGCGGATGATGTTATTCTCTATAGAGTGATAAATAAGTTACAAGATTGTGAGCAACTGCAACGTGACCTCGAAAATATTGTGAGATGGACAGCAGGCAATGGTATGTTGATAAACGGGGCTAAAAGTCAGGTTGTGAGTTTCACAAATAGGAAAAGTCCTCTCAGTTTTAATTACTGCGTTGATGGGGTGAAAGTTCCTTTTGGGGATCATTGTAAGTATCTAGGTGTTAATATAAGGAAAGATCTTCACTGGGGTAATCACATAAATGGGATTGTAAATAAAGGGTACCGATCTCTGCACATGGTTATGAGGGTGTTTAGGGGTTGTAGTAAGGATGTAAAGGAGAGTGGATATAAGTCTCTGGTAAGACCCCAACTAGAGTATGGTTCCAGTGTATGGGACCCTCACCAGGATTACCTGATTCAAGAACTGGAAAAAATCCAAAGAAAAGCAGCTCGATTTGTTCTGGGTGATTTCCGGCAAAAGAGTAGCGTTACAAAAATGTTGCAATGTTTGGGTTGGGAAGAATTGAGAGAAAGAAGAAGAGCTGCTCGACTAAGTGGTATGTTCCGAGCTGTCAGCGGAGAGATGGCGTGGAATGACATTAGTAGACGAATAGGTTTGAATGGCGTCTATAAAAGTAGGAAAGATCACAATATGAAGATAAAGTTGGAATTCAAGAGGACAAACTGGGGCAAATATTCATTTATAGGAAGGGGAGTTAGGGATTTGAATAACTTACCAAGGGAGATGTTCAATAAATTTCCAATTTCTTTGAAATCATTTCGGAAAAGGCTAGGAAAGCAACAGATAGGGAATCTGCCACCTGGGCGACTGCCCTAAATGCAGATCAGTATTGATTGATTGATTGATTGATTGATTGATTGATTGATTGATTGATTGATTGATTGATTGATTGATTGATTGATTGATTGATTGATTGATTGATTGATTGATTGATTGATTGATTGATTGATTGATTGATTGATTGATTGATTGATTGATTGATTGATTGATTGATTGAGATGACCTGCATGTACCATTTGAACAACAGACCAGCCCTCCTGTCATTCTTAAATGGGCCCCCGAGGACGGCAGCTAATAACACTAACCGTTACGCTACGGAGATAGGTCTTATGGTGACTATGGGTCTATGGGACAGAAACTGGGAAGGAAGGTACAATATCAGCATTTGCCTGGTGTGAAATAAGAAATCACGATGTTTCCTACACATCTTGCCCACTACCTGATTACCCAACTTTAGAAGAAACGTATACTCAATAGTTATAATAATAATAATAATAATAATAATAATAATAATAATAATAATAATAATAATAATAATAATAATAATACAATCTATAACCAAAGAAGTGCTACCTATAACCGTATTATTTATTTAGGAAATATATCAGTACACACAGATCTCCAATTTCAGTACACGACGACGGTGTGAAAAAGAGACAATCTCCGCCTCTGCGGTGTAGTGGTTAATGTGATTCGCTGCCACCCCCGGAGGCCCGGGTTCGATTCCCGGCTCTGCCACGAAATTTTAAAAGTGGTACGAGGGCTGAAAAGGGATCCACTCAGCCTCTGGAGGTCAACTGAGTAGAGGTGGGTACAATTCCCACCTCAGCCATCCTGGAAGTGGTTTTCCGTGGTTTCCCACTTCTCCTCCAGGCAAATGCCAGGATGGTATCTAACTTAAGGCCACGGCCGCTCCCTTCCTTCTTCCTTGTCTATCCCTTCCAATCTTCCCATCCCGTTGCAAAGCCCCTGCTCAGCATAGCAGGTGAGGTCGCCTCGGCGAGGTACTGGTCATCCTTCCTTGTTGTACCCCCCGACCCAGAGTCTGAAGCTTCAGGACACTGCCTTTGAGGCGGTAGAGGTCAGATCCCTCGCTGAGTCCGAGGGAAAAACCGACCCTGGAGGGTAAACAGATAAAGAAGAAGAAGAAAAGAGACAGTAATTTGCTTGTGAGTATGGCTCGATGGATGCACTCAGGCAAACGTAATAAATATAAACAATAATACGCGAAAAATGGCGATTACTCATCAATCTCGTAACAGAGCCAGGAATCGAATACAAACCACTGCATGGGAATCTGTTATTCTTACCACTATACCATGGCAGCGGACTCAAAATATGGAACGATTATCATAGTACAGTATACATCATCATCATCATCATCATCATCATCATCATCTGTTTACCCTCCAGGTTCGGTCTTTCCCTCGGACTCAGCGAGGGATCCCACCTCTACCGCCTCAAGGGCAGTGTCCTGGAGCTTCAGACTCTTGGTCGGGGGATACAACTGGGGAGTATGACCAGTACCTCGCCCAGGCGGCCTCATCTGCTATGGTGAACAGGGGCCTTGTAGGGGGATGGGAAGATTGGAAGGGATAGGCAAGGATGAGGGAAGGAAGCGGCCGTGGCCTTAAGTTAGGTACCATCCCAGCATTCGCCTGGAGGTGAAGTGGGAAACCACGGAAAACCACTTCCAGGATGGCTGAGGTGGGAATCGAACCCACCTCTACTCAGTTGACCTCCCGAGGCTGAGTGGACCCCGTTCGAGCCCTCGTACCACTTTTCAAATTTCGTGGCAGAGCCGGGAATCGAACCCGGGCCTCCGGGTGTGGCAGCTAATCACGCTAACCACTACACCATAGAGGCACAGTATACATTCTGATGTGAAAAAAGTGGGCCCTACACCGTCGCGGGATACACGCTACGATAGAAAACAACCTGATGTGTTAAAATTGTTTTTTTCTTTCCAGTACAGTAACCTAGAGGCTGCCTGACCGAGGCGGTCCACCCGGTAGGACGTGGGTTCGATTCCACGTCAGGAAGCTCAAAAATTTAAGAAACGAGATTTCCACTTCCGCAGGTGCACATGGCCCAGATGTTCGCTCACCCTACACTAAAAATGAGTACCAGGTTAATTCCTGGGGGCAAAGGTGGCCTGGCGTAGAGCTAACCACTCCACCCCATCAAGTGCCGAGGTTACGGATACTGACCTTTACCTTTCACCCCTCCAAGGGCCTTCATAGCCTGTACGGAGATGACTTTGAATTTGAGTAATGTAATCTCATTTTATTTTCTACTTATTCAAAGCAAAAGCAAAGCTATCTCCGTAAAGGCCATGAATGCTCATAGAGAATTGGAAGATATAGCCTTCCACTATCTGTGAAGTCGGTACTCCAGTGGGATAGAGTGACTTGTTGTATGCCTGACCACCTTTTCCACCAGTGCTCACTCGTTGTGTTGTCTGAGTGAAATAGAAATAGAATAGGCTACCCTTTCCTCCTGAAACAAACCGTTCTTCTTCGTAAACTGACCATTACTTAAGCTAGATAGCTCGTTATTTATCGACGTTTTCCTTATTAGTGCTCTTATAATTTAAAGAAGATTGGACACTATTATTAATAAGTTGAACAATTAAGAAAGACCAGTTATGAATTCTTCAACAGCGTTTTTATTCTTATTCTGTCTACTACGAAGTGGTATGCGTAATGGTTTCCGAACAAGATTCTCTTCACTTGTTTATCCGGACCTCGGTAGAGATTTTATATTTTCTCTAGTTGGTTGGTGAATGAAGAACATTTGAGGTAACAGGTTTCCTAGAGTAGAGAGTCTATTAACCCGTCAAACAGACTCTGACTTGGCTCGCGCTCAAACCTCAGCGAACCGCTATACAGTAGTGTGAACAGGAAGACCGGTCAGCGGGCATGCAGCTGGCTCTCACTACGTATTGGCAAACGAAATAAAGATAGTAGGCTAATTAATGCACGTTATCTCTAAAAAAAACTGGCCTATAATGCAAATTAGGGAACTTCTCTTAGACAAACAAAAGCGCCGTAAAGTCTACTCCTGGTCTAATATAATTTTTTGAACTACTCCTGGTCTACTAGAAAATATTTTTTTTTTTTGCTAGGGGCTTTACGTCGCACCGACACAGATAGGTCTTATGGCGACGATGGGATAGGAAAGGCCTAGGAGTTGGAAGGAAGCGGCCGTGGCCTTAATTAAGGTACAGCCCCAGCATTTGCCTGGTGTGAAAATGGGAAACCACGGAAAACCATCTTCAGGGCTGCCGATAGTGGGATTCGAACCTACTATCTCCCGGATGCAAGCTCACAGCCGCGCGCCTCTACGCGCACGGCCAACTCGCCCGGTAGAAAATAATTTACATGATACTGAAGAATAATTAATACTTCTTTAACTACGTTTCACTAGATGCTCCACCCTCGTCGACCAGGCCTTGCGAATCCAAGCGATTGTGTCCTTGAGTTTTAAAACTCACTAACAAGGGAAGATCACACGTTATGGGATCACCGATTTTTCCCAGACTTACGAGGGGGTTGATGTACCTCAGAAATGAACGGATAGATGCCCAAGGTTTTTTTAACGAGAAAAATGGGCCTTTAAATTTATCATCCTGCATATCTGTTGGCAATTGAAGAAGGTTGTTTCCAAAGTGGAAAACTTCATAGATCACGAACTTTTATTTTCGTATAGAAAAATTCAGATATGCTTATGATTCATTCATTACCTCTATGCACATCCTAACACCATGTTTTAAAAATCCCTGAACAATGTAAATGGTGGTAATTATCTTATGACCGAGCTC
Source organism: Anabrus simplex (assembly GCF_040414725.1). Lineage (NCBI taxonomy): Eukaryota > Metazoa > Arthropoda > Insecta > Orthoptera > Tettigoniidae > Anabrus > Anabrus simplex. The sequence goes on from NC_090265.1 coordinate 1,252,687,159, forward strand.
GATAGCTGCAGTCGCTTAAGTGCGGCCAGTGTCCAGTATTCGGGAGATAGTAGGTTCGAACCCCACTGTCGGCAGCCCTGAAAATGGTTTTCCGTGGTTTCCCATTTTCACACCAGGCAAATGCTGGGGCTGTACCTTAATTAAGGCCACGGTCGCTTCCGTCCCACTCCTAGCCCTTCCCTGTCCCATCGTCGCCATAAGACCTATATGTGTCGGTGCGACGTAAAACAACTAGCGAAAAAAAAATTATCTCATGTAAGTTGTAGTTATGTCATTTTGGAAATAAACCATAAATTGACGTATAATTTGAGTGACATGTATGGACATTTAAATCGTTTAAACACAACAATGTATACCTACATTTCAAATTTTGTTCATAAGGAAAGTACGCCAGTTATTACAGTACTTACGTGTGCAAAATACATTTTTAAATAATGTTCAAAACATGGAGTAAATTATCCCGTCTACAATCATCGGCATCAATGTCACTACCAGTATGAATATTGACAGCTAGAGCAAACACATATTGATAAAACGGCATAGCAGGATAGTTCTCCGTTATGCCGAGTTTATTTGTAAGATGTCTTTTATTTTCTCTTGTTTCATTGAGAGGGTTAACTGTTCTTGTCTGGGCTTCAGAGAAGACCGTTTTTAGCCCTCTTCAATAATGTGTGAAAACATCCTAACAGCCCTGAAAATGTGGATTTATGAACTCTTGGTTTGCATTTAACTGAATAGATTTCAACTCTGAGCTATTAAAATCCGGTTTTGATTTGTATACGTTCCCTAAATTGAGGTGTTCCACTTGTAGAGATATCAGTCCCTGCCAAGAACATGTGCAGTGCCAACTTCTCCAAAAATGTTGTTATACTCTGAGTCAGCGGATTGGTCAAAACGGTTATGGAAATACGTTGGAGTTCCACCACTTTGGAAATCAACATAGTTTTCAAATCTCTATTAATATGGGTTATAAGATGTATCGAGACTTAAACATTCGCTATAAGATGAGAAAACCTATAAACTATTTTATGAGAGCAAAACATGAAGAATTAATTTTGGATTTACGTCACTTTGGAAGTAATCTATGGCAAAATTAAAGAAGATCTGGAAAGATAGAGCAATATCTATGAATACCAAGAAATATTAGTCCATTCGCTTGTGTTCGCGATCTTCCTGTATGGATGCGAAACTTGGACCATGAAAGCTAAAGACAGGAACCAAATCAACGCTTTCGAAATGTGGTGTTGGAAAAGGATGTTGCGAATACCGTGGACAGCCAGGTGAACAAATGATTCTGTCATCCGGGAAATTGGAATACAAGAAAGTCTATGCCAAGTTATATACCAGAGAATCCTGTAATTCTTTGGTCACATTATGAGAAAGGAGGATGACAACCTGGAAAAATTAATTGTCCAAGGAAGAGTTTCTGGCACAAGGACAAGAGAACGGGTCGCAGAAAGGTGGGTTGATCAAGTCAGAGAGATCATGGACTTACCACGGAGAGTTACTGTCCGGAAAATGCAAGTACGTAGAGAATGCTATCAACTTATAAAACCGGGCGAGTTGGCCGTGCGCGTAGAGGAGCGCGGCTTTGAGCTTGCATCCGGGAGATAGTAGGTTTGAATCCCACTATCGGCAGCCCTGAAAATGGTTTTCCGTCGTTTCCCATTTTCACACCAGGCAAATGCTGGGGCTGTACCTTAATTAAGGCCACGGCCGCTTCCTTCCAACTCCTAGGCCTTTCCTATCCCATCGTCGCCATAAGACCTATCTGTGCCGGTGCGACGTAAAGCCCCTAGCAACTTATAAAAGGAACAATAAAGTCCTTGGGTCACAATAATCAGTCATGAGTGGAACGACTGGAGAGAGAGAGGAAGTGATCTCTTCAGTTTCCATGCAAGTATAAGTAGCAGGGCTGTTTAAGTGCTCATCATGTCTAACTTCCATTTGGGCATCTCGAGTTTGAAGCTCGGCAGTGCCTTTAATTTTTACTTTTACTTTCCTTTTTTTTTACAATTGGCTGTACGGCGCACCGATACCGATAGGTCTTATGGCGACGATGGGACAGGAAAGGCTTAGGAGTGGGAAGGAAGCGGCCGTGGCCTTAATTAATGTACAGCCCCAGCATTTTCCTGTTGTGAAAATGGGAAACCACGGAAAACCATCTTCAGGGCTGCCGACAGTGGGGCTCGAACCCACTAACTCCCGAATGCAAGCTCACAGCCGCGCGCCCCAAACCACACGGCTAACTCGCCCGGTTAACGGTATTTCGAGACGCAACGACGATATATTCGTATGCTCCAGAATAAGAAGACGTTGCCACCGTAGGTAATATTCGGTGATAGTTGAAATATTGAACCACCTCTAGTGCGCTCAATAGCGGATCTTGAACTTGTATTACGAGAGTGCACCCCACCCTAGTAGTCCCTTACATTAAATTCATGACAGCGAATCCAGGCTAACTGAACGGGAAGTTAACCCGTGCTAACCATTAGATTGAATCTTAACTCACTTTTCTCATTTAATTTCACGCTCCGCATGACTCAGATGGTAGAGCGCGAAAGTGGTGGGTTCGATACGTTGGTACTTGAAAGTGCTCAAATACGCCAGCCTCAAGTCGATAGATTTACCAGAACGTGAAATAAATCTTGTAGAACAAAACTGCTCGACACTTCGATATTTTTATTTAACACCATTTACAGTAGACAGCTTACTTGCGACCCCAAAATTAAAAACAAAGTGTAAAGTAATATTTTCATTGGGCATTTTTACAGTGCAAGAGCAGGGGAGCTGCCTAGCCGAAGTGGGTTTTGTCGATTTCGGTTCACCTACAAGCTCGAGGGGTTGATGCGCCGTAAAGAAGTGAAAAAAAAGGTGGAAATGAAATTTCCTCTTTTGGAGAGACGCTTGGTCGTTGTGATTTTCTCAGCCTACACCTAGGGTGAATGGTGGTCGGGCATAAGGCTAACCACCCATCCAGGGGCTTGGAGATGGTGGCCTCGGTCTAGAAAACCTAGAATAACGGCCGAGAGGTTTCGTCGTGCCGACCACACGACACCTCGTGATCTGCAGGCCTTCAGGCTGAGCAGCGGACTTGGTAGGCCATAGCCCTTCAGAGCTGTTGCGCCATGTGGTTTGATTTAGTAATATTTTTGTGCTATAAAGTGAGAAGTGGACTACGCTCGATACAAGCGATAAACAGAACCGTGTGAAGCCTATCTCAAATCAGTTTTTGAGTCTTGGTCGTCTGAAAACAATTGGAAATGAAGCTGTTACTTCGAAATGAATTTGACTGAATTTATTCAATGTCGTGTTAGGCCTATACTTTATTAGAAGTCCTTACAATACCTAACCATGAAGACTGGTATTGGTTTTTTTTAAACATTGTTCATCACACCAAATTTTGAAATACTATTAACCGAGCTCGATAGCTGCAGTCGCTTAATTGCGGCCAGTATCCAGTATTCGGGAGATAGTAGGTTCGAACCCCACTGTCGGCAGCCCTGAATATGGTTTTCCGTGGTTTTCCATTTTCACACCAGGCAAATGCTGGGGCTGTACCTTAATTAACGCCACGGCCGCTTCCTTCCCACTCCTAGCCCTTCCCTGTCCCATCGTCGCCGTAAGACCTATCTGTGTCGGTGTGACGTAAAAGCAACTAGCAAAGAAAAGAAGATATACCATTAAAAATCAGTAAAAGTATCGGATATTTGACAGGATGCTATAATGAACATTCAGAGATGGTAAATGTGGGAAATGAGAATACCGATTAGGCAAAATGAGTCTATATGCATCTATCACCACCGCGTACTGATGTTCATGTTATTCACACTTGTATATACACAGAGTATATACATTTGTTTACAGTTTTCAGTTACTCTTATTGAAATGTCCGGATCCTTGGCTGAATGGTCAGCGTACTGGTTTTCGGTTCAGAGGGCCCATGGTTCAATTCGCGGTCGGACCGACGATTTTAACCGCGTATGGTTAATTCCGTTGGCCGGTGTTCGGTGGTTGTGTTCGTTTTATACGCTTTCCTTCATCTACATCACTCTACTAACCACCACAGAATTACGCAATAGACAACGCATCCCTCCACATAGCGGTGGGTCAGGAAGGGCATCCGATCGTAAAACTGGGCCGGCCCAAAAAATTCACCTAAAGGCCAGAGAGAAGAAGAAGAAGAAGAAGAAGAAGATGTTACTTTTATTTTCATGTAATAATTTACATTTGGTAACCTTTTTAAAATTGTTAACATACAGTATTTCTCTAATCTGAGTTAACAGTACTCATTTTTATATATATCAACACTTGCTCAGATTGACAGCCACCAAACTCAATACAAACCGTATGAGATTCTACGGTACCCTTTCAAAGATTCCTAGTGTATTTTGAGTCACATCGCAGGCAGCTATAATCCTAGTAACTAATTTCGTGCCCAAGTCCACTAGAATCTCAAAAACAAGGGACTCAAGTTATCCTTATTGGAAGTAATCGCATAGATTGAGTCCACCCTGCGGACAGTGGGGTCATCAAAGAAGACGGATGGCCTATTTCTAAATACGATACGTCATAACTGTGATAGCCCAGATCGATTTTAGTGAGATATAGTGTTTCCACTATACCTTTGGTTTGAAAATATAGAAGCAACAGATTTTTGGCACAAAATAACGCCTGCCATTCTAAATAAATTCCTTTATTTCACGATACTAAAATAAGGTCATCGACAAAGAAGAAGAGTTAATTTGATATCAGAATTAACTACCTGACTTAATTAGTACCTGAAAATATGATTTCTAAACAACCCAATTTTACGTAATCTTAAAGCCTTCACGAGGAAATCACAAAAGTACAGTACATACAAGTCGGTCAAGTATCTATGGAGTATTTGTATCCCGTTATTCGTTGGAATACACATGGTTTGGGTTTATTATTCTGTGGAAATTTGTTTTGAAACAAAGGGGCAGCCTATTTGAGGTGGTAAAGGCGTGCTCGGTTCATCCAGAAGGACGTGGAGTCGATTCCCTATGATAAAGTCGAAAAATACATTATGATATTTCCACCTCTGGGTGTGCACATAGCTCTGAGGTTCACTCATCCTACACTCATCATCAAGTTGATTCCGGGGGCCAGAGGTGGTCAGACGACAAATGGTTAACCACTCTATACCACTTTATCCTAATTTACCTTCCACTCCTCCAAAGGCCTTCATGACATGTATAGGCCTACAGGTTTGCTTTTATTTGCTTTCGAGTTGAAAAATCTAACCTCCATCTCTGGCAGTGAAATGTGCTCTAACTCTTCAGCGGACGGAAGCTCGCGGAAGGGGAACAGAATTCCGACGTTCAACGATATGAAGCCAGAGCAAGTTCTTCCTTTTGTTAAGAGGATCTGGAATGCCCTTTCTCACACTTGTGAAAATTGCCAGATTTATGCCCCATACATCTTTTAAATATCCTCAGCTATACTTCTGAAATATTTACGTTCGTTTTCCGCACCTACCTTAAGTTCACTAAAAACCAGAACCTTTCTGATTTGAATGTGGTCGTCTGAGAATGGAAACCTGGTACCTGCAATTTTTTCGAAATATTGTTTTATTTTCTCATTGTGGCTGTACAAATACAGTGGATCATTCTATAGAGACCAAGTAACAAAATATCCAATAGAATTAAAATGAATCAGCACCGCCATCTCGTATCTTGTATATTATGACACCTGTATGCAGGTAGTTCGTAAATATAAAATAAAAATATAAGAAGAACAAAATTAATCTCTTGTACTAATTAACATGATTAAAATTTAAGTCATAATTTGGAATAATTTTGTTTTCCATTTCCAACCACGGGACAGAGTTTTCACTCTCCTATAAAATCAGGTGATTCTTAAGCGATGGTATGATAAAAACCAAACCCCATGGCACTACAGCCCTTGAAGGGCCTTGGCCTACCTAGCGACCGCTGCTCAGCCCGAAGGCCTGCAGATTACGAGGTGTCGTGTGGTCAGCACGACGAATCCTCTCGGCCGTTATTCTTGGCTTTCTAGACCGGGGATGGTATGATACATGATTTAGTATTAATCAAAGCAGTTTGTGAGAGAGACAAATATTACGTAGGACTGTTAACAGTGACTGATTCGGACAGTGAGAAAAGCTACGAGTTGGTCCCTTGTAGCTGTGTAAAAGCCTTAATGAAAATTGGAACTTCTTACGTTCTGTGGTTTCAGGTATATATGTATATTATATTAATAATACCAAACGTCAAAAATTGCCATCCAAATAATGCATTATGTACAGTATGGTCATACAATGAAGCAATAAATTATAAACCAAACACTTCACGCCATGCATCCATATTGTTATGACAATACTATCAACGTAGAGAGTGAAGCTGTTTTTTACACATTAATGGAAAACGTACGATTCTCTGTTACTTGTTTTGAAAATGCGGAAGTTTAAAGTATGTATCGAATAGAGTAATTTTAATTATACACTGACTGACAGAGCAAATGCAACACCAAGAAGGAGTAGTCAGAACTTTATGCCAATTGCAGGGTAGACTGACGTCACTGAGGTATGCTCATGATGTGAAATGCGCCGCTGTGCTGGGCACGTAGCGAACGATAAATGGGACACGGCGTTGGCGAATGGCCCACTTCGTACCGTGATTTCTCAGCCGACAGTCATTGTAGAACGTGTTGTCGTGTGCCACAGGACACGTGTATAGCTAAGAATGCCAGGCCGCCGTCAACGGAGGCATTTCCAGCAGACAGACGACTTTACGAGGGGTATGGTGATCGGGCTGAGAAGGGCAGGTTGGTCGCTTCGTCAAATCGCAGCCGATACCCATAGGGATGTGTCCACGGTGCAGCGCCTGTGGCGAAGATGGTTGGTGCAGGGACATGTGGCACGTGCGAGGGGTCCAGGCGCAGCCCGAATGACGTCAGCACGCGAGGATCGGCGCATCCGCCGCCAAGCGGTGGCAGTCCCGCACGCCACGTCAACCGCCATTCTTCAGCATGTGCAAGACACCCTGGCTGTTCCAATATCGACCAGAACAATTTCCCGTCGATTGGTTGAAGGAGGCCTGCACTCCCGGCGTCCGCTCAGAAGACTACCATTGACTCCACAGCATAGACGTGCACGCCTGGCATGGTGCCGGGCTAGAGCGACTTGGATGAGGGAATGGCGGAACGTCGTGTTCTCCGATGAGTCACGCTTCTGTTCTGTCAGTGATAGTCACCGCAGACGAGTGTGGCGTCGGCGTGGAGAAAGGTCAAATCCGGCAGTAACTGTGGAGCGCCCTACCGCTAGACAACGCGGCATCATGGTTTGGGGCGCTATTGCGTATGATTCCACGTCACCTCTAGTGCGTATTCAAGGCACGTTAAATGAATGCCCACCGCTACGTGCAGCATGTGCTGCGGCCGGTGGCACTCCCGTACCTTCAGGGGCTGCCCAATGCTCTGTTTCAGCAGGATAATGCCCGCCCACACACTGCTCGCATCTCCCAACAGGCTCTACGAGGTTTACAGATGCTTCCGTGGCCAGCGTACTCTCCGGATCTCTCACCAATCGAACACGTGTGGGATCTCATTGGACGCCGTTTGCAAACTCTGCCCCAGCCTCGTACGGACGACCAACTGTGGCAAATGGTTGACAGAGAATGGAGAACCATCCCTCAGGACACCATCCGCACTCTTATTGACTCTGTACCTCGACGTGTTTCTGCGTGCATCGCCGCTCGCGGTGGTCCTACATCCTACTGAGTCGATGCCGTGCGCATTGTGTAACCTGCATATCGGTTTGAAATAAACATCAATTATTCGTCCGTGCCGTCTCTGTTTTTCCCCAACTTTCATCCCTTTCGAACAACTCCTTCTTGGTGTTGCATTTGCTCTGTCAGTCAGTGTAAATCAAAAGATTATTTCTGGAATGAGTTTTATAAAGAAACATAGGAAATTTAATCAGTAAACTGTACATATCTTTATGAGATGAAAATGGCAAATATCCGAATCGCCTATTTTTAGTGTTCCAACTCCTTCTTAAAGGGTTTCCTGAGCAGGTTCTTTTAGTGTCAGGTGCACATTTTAAAAGCTTTTTAAATTTGTTACCTGGCATTGATCACAGAAAAATGTAGCTTCCACCGAAGTCTCAGTTCCATTCATGGAATCTGCTAAGTTATGGGTCGTGATGACCAATGATATTCGGAGTACGACTAGTGCATGTGGATGGTGTGAAAGTTGCTAATCATTTGATTAGTCGTGCTGCAAAGAGGCTCAGTGAAGAAAGCAATACCAATCGACCCCATTCGTCACTAAGCCTTCTACGCCTCATTATAGCGTCATAATCTGTTTTTACGGTTCCCTATAATTGCGCGTTTCTATTTTGAGTATGCAACCATCCTTTGGGCTGAAGACACCAATTGGAATCACTAACCTTCAATTTTTGTGTGAGTTTGTTAAATAACTTTATCATATTCTCCAATGATTCCATTTAGAATCACTGTTCCATTTTCCCTATTTTTCCTAAAATTGTGTGGATTATTACACATAAACTTTATCCATACCAATGAAGGGAATTTTCTTTTCCATATGTCAAATAAATTTCGGTAACACAAAGACACTTCAAAATATTATACGTTGACAAGTGATTGACAGATTCGTGTCCATTACATATGTTGTTCATTTACCAGTGAATTCGAATCAAATATCCATATTTTCTAAATTTTCTCCTGTTTGCCAATTGAATTTCCCTAAAAATTCAAAATAACTCCCCATTTACTGATTCTTCTCTTTCACTCCGTCATTATTTCTCCTATTCTAAGAACGATATATTTATATAATCTAGTCCTTAACCACATATTTCAAGAGTAAATTTATTGACACACATTCTCAGTCAGTTACTACATATTTCATAATCAATTAACACATATTTTATGATCAACTCTTTATCGCATTTTTCTGGACGATATACATGTTCTATTGCAACATATTTCTTTACCAGTATCCCGAAACCTTTTTTTTATTCTTAGCCTACCATATAATTCAATGGTCAGCCATGAAGTACATCATGGTCAATTAAAAAATGATTATCGAGCTCGATAGCTACAGTCGCTTAAGTGAGGCCAATATCCAGTATTCGGGAAATAGTAGGTTCGAACCCCGCTGTCGGTAGCCCTGAATATGGTTTTCCGTGGTTTCCCATTTTTACACCAGGCAAATGCTGGGGCTGTACCTTAATTAAGGCCACGGCCGCTTCCTTCCCAGTCCTAGCCCTTTCCTGTCCCATCGTCGCCATAAGACATATCTGTGTCGGTGCGACGTAAAGCCAATAGCAAAAAAAGAAGTGATTAGTGAACAACTTATTACTACACAGTTATTCTTTATCCTCCGTAATATATACAATTACTACTGTACTTTATGATCAGTTATATTTTGCAACCATTTATCATAGATTACATGTTTTATCATCAATACACCAAGGTTACGTCATCACTTACCACATATTAATATTTTTTAATCGTTAATTGTCTCAGAAATGTGTTCTTCTTAGGAGCTAAGTCCGCTAATTATTTCCGGAGGATCGATGGTAGTGGTAAATAAACCAGTCTTATATTGTTCAACCCTGAGCGACAGCTAATTTCAGATCATCCTCTTCGTGAGGGTTTCCCCTTCATTTCGTTATTATTGTAGATACTGAGTTTATAATTCGCGACACCAAACCTAATCAAAATTGTAATTAATTACAGCTACTAACAATATCACATTATTTTAAATTATATGGCCGAGGCGGTAAAGGCGTGCTCTGTTCGCCCGGAAGGACGTGGGTTCGAATCCCCGTCAGGAAGTCGTAAAATTTAAGAAACGATATTTCCACTTCCGGAGGTGCATATGGCCTCGAGGTTCACTCAGCCTACACCAAAAATGAGTACCAGGTTAATTCCTGGGGGCAAAGGCGGCCGGGCGTAGAGCTAACCACTCTACCCCCATCACGTGCCGAGGTTAACAATAGTGGAAACCTTTACCTTCCATTCCTCCAAGGGCCTTCATGGCCTGTACGAAGGTGACTTTGCTTTGCTTTGCTTTGCTTGAACTCGATAATACCGACGGAATCATCAGCGTCAATGCTAATTCGAGGTTATAAATTGTAGGGTCCTCCTCTGTGGTGTAGTGATTAGTGTTTTTGGCTGCCAACCCCTGGAGAGCCGGGTTCAATTCCCAGCTCTGCCACGAAATTTGAAAAGTGGTACGAGGGCTGGAACGAAGTCCACTCAGCCTCCGGGGGTCAACTGAGTAGAGGGGTTTCGATTCCCACCTCATCCATCCTAAAAGTGCTTTTCCGTGGTTTCCCACGTCTCCTCCAGGTAAATGCCGAACTTAAGGCCACAGCCGCTTTCTTCCCTCTTCCTTGTCAATCCTTTCCACTCCTCCCCCCCCCCCCACAAAAGCCCTGTTCAGCATAGTAGATGTGGCCTCCTGAGCGAGGTACTGGTCCTCCTTCCCAGTTGTATCCTCTCGGCCCAAAGTCGCACGATTCAGGACACTGCCCTTGAGGCGTTTAAGGTGGTATCCCTCGCTGAGTCCGAGGGAAAAAACTAACCCTGGACGAAAAACAGATATAGAAAGAAAGGAAGAAAGAAAGGAAGAAAGAAAGAAAGAAACTGTAGGGAATGCACGAAATGATTACAGCTGCAAACATCACTTACATTAGAACAGGAAGAGTACATTAAACCTATGAACAGCTAATGTAGTAGACTGTGAACTTACCGGGCCTCGTACTAGCCGAGACGGTAAAAAAGTGCACCGTTAAAAATTGCACACCTATTCTATGAAGAGACAGTTTCAAATTCTATTCTCATCTTTGCACGAAGATTACATATAGTCGTCTTAACTAGCAAGTTTGGCTCGTTTTTCATTGTTGGTATATAGGTAACAAGCAGAGAAATATATTATTGATCTTAAATACTAGCAGTGTTAGATGGGTTGCATATTCATGAATTTTAAGGAACTGGCGGACCTCTCTGTATAAAATAACCTACGAAAACTTCTTTCCCCTCCATTCTTTAACTTTTTAAAAAACAAAACTATAATTTCTGTGTAGGAAATGCTTAATTTATTTTGTGTTGTGATAAATTAAAAATTAATTGTGTGGTAATTCAATTAATTCTAAAACTCATAAATTAAATTAATGTCATTGATTACTGCTTAAATAATTCACATAATCTGAAATGAAAGGCAGAAAATAAAATAGATTAAATAATAAATAATGAGAAGGAAGAGAATAACTTGTATAATATATATTACTCTAACTTCTTTATATCTCCACTTAACGTAAGATTACGGAGTGCGACATCTAATATAAACACGTCTTTAATTTATGTCTCATGTTAACTTCATGTATAACAAATGCTTTAATGTTATTTGAATTGATTCCCCGTCCAATTACTATCAAAATTTATGACATGATGAAAATCTCAAGTTATTGTATAAATCAGAAATACGACGAGATAATCATTCTTTCTTAACTCTAATGAAAGTGAGAGGTCCGACTTTTCGAAGAATGCAAGTACTAACCAATAAGTGACAGGACTACGAATAACGTTAAAACGTAGGTGTCGCAGGTCTAATACCATCCAACAAAGGGAAGTTCGATAAGATACGTGAAAATGACGATAATGGCACAACTGAAGATAATTACGAACACAACTGTGGGCTGTGAATTTCTTCTTTTTGGTAGTTGTTTAATGTCGCACTAACATATCGAATGTTTCCGGCGACGCAAGGAAAAGGGCTAAGAATGGGAAGGCAGTGGATGTAGCCGTAATTAAGATACAGTCCCAGCACGTAATCTGATGTGAAAATGGGAAACCACGGAAAACCGTCTTCAGGGCTGCCGAAATGGGATTCGAACCCACTATCCCCCAGATGCAAGCTCACAGCCGCGTGCCCCTAACCGCATGACCAACTCGCCCGGTTTCAATTGAATTAAAGCGTAGTTAACAATAAAATAAAAACTAATAGAAAATACACTTTTATACACGATAAAACAGGCCACTATCCCTCATAAAACGGGTGATGAGGTCTGTTGACTGCTCGTGATCTCGTTGGATGAGGGAGATGGTACTCGGAAGATCGCACATCGACCAGGTCCACGCACTCCGTAAGGATGTGTACTAAGGTACCCTTAAAACAAACAAAAAATGTTCGTTCACGTGTAACCACTCTTGAATACCAAGTAACTGTATCGAGACTCGATTCTATAACGCAACTACTTGCGCAACCCAATCATTGACTGAAAACCAAATGTAAGGGAACTCTGGGAGGGCTATATTTAACGAATATTTCACTGTAAAAATACGAGTATCAAACAGAGAAAATGGGTTGAGACATTGTAAATAAACTGAACTATTTCTCAGAAGGGAAAAACTTCCGAACCTGTCTTTCCGACCCTCGACTATTTATACACGTATTTTATCACGTTTCTCTGTGATGAATGTATCCTTTTGTTTTACAAATCCATAATCATATCAAGAAAATACGAATGTGGAAATGTATCAGGAGGAAGAGAAAAGTGAAGTTCTGGTGCTTTTAATTGTAAGGTTCGTAATCCTTCGCCACAACCCACACTACACCTACATCGCCCTTTCGAAAACAGGAGAAGAAACCTTTCAGTAGATGGAGAGGCAATATAATTGTTCCATTTAACATTATAAATTCACTCAATATTTATGTATCAAGTACGAAAAGCAAATTTAGCGAACGAAACCAGTGTTACTGGACGGAGCGCAGCTCATTAAAAGCTCCCTGAATCATATGAACAATTTAAAGTTGTTTTAAAAGTAAAAGAAAACGTCGTATTGAGTCAATTGTTCTCATACGCGTTGCTCATTTAAAATGAAGCACGTTTTCTTGCAATGATATGTGTGCAACCAAACTGCTTTGCATTCATTGCAAACATGTAAGGAACAAGCGGTGGAGTTTCATCTTCATGAAATAGTTTCAACTTTTCTATAGAACTGTCATTTTTCATTTCTATGAACGAAGTAAATTTTTGATGAATACAAGTAATTTATATTCAAGATAATAAAACAACGTTTAGTTATATATCGCACATGGGCTGCAATAGTGGTACAACTCAAAACATCAAGTTCTGAGATAAATGTGTGCAAAGTTCCCTTTAGTATTGAAATCATGAAATCACACGATTAATCTATGGAATAAGGACAATGACCTAGATGCTAGGCTCCATTAAATAGCAAGCATCATGATCATTATTATATAAAGAACAAGCGGCTCAATAGGAGTTAATAAAAATGTTACTTAATAATTGCTCCTTCATTTCCCTTGCCGAAGCCATGACCTAGACGTTTTGAGATGCGACACTATTACTGCAATGTTTATTTATATATTATGTTGGACTATCTTATGCGTTCCCGGCTTACAATAATGAAACAAATTTGCGAACAATGCTTGGGTCTGCAATCCGATTTCGTATTTTTTTAAAGTTGTGTTACTATTGCAGACCGTGAGCGATATGCTGATACATATAATGACGTATTTTGTTTAAGAGTCCACAAAAGTATTGTTATTATTGTTTTTATAAAAAACTTCGTTTTAGTTGATAGTTTCTATAAAGACGTATGAAACGTATCAAATGTTGGTAAGCATTGTAGCATTAGGCACTTCAGTATAAAATAAAACACTGATAAATGATTTTATTACGGAGGATATGAATAAACATATTATTACACGATATTCTTATTGACACGTTCATTAAGAAATGCATTCGTAAGTTTAAGCAAAGTGAAATGATTTCGACTTGTTTTTGTTCATGTTGATCGCCTTCCATTGGACGAAAAGACTGCTCCAGCCACCATAAAGCAAGAATGAGAGCGGCCTACCTTGATTGTTGTTAACGAGAAGAGCAGCGAGCACAAGCAAGGCCAGCTGAAGATACGTCACTGATGCACAGCCCGTTGAAATGGAAGCTGCCATGCTGACAGCGGAGCCTCGCCAAAGCCGCCAACTAGCCAACCGGTCCGGTGCCGAACAACATGACGTGTGAAGCTGGGATGACCGTGTTGTGAGCAACAGTCACCTTGTTTGTATAATTGAAACATATTTAGCATGACAACTTCGCCTAGAAACATCAAGATGGAGACGCACAAAAGACATAGAAAGGAACACTTCGATTAATATATTTTCCAGCGATTGGCCCAATGCCATTTAGCACAGGCAGCATGTGGAGAGTCCTGAAAGAAAGCCGTCTTTTATACCATCCGCTTTAAGTTTTGACTTTATGTTACAGACGGATTACATTTTAAATTTCAATTACATTTTATGCGATTGAATACTGAATAATGATTAGTAACATAATAGGTGTTTTCATTTTAGAATCATGAATTATTGACTGAAGTGGAATGAGAATGGTATGTCACAATCCCCCATTCAATAATTAAGCTTCTAGAACATTATTTTCCTCCCTAAAGTCGTAAGTAGGTTACAGTTCACGTATTAGTGTGTATGGAAATACGGTCTACTTATTGTTGATACATAAACCAGCCTGCTATTCAAATCCATAATCTGCAATATTCTACTAACAAGTTACTTATCATTGAGCAGGTAATATTTAGACATTAAAATTCCTGTATTAGTTTGCCTGAATATGCCTTTAAAAGATTAAATTAGGCGCTATCAAACTTTGTATAAACTTATTTTGACTAATTCTTCCATCGACGTTTCTCGCAGTCTGGTGGGATCACTGGCGTGAAATGGGATGTGTATGACGACTTTGCTGTTTTGTTCCTTTTTTTTACAAGTTTCTTTACATCGCTCCAACACAGATAGGTCTTATGGCGAATATGGGATAGGAAAGGGCTAGGAGTGGGAAGGAAGCGGCCGTGGTCTGATGAGAAAATCGGAAACCACGGAAAACCATCTTCAGGGCTGCCGGCAGTGGGGTTCGAACCCACTATCTCCCGAATGCAAGCTCACAGCTGCGTGCCCCTAACCGCATGGCCAAGTCCCTCGGCTCTTTGCTCTGTTTTACGGGGATGCCCTTCCTGACGTGGATCCTACGTAGAGGAATTATTCAGTGTTTCTGTGATGGTTGGTTGTATGGTGTGTGTGTGTGTGTGTGTGTGTGTGTGTGTGTGTGTGTGTGTGTGTGTGTGAAGTGCACAAACACAAACTCTAAATCCCCGAGTCAGAGGAATGAACCAGACACTTGTAAGATCCCGATCCGGCTAGGAGTCGAACTTGGGGCCATCTGCAATGAAGGCATCAACGTTGACCATTCAGCTAAGGATCTGGACTTTGTATTAAACATAACCATTTAAAATTTAAATTACCTCATGAACAGTATTAAATAGGTATGTTACTGTATCTGCAGTAGGCCTCCGTAGCGTAACGGTTAGCGTTATTGGCTGCCGTCCTCGGAGGCCCACATTCGATTCTGGGTACTGTCAGAGATTTAATAATGGCAGGATGGCTGGTATGTGGTAAGTAAGTAAACTCGTGTCCTGAGATGGTGCAGCTCTTTTCAGGCACACCCCCGATAGAGGTGACCTGCATATACCATTTTAACCACATACCAGCCATTTCGGGAATCGAATCCGGACCACCGAGGACGGCAACTAATACTGCAAACCGTTACGCTAAGGAGGCGGACTGGTTAGGCACACCTCCATGAGGATGTGTCTGAAAAGAGCTGCACCACCGTGGGACGAGAACACGACTTTAAGTGACAATTTGTTATTTATCCCAAATATGTGAAGACAGAATGGAACTGTTCTAAAGCAACTTACTCTCCACCTACATAACAGTTGAGTAATGTGTATTTTTCAACGTTTTCTGGCGTAAAATACCTCGTTTCACTGAAGATATTTCTAATAATAATGTTATAGGCTTTACGTCCCACTAACTACTTTTACGGTTTTCGAAGACGCCGAGGTGCCGGAACTTAGTCCCGCAGGAGTTATTTTACGTGCCAGTAAATCTACCGACACGACCTGACGTATTTGAGCACCTTCAAATACCGCCGAACTGAGCCAGGAACGAACATGCCAAGTTGGGTTTAGAAGGCCAGCGCCTCAACCATCTCAGCCACTCGACCCGGAAGGATATTTCTAAATCGAAAGAATATCCTCTGTTCCTCTCAACATCACAGGATGTGATCGGGCTATACTCTCCACCGACCAAGTTATATAGAACCAAAAAGAAACAAAAAAGAATAAAAAGTAACGCTTTTGGCGTTTAAATAGGCATTTATAGACACTAACCAGCGAATCTCTACCGGGTTACTTTGACTTATAATTGTTTTTTACCTTTACATGCTTATCCGTTACATTTTATAAAATATCCTTAGCTTACTTATAAGCTCTCACTCTGGGCCCAGGAATTCAGTGACGATCAGTAGGACCGTTAGTGGCCAAAGAGGCCCGCATCGGGGTGCCCATTCAACCACTCTTTCTCGTCAACAGTCTCCCATGATCTACCCTTTCAGAAACCTTGGCTATGTCAATAGCGATACAGTCCATTTGACCTCCTGAAACTAAAATATCTGCTGTATCTTGCTGGAACCCAGCAAGTTGAGACTCGCTGGAATAGCATTCCAATTGCCTTCTATCAGATCAGTCAGTAATTTCGCAAACGTATCTGATATAATCAGAAAGAATGCTTTGCCAGAGCTTAAATGCAACACCTGTAATACGTGAGTGATATCACTGCTAGAGCCTGGAGATTCTTGCAGTAGAAATGGCGTATGGCTTATAGTGCCGGGAGTGTCCGAGGACATGTTCGGCTCGCCTGGTGCAGGTCTTTTGATTTGACACCCGCAGGCGACCTGCGCGTCGTTATTAGGACGAAATGCTGATGAAGACGACACAGACACCAAGCCCCTGTGCCAGCGAAATTAACCAATGATGGTTAAAATTCCCGACCGTGCCGGGAATCGAACCCAGGACCCCTGTGACCAAAGGCCAGCACGCTAACCATGTAGCCATGGAGTTGGACATTCTTGTAGTAATACTGTAGGTTAGAATGCAAACTAGTATCAAGTAGCATATTGCCCGCATTCCGGTTGTGTAGCGGGAGTTGCAGAGTGGCAGTAGTAGGGGTTATAGCAGATCGTGTCCTAAATAAATATGTAATTCTCGTAGCCAAACGTTGTCAGAACATGGTTACTTGATACTCGTTTGTCTTCGAACCTATTACTGAATCTGTCGACAAGGCTATTCAGGTATTGAACGCTGGAAAGGTAGAGCGTAGATTTATTATTTAAAATGTTATATGCTTTATGTCCCACTAACTACTTTCCGGTATTAAGAGACTCCGAGGTGCCGGAATTTAGTCCCGCAGGAGTTCATTTTACGTGCCAGTAAATCTATTGACACGAGGCTGACGTATTTGAGCACCTTTAAATACCACCGGACTGAGCCAGGATCGAACCTGCCAAGTTCGAGAAATTTATTATTATGTAGACTAAATGTATGTAAATGTGTACTAGTTTTTATAAGAATTGTGTGTATGTTTGTATGAATGGTTGTCTTTAATATACCCTACAGGGCATAAATAACGATGCATAATCGAACTTACCTGCTTACCTCTTACTAAATAAATCTACCAGCCTAGCTGCAGTCGGCAGCCGGTCGATTACTGGGTCCTTGCGACGAGAGTATGGAGGTTAGGAAAATTACTCTATTTCTACAAATTACGAAATGAGGAACTCAGTTATGATTCATATTTTACTGGACAAAGCATGTTTGACTAATCAAATAAACAAGAAATTTGTTATCACTCTTTCCTATGTACAATATAAAGGCGCATATTCATAATTTATAAAATTACATTCAGTGATGACTCGGTGCTGATGAGTAAATCTGTGAACCAAACTTGTATTCCTCTTTAAGGAATACCATCGGACCTATAAAAGTAAAAAAACATGATGCCAAGATCAGAACTGTCTCGCAGAAATAAAGCCATTGCAAGGGATCCCCTCACATATTTGGGAGTACACACACAAATAGTAAGTTCGTCTGCTACAACTACGACTAAAATAGATCTACCACTGCAACCGTATCTGTCCCTACCATACATAGAGGTATGCATACGGATGCGAACTCATGTCTATTAAGTAATCATTGTATTTACAAGATAGCATAACACTATTAATTCCTTATAGTCACGATGTCCTATATATAATTCATGACAATATTAACATGTAACCGGAAAGATCAAAGAAACATCACTGTCAAATACTTCTCTATCTGAAGGGGAATGCCTTACCACACAAATAAACATACTGTACACACGGATGCCAATAATAGACATCAAATTAATCATCTGGAATAAAAAAACACAAGAGAAACAGACCAAAAATAACAATTCGCATGCAAGCATACGAGACGAAAACTCCCCTTTAAAGGCTGTGGGTCGTGTCTTTGACCTACGGAGTGGAATGAGGATCTCTCCCTGACTAGCAGCAAAAAGAAACAGTAAACAAACATGCCTCCTAGACCTAGTTCCTCTCAGCTGATGCGAACTTGACGGAACCGGGACTCTCATTCTTCCACTCTTACAAGCGGGCATATCAGCTCCCTCGGTCATTCCTACCACAAGGGATCATTTGTTTTCACAAATACAAAAGGCTCAAACGCCTGGCCGCATCTAGGGTCTATCTCATTAAATCAGGGTACTCTGACGTACCAATTCATTATGAACGCTAGGGCGCATCTTTCATACAGCGCAACATCTCTTCCTTGAGTCCCAGGTTCAAGTCAAGTGCATAGTGAAAAACTCTGTCGGAAATTCAGATAATCTTACTGTTACGGCGTTGCTACAGTTCATATGCCGCCTCACCCAATCACTGGAAACCATGCAATAATAACATGCAGATCCCGACATAAATTTAACTAACATTTTATTCCTACCCAGACTCCGTATTGAATTATCAGAACTTTCCTTTGACGACAATTCCGTTGCGCAGATCCCTCTATCCTGCCCAATACAGAGAAACGATAAACTACTCTGAGTAACCCTCATTTACAAGATACATTTGTACAGATACTAAGGAATATACTAATCTAATGTACGCAAAACAAGCTCGCATAATACTACGCACTCTTCTTCCTATCACGTAACCTAATTTCTATCGTTGTTGCTGCATATATATATATATGCGTTACACATTAATGTTATAAAATCATCTTAATGAATGGCCTGATAGGCTATAATCACGTCATCTACCAATATTTAGAAATTTAACTACTGTATTTCTGCGCAACAATCCCCGATCTTAACATATACTTAAGTACGATTCACTTATCTATCATCTTGGAGACCTCTTCCTCTCCTTCCGGGTTGAACCGCGCCAGCTTAACCCATCATGGTAGTAGTATGGTCCTGGGTCGATCCTCTAGGTCCAGTCTCCATGTGTAGCTCGTTCATGATGTCTTCTTCGGTATGGATGCCTCGTTGTTCGTCTTCTTGGGGTTATGGGCGGAAGTTCGTAACACCTGTCTCTTGCACACGGCACCGGTCTTCACTAGAATGAAATATCTACTTTATTCATAGCACACCATCTCCCGATATATTTTATTCCCTTTTGAAATGGGAATCAGTACTGGCTATCTGCTACCTCAAAAACTGAAAACCAACACTGAGTCGTTCGAGGCAATTTACTATTTCTTGCTCCACTGATCTAGTCTCCTAAGTCTAGCACGAATAATACCGATTGCTTTAGTTTATTATGAGTACTTATTTTGCACTTCGCAAACACCCTTACTGCTTCATAATGAAGTCTATAAATACGACATTCATACCGTCAATTAATTAGGCACTCGCGATCTCACTGCAAAGCGCCTAAATATTATCATACACTTGAATTACTACCGGGAAGTTTATAAATCTCCAATCCACTGAATCAAAGTTATCGCAACTGCACTTATTATTCATAATCTTTGTCCTAAACAAAGGTTTCTGGCGTAAATACAAGCAGACGCGCGACACGCACGGACAGCGATCTTATCGTCGAATGAATCCCCTCCTTCCGCATCTTTCAGCTCTTATAGGAGGCAGAAACCCACGCGACGCCCTGGGAAGCCCCTGGAAAAAACTTAAGATTGGTATGCAGCCACTAAACAGTTTCCCACGGTGGTCGGCTTACCGCGTAGTTATTAATCTAATTATTTGTTAAAAGCATCACACGTATAGTTGGCTTCGTAAAATTCTGGAGATAATTTCCATCCTTTTATTATCTTGGGAAAACCTTCAGGTAGAGGAGATATCGCTCAATTCCCGTGATGTGACGAACCTGACTACTCCCGCTAAAAATTATTGTTAGGGTGGCATGGTTCTTCCCCCCAAAAATTATTATCTCTCTTTCTCCCTTCCACATATTATGTCTCACTCATGCATCGCCTAGGGAATCACCTTCTGAGTTCCCGCGTTCTATATGGCATCATGCCCATCCAGTTGGCGTCATGTTGCGCAATATTATTTCGGCGTTAAATATCATTTGTTAATAACTGAACAGAATGGTACAGTACATACGTATACCCGTTAGTCTGGCTTCCTCATACTAGTTCTGGGATAACGTGAGATGAAATTATATGCCATGTTTTATGTCTGGATGCCCTTCCTGACGTCAACCTCAGTTGAGGAGTTAATGAAGATGAAGTTGATGATGGTGAATGAAATTGGCTAAGAAGTGGGAGAAATCGGCTGTGACATCTGAATAGGAGCTGTCTCGGCATTTTCCACGAAGTGAAAATATAAAACCACAGAAAACCATTCTCGCGACAGCTGCGACGATGGAGTTCGAATCCACTTGTCTCCCAAATACTGAACTTGCCTCCATAGTCATAACGCGTCAGAACGTGCGGCCGCTTCACTGGGTTTTGTATGAATTGAAATTGTATGATATTATTTTACACTCGGGTAAACAAACCACATAAGTTTTTGCAATGAAGACTGCGTACAAGTGCTGTGCTTATCTCCAACGAGATATGCTCCATTAACGCGAGTTTTCTTCGCTACATACCTCTGGAGAAACAGCTCTCGACATCCGACGTTAAAATACCGGAAAGAGAAAACCAATGAACAGGTTACATCATAGCCTATTCATTACATCGTAGAATTTGCCATGGTCACATCGGATTCACATTAGGTCACCAGTATTTGGTTCGTGAAAGGTTAATCTTGTAACCGTTATTACAAAACATAATAATATAATGTTAACTTCTTTGTTTCTTTTTTTTTTTTTTTTTTTTTTTTTGCATCTGGGACGGTAAATATATAAATAACCTAATAATTGACGGTAATTGGTTGGGAATATACACGCTTCCTTGGCTGAAACTATAATAAAGCCTTAATCAAGATTTATAAAAAATATTTACCCTACATTGTCATAGCTTTCACGCTATATTGTACCAGACAGGGACATGAACCAAGGACTAGTGATCAAGTGGACGCGCATTTCTTTGTCTGAGAGCGAGCACGCGGGAACTCGAAGCTTGGAACGAAAAGAGGGAAAAGTTACCCCACCACAAGTTTTTGGTGAGTGGGAGAGGTACATTTCTTAGCATCGTAATCTTGGAACCATTTTTAAAACAGCTTAGCCAACTTCGTTTTCTAAATTAATGGAATTAACGATTTTAATAATACTGCACTGTACAATGATTCAAAAGATTTGTTCGTGGTTTGTGAATTTATTTTGAGTGTGTGACGTCCTTTATGGTGATAATCTTCTGTTAAAAGAAGAAATATGTGATTACATAACAGTGAAAAGTTATGGAGGCCATGTATTAAATGTCTTGACGTCCCACTTGATAGGGGGTACCTCGTGAGCGAGCCGAAATTTGAAGACAGTCATTTATTCATTACAGGAGATTCTGCGAGTATATTTCGTCCGGGTGAGTCTTAACCGCATTATAAGATCACTGGTCACCTGATTATCGCACTATTGCGCCTCAAATATACCGATAATAGGTAGTATAGGAAATTTGAGGGGGGAATACTTCTCAGCTAATATACGGTTTGGGAAGCGTCATTCCGGGGCAGTCTGTTTTATCTCGTGAGAGACAGATGTATGTCGGTATCGGTTCCCTTTGTGTGCGAACTTTTAAAGCAAAAATAGTCGAAACGACTTAATTCAAGTGGTGTACGAGTAGAACTAAAAGGGATATATTTAAGTACGCGGTGAAATTATTTTGACGAATTTTAAACAATAAGTTGAACCTATAGTACGAATATTATTATTATTATTATTATTATTATTATTATTATTATTATTATTATTATTATTATTTCATTCCGGGACATTGAATCAATGATCGGGTCGATCAGTGCGTCATGACGCAGACTAACGGAACGGGTATTAACTGTGTATGTATCTGTGCCATATATACTGAAGATTTCCAGTGCCTAGGACTATGGAGTTTGGCAGTAGCAGTCACAGCCAGCAAATGGAATATACAGCTATCAATATGGACATGAGTCAATACTAAAACTATGACGGACGCTCCGTAACTAGCCAAGGTGTCGTCGAGGGGCAATAAGACTGAGTAATACCATTCTATAACGCATGACGTGAGGGGTACGGAGAATTCGTTTTATAATGCTGTAGCTAGTAATTGATAGGGATTTTTAGTTGTTAAATATAAATTTGTAAAGGCATGGCACAGAGTTTCCTATAGTAACAAGTCTGAGTGACTTAATTTGTAGATATGGGAAATTTTGTTTGTTGGAAGGTTTTCCTTTTTATTTTATTTGAGGGATACAGCTAGTATCCCTTGAAGTTAATTTCTGTGTAGTTTATTTGGATATAATGGTGTGTATCATTAGTTCTTGGGATTGGTACTGTGAGAGGACTGGTATTCAACCGGCTGACCTATCATGAATGCCAAGTAATATTAGTGTAGTTTGTCATGTGAGAAAGAATCAATGTTGCAGTAAAATTAAATGACGTATGGCGTTTAGTGCCGAGAGTGTCCGACGACAAGTTCGGCTCGCCAGATGCAGGTCTTCAGATTTGACTCTCGTAGGCGACCTGCGCGTCGTGATGAGGATGAAATGATGATGAAAACGACGCATACACCCAGACCCCGTGCCAGCGAAATTAACCAATTGTGGTTAAAATTCCCGACCATGCCGTGAATCGAATCCAGGACCCCTCTGATCAAAGGCCAGCACGCTAACCATTTTGCCATGGAGCCGGACAATGTTGCAGGGAGTCACCCAGAGAGACAAAGGTGGTGGTGGTGATTATTGTTATAAGAGGAAGTACAACTTGGCAACCATCCTCTATGTAACACTAATCAGAGAGAGAAAATGGAAGGGGTCCGACACTTCGAAAAATGAAGGTGTCGGCCAAAGGAAGACAAGGGCCACAAAGGGCGTGAAAATGAAAGACTCCATAGGCCTCCATAGTAATACGGTCGGGGTCGGAAAAGAACAAGAGTTGACCAAGAGAGGTCGGATAGGATAGATAAAAGTAAGGAGCCTGGCACAAGTAAGTGGAAGCAATGCTAGGACTCAGCTAAAGGCCCCGTGGTCGCCAACCCACGCTCCAAATTTCAGAGCTCCTGGGGCCCCTTTAGTCGCCTCTTACGACAGGCAGGGGATACCGTGGGTGTTATTCTACCGCCCCCACCCACAGGGGGACCAGAGAGGCAAAGCGGCGACCTCCAATGAAATACATATCTAGCTCCCAGTTTTTAAATGTGAACGAATATAATGTGTGTTTTCGATAACAGTAGGGCCCTAATTACATTTTGAGTTGTGCTTGTTTTTAATTAACGTGTGAGTTTCTATCGTCATGAAGCAAGTGTAATATGAGGAATTAGTGACCATGTAAGTCAGGTAGGTCCACCATGTAGAAATTAGGCCCATTTTAAAATAATAATAATAATAATAATAATAGCAGCCGGTGTTTTGTTATTTAGATTTCTGTATCTGCTGAGTTACTATCAGGCCAGCTGTGTGAAAGAGTGTGTGGAGAAAAGGATATAATCTGCTGAAAAATGGGTCAGGGGGATGATGTTAGAATGGATTTGAAGTCAAGACTCACGGTGTAAATTATCGAAGTCAGATTGTGGGTGGACACATGTGAAGGCCTTTGAATTGAGAAATAAGAAATGAATTATGAATCACCTCGCTGAAATGAGAGTGTTAGTATATGAAGCGGATTGATGGTTGAAAGTGATATTTAAAGGGACGAATTGGTCCTGCATTGACAGCGTAAAGTTACGTCCTGTTGACCACACCTACGGCCGAGAGGGTGAGTGAACGGAGGCTTGCCTCTAAGAGTGCGCTTTATGCATACTTTGTCTTGTGTGTGTTTGCGACCCCACACAGTGAAATCGTGATCCGCATTGTGACATGTAAAAGGTTTCTAGTATTGTTCCTGCTTGGAGTGCTAATTAATTCGTTTCCTCAACCGACTTTTTCTTAATTGTTTTCATGCATCTAAAAATGTTAGTAGGGATTCCAGGTCCTCTGGAAACGTCGAAGATCCTGGTTTTGAGTCTGTGTGTGCAACTGACCGACACAAAAATGTTGGGACTAGTGGTTAGCGTTCATCTGTGTTGTGTATATAATTTCCTTTACTGCCTTGAGTTTTGTGTGTTTATTGTGCTGTGATGTCATTCAGGGTCGGCATTGGTGTCAACCAATGGTGCGACCGGTTGTGTGTATTTGGGTGGGGTTCGATTTGGATCCAAGGCATTTGACCTTTGTGTTTGTTTATGTTACATTACTTAAGGTTATTCCAGTGGGAAATTTGTTAATATTAGATTAGGTGTCACATTTGTTGATATTTGAGCGTCATGGTTTTCTTTGCCCAGTAAAACTGGGAGTAGCTTCAGTGATCAATACTTAATATTCCGTATACGTGAAGTCATGAAATAAATTATTCTTGAATGGTTATACTCAGTCTTATTCCCATAGCTTGAACAATGCTCAACGTATCCAAAGTTTAATTTTGTGAAATTCGATTATGTATTCGCCATGTATATATGCGTCATTTTTATCATCATCAGAAGTATAATAAACCCTTTGATTTTAAAATTTAAAATATTGTTCTCATTCGCGTAGTTGTATGACACCCGTATTCGCTTACCCTTTATGCCGCTAAGTTATTTACATATTTTTGATGCCCACTTGATTTTAACCCAGATAAAGACCCTGTAGATTTGTCACCGGAGACTTCATTGGTAGGGGTGGGTGCAATATGGCCATACCATTAAGAGATTTTATAGAATATTAACACCGCACGAAGAGATAATTCTGTAGAAATGAGAAGCCGTTCTGACCAGACTGTCAGAGCATGGTGGGACTAGGAGATGCATGAGGGTACGTACACACGGCAACTGGACTCAGGATACCTTCTACTGTTCGCCAGGAGAAAGGATCGACTGATCCTCCAACTAGTACAAGCAGATCCAATTGTTACGGTGTCCACCATCCAGGCATATGCAGTGCCATCGTTAGAAGACCCTATGTCTGTCCGAATCATTTCCTACCGATCTTGATAGCTGCAGTCGCATAAGTGCGGCCAGTATCCAGTATTCGGGAGATAGTAGGTTCGAACCCCACTGTCGGCAGCCCTGAAGATGGTTTTTCGTGGTTTCCCATTTTAACACCAGGCAAATGCTGGGGCTGTACCTCAATCAAGGCCACGGCCGCTTCCTTCCCACTCCTAGCCCTTCCATATCCCATCGTCGCCATAAGACCTATCTGTGTCGGTGCGACGTAAAGCAACTAGCGAACCATTTCCAGGCGCTTGGCTGAAAGAAATTTAGTCTCACGGCTCCCATTACATTTACAGTGGAGTTAAATCTGGACTGCTTCGGACAAGAACCAGGTTGTCTTTAGTGACAAATTCAGGTTTCACTTGTTCACTAACAATGCCTTCGTATCTGGAGGCCTCAATTCTTCCTTTGCTCTATCGTAAAATACTGCCCTACTCCCTACCTCCCACCACACCTGCTGGTGAGCTGGTCAGAGGTTCCATCGTATACGACAGTCGGTCACTCTTGGTAGTGACATGGGGCAAATATATAGCACAGCAACATGTGCAGAACATCGTGTGGTCACCCGTGTTGTCCTTCATTGCAGGGTTTCCAAGAGGCATTTTCCAACAGGATAATGCTAAGCCACATAGTGTAAAGGCATGACAGGAATGACTATGAAACAAAGCCATGGACAGCACTTCGTCGTGATCAGAAGGTTGCGGTGATGTGAAGAGACGAATATTGCCATTGATCCTCAGACGGGCTGTCATGGTTCATAAACTTCAGGGAACGACTTTAGAGAGACCAGTTATCGATCTAGAGATGTTCATAAAATATTAATGTGACCAATTCAGGAGTATCTCCTTTCAATTAACATAAAAATAATCACGCAAATCGATCGCGGAATCTCAGAGTAATCGGTGTGCATACGTTAAATATTTTCAACGCTATTTTCTTTTTAAGTCGGTTAATAAAACATTTTGGTGTACGAAAACTCTACACGGGCCACCGGGCGAGTTGGCCGTGCGCGTAGAGGCACGCGGCTGTGAGCTTGCACCCGGGAGATAGTAGGTTCGAATCCCACTATCGGCAGCCCTGAAAATGGTTTTCCGTGGTTTCCCATTTTCACACCAGGCAAATGCTGGGGCTGTACCTTAATTAAGGCCACGGCCGCTTCCTTCCAACTCCTAGGCCTTTCCTATCCCATCGTCGCCATAAGACCTATCTGTGTCGGTGCGACGTAAAGCCCCTAGCAAAAAAAAAAAAAAAAAAATCTACACGGGCCAAAGTACTATCACCACGTTCGGCAGACTACAGATTCAATATGTCAGCTATCGCTTTCATATCAATAAACTTATGTCATTATTACGTTTACGTAACCATGGTACCTGCTTGGAGAAATCTATTACGCGATTTTTCGATCTATGGGAGAGGCAAGTATTAAATACTACTTCTGATTTAATAAAATGTACTGAATCGATCGTCATGATGTTGTAATGGGACCAGTTCGAGAGTAACCCCTTTCAATAAGAAAAATCGATCGTGGAATCTCAGAGCAATCGGTGTATATATATTCCATATTTTCAAAGCTATTTTCTTTTTAAGTCGGTTAATAAAACATTTTGGTGTACGAAAACTCTACACAAGCCGAAGTACTATCACCACGTTCGGCAGACTACAGACTCAATATGTCAGCTATCGCTTTCATATCAATAAACTTATGCCATTGTTACGAGCCCGTGAACATGGTACCTCTTTGGAATAATCTATCACGCGAATAAGAAAAATAATTACGCGAATCGATCGCGGAATCTTAGAGTAATCGATGTACATACATTGAAATATACATACGCCCCAAATTGAGAATCTCCTCCCTTTTGTTGAAGTCGGTTAAGAAAAGTACTCCATAATGGTCGTCAAACTTCTGTGAGGAGACGCACCAAGGCAAGAAGAAGATGGTGGTGGTGGGAGTGGGAGTGGCTATTGTTTTATTGTTTCAAGACGAAGTACAACTGGGCAACAATCCTCTATTAACACTAATCAGAGGGAAGGGTTCCGACACTTCGAAAAATGAAGGTATCGGACAAAGAAACACAAGGGCCACGAAGGGTGTGAAAACGAAATACACTCTAGGATTCAAAAACAAAATTTGACCAAGCGAGGTAAGATAAAACTGAAGAGCCTGGCACAAGTAAATTGAAACAGTGCCAGGACTCAGCTAAGGGCACCGTGGTCCCCAAACCACGCTCCCAAGTTAAGAGCATCTGGGGCTCTATTAGTCGCCTCTTACGAGCGGAAATAAGAGGAATAGATAGTAGAATAAGCTAGGTAATCCAGCAACCTACAGTTCATAATGTACAACCATTTCACACGTGTTTCTTTTCCAGCAGAGGAACAAGACATCGCTTTGTTGAAATGTGGCATAAGAGCTAGTCTGCTATAACAGAAGTTATACAGGTCTCAGAACATAACTGGCATACGGAAACACGTTCATGATATATATATACTAGTGGCATGCATTTTTCGAACTTGAGATGGGTAACCAAGATTGAGCACAATGTGCCTTGCTGCATATGCAACCGTTATCACGCATGAGTAGAGCGTGAAAGCTAAAGTGCCCAAGTTTGCTACATTTCGTTCAGCAGGACACGTTCAAAGCGAAGCTTGCTGACTAGAGAGGATGATGTGAGGAAGTCCTTGTGTACAAAGAGCAAAGCCCGGGAATTCGGAGGTATAAAAGGGCGATGGAATGGTTGAGTTAACCTTTAGTTTTGAGCTGAAGTTCACCATGTCACGTGAATCTACGGACAGCGTTATGGCTAAAATTCAAAGCAGTGAATATAAACTAATCAAGAGAGATGGGCTCAGTTCTGATATTCAGAAGAAGTTCCTGCTTGTGGTCACTGCAGGTAGTCAGCAGACAGGGTATGTTTCCTGTGAAACATGCAATTCACTGTTAACCTATAAATCCGGCACAACTCATTTAAAGAAACAGGTTTGCAAATTTAATGCAGGCTTTTCTCGCCAAACATTGCCCGACATTACAAAGCAAACCATAACTAGCGCGTGTGTTTTTATGTGTGCCAAAGATTTCCGACCGTTTAACATAATTCCCTGAGAAGGCTTTAAAGAATTAGGGTAAGAACAGATTAATATCGGTGCTAATTTTGGAAAAGTATACTGTTGATGTGTTACCGTACCCTTCCACCATCAGTAGAAACGTCCAAGCAAAGGCAGATTAAATACAAAGCGAAATAATGCCGCTGATTATTTCTGCCATGCAAGACAAATGTTGCTCGGCTACTGTTGATATGTGGACTGACCAGTACAATCAGACCCATTATCTGACGCTGACTACGCAGCGTATAGACAGAGAGTGGAAGATGACCAGTAATGTGATTTTGTTTTACTACAAAATTTCCAAATACAAAGAAAACAAGTGCAAGTATAATTTAGGAAGTATCGAGTTCGATAGCTGCAGTCGCTTAAGTGAGGCCAGTATCCAGTATTCGGGAGATAGTGGGTTCGAACCCCACTGTCGGCAGCCCTGAAGATGGTTTTCCGTGGTTTCCCATTTTCACACCAGGCAAATGCTGGGGCTGTACCTTAATTAAGGCCACGTCCACTTCCTTCCCAGTCCTAGCCCTTTCCTGTTCCATCGTCGCCATAAGACCTATCTGTGTCGGTGCGACGTAAAGCCAATAGCCAAAAAAAAAAAAAAAAAAAATTTAGGAAGTTCACGAAAGAATGTCCGAGTTAAACATTCCTCAGTATGATTATAAAGACATGTTTCTCGTAAAAGATCAGGGTTCACAGACGACTGCCTTGTGCTGCTCACTGCATAAATACAACACTTGCGCACGTATTCGATGAGACGAGATTTCTTGTGGAAGATGCTCCAGTATCTGCAAACACAATAAACGCCGCAAAGACAGTAGTGAGGTAGCTAAAAAAAGCAGTCTTGCTGTCCAGCTTCAAACAACGGTACAGCAAGAAGTAATGACGAGGTGGAATAGTCTCTACACGATGTTACAGTCTGTTTTTAAGCAGTATGATCAAATTGTTGCATTGTTGCGAAATCATAATGCCTTGCAAAAGTTACATGGCTTCAGTCATGAGGCTTCAGAAGAGATGGTAGCTTTCCTTAAATCATTCAAAGAAGCAACAGATATCTGGAACATGACACAGCACAAACAATTCACTTAGTACTCTTGTGGTTCCATATACTGCAGCACTGCTCAGTCAGTGAATCAGACTGTGAGGTATTTGTTAATGATTCACTTCTTCAGTTTATGTCACTTAAGTAATATGCATATATTCATTACATTAATATTATGTTGAACCTCGATTTTACTTTCAGGAAATCAGTAAAATAAAAAAATCAGGGCTCACAAGCTATTAAATGAAAAGTTACAGGTCTCAACTGTAGACAAAATATCTATGTTTCTATGGCCTCCACTTCGCCAAATACAAATGTTAGAAGATGATGAAAGGAAGGGCGTAGTGGACTAAATCAGACGGATCTGTGTAACATCTAATATATTTGGTTCGTAATATAATTTGCTCTGTGTAGTTACTTAAGTGATTATATTATAACGTCCATCAAACATCTTGTTAAGTTACTTTATTTCTAATTTTATCTTCTTTTTCTCTGTAGATCCTTCACGTCGCACTGTGCATGCATCGACCACCCTACAAGAGCCTCCGAAGGCAAGGAACACATTCAATGAGTGGATAAGCGACAGCTCATCTGCTAGTTTCGAAGTAGGGATGTACTGCGATATGAATTCTGGTGAAGATGATGACGATCTACTGCGATGATGGAAGGAGCATGAAATCAGTCTGCCTACTCTGTCAATAATTGCCAGACCAGTACATTATGCATCCCAGCAACCAGTGCAAGGAACTTTAGTAAAGCTGGAATGCTTTTAACGAGTTGTATGAGTCAATGACAAGTTAATGACGTGTTATTAATTCATAACAATCGGAACAATAAATAATTAGTTTGCAATTAATTCCCAGTTCGGAGCTAGAGTTTATGCACTAGCCATAGAAAACCTTAAACCAAGAAAAAAAAATTAAATTACTTTTGAGGTTTATATTTAACTTTATGTGTTATCATGACTTATTAACTTGAACAGTTGATATAAAATGTCTTTGTTATGGTTAGTAGTGAAATATATGGCTTATGCATCGATAATGTGTATTTAGTTTCCGTATAAAAACGGTAAAGTACGCTAGCCAGGAGGAATACACATGGCAGCTCGTGAAATTAATTAACCATTTCTCCGACAAGAGTGATATTTACTACATTATTTCCAGTCTATCTTACATACGAGGTCGCCCGAGCTCAGTATATTGAGAACCACAGTCTAAAAATATGAATTTAACTACTGGCAGTTACGTGCCCAGTCATGAGTCCACCATTGAGGCAAAAGCGGGTGTTTCGGTAGATAAAGGTGCGTGAGACAAACAGCAGAGTACGTCTAAACAAGAACGGAGGGAGGCGAGCACTTCTACCTGTGACTCAGATAGCACAGGATGGAGCGAGTATGAAAGGGCAAGACTGAACCAACCATAGCTCACCTCGCCTTTGAGAAGCGAAATTCGGTCATAGCCATACCCGACAATATGAACCGAGCATAGAGCGTGTTTTGCACGAAACTAATAGATACGTATTAGAGATTATTTCCTGTCATACCTACACAGAATACCAGACCATAATGCTTTGCACTGGCGTGGCATACCTTGTGCGAATTCAGTCGCGATGGTACCGCTGTTTCTGTGCTATATATCAGAATAGTGAACCTTTAAACTTCCGTGAAAGACTTCCCTACACATCGACATTATCAATGGCAAAAATTATTCCACCAACTCTGACAACGTTGCTAAACAGAGACAAGTATTTACCTTCAGAATTTTTGACAAGTTATCTATTGAACCATATCGTTTCATGGTGATAGAGCTATTATTTAAGGTATCAGGGACACTGTACCTGGAGTCGAAACTGGACAGTCGCGAAAAGAAGCTTGGAGCTCGAAGGAGGGCAAAGCGAGCTAGACTGGGCGTGGCAAAATGTGTGACAGAACGAAGAAGACAGGGAGAAGGATAGAAGAACTCGAATGCTGTCTGGGGATTCACACATACCACACTTATAAGAAGAAACGCGGCATGAAGCAGGCCTAACAAGGTATGAAAACATGACGATACTCATGTAAAAAAAATTCGGCAAAGTTAAAATAACAGGAAATTTTGAAGTATTTACTATGTGCTTCGAGCGGATCCAATGTACTAAGTGTAATTGCCTTTCTTCGTATGTTTTGAGCGGGATGAGCGTGGGAACCAAGCTTTAGTTTGCACATAGGGAAGTGTTTGTATCTTAGTGCTTCCCAGTGTGTAGTGTCTCTGCCGAGAACATATAAAGAAGCATTCAGAGAACATGGGTTGCACTGGAAGACAGACGGTGAGATAGGGTGCGTCGTGAGCTTGTAGCAATCACACAAAGCCAGTGTTAGAATATATAGTGTTGGTCAGTTTTTATCATCCGTAGCCTGGAGCAATGGCAATTACACGGAGCTAGGCAGTAATAATTTAATAAAGTTTGATCAAGAAATCAGTGCGCAGATTCGTGCTACAATTTTAACAAATAATTTCTACTTTTGATTAGGAGCTCTACGAGACGAACAATTAAGCCCGGATAGGAGACATGTACTATAGTGTCTTCAGTCCTAACCCACGATATGCTGAACTAGGAGTGACGGGAATGCGCACACAGGAATATTAATTGTGTGCGTAAAATTGCAGTTATTGGCGGTACGGGAATCTACAAGAGCTGATTAAGCACGAGACCTTCCCACAACCCAGCGCTCGAGCAGACGGCAGCACGATGGACCATACTGCACCGAATCCTGTCATAAATTCGGCTAAGCTCAGGGTAAAAGAGCGTGGTACGTTCGGAAATGGGCTACAAAAATCTATAACTAAAAAACTTATACTAAAACTATATGGACAGGAAATACGGATACATATCTACTGAATGAGAACTCAGGTATACGGGTAAGATGGATTTATTTACTCCAAAAACATTAATTAAGCTCAAAATTAATCAAAATTAAAATGTAAAATCAAAATAAACTTGAACCAAAATCGGTCATAAAAATGATCCGCACATGAACATAATTACCTATTAACAAAGTTATACAGGATGAACCGAAATTCGCGCACTCGGGCGTCGCAGCGCGACTCCTCACATGCCAGCAATAAAAAATGTATGTCACAAAAGTTCGTTCTGCGAGTATATCCGGCAGAAAAAAAGAAGTTGAAGAGTGGCAATCTGGCAACACTGTAACCACATGTAGGGCAACTACCTCTGTCAGCACATATTAGTCGTGCTGTTTAGTTGGTGCAGTGGAGAGAGCTTTGGGTTAGCATGCAGGGGGTCGAGAGGTCGATCCTGGGTTGAGGCGTATTTTTTTATTTCGTAAATGCAGTCCAGGTGGTATGGTATCTGGCATCTTATTTTTGCTATTTTGTTTTACGTCGCACCGACACAGATATGTCTTATGGCGACGATGGGAGAGGAAAGGCCTAGGAAGTGGAAGGAAGCGGCCGTGGCTTTAATTAACCACGGAAAACCATCTTCAGGGCTGCCGACAGTGGGGCTCGAACCCACTCTCTCCCGATTACTGGATACTAGCCGCACTTCAGCGACTGCAGCTATCGAGCTCGTTGTCTGGCATCTTAATCGTCAACAGCGAATAAATTCCAAGACGTGGAAAGGGCGTCTTTCAAAGCTGACCAATGAAAGCGATTGTTCGTCCATTTCTAGGATCGTATTGTATAAGTGCAAATGGTTTCTAGAGGACCTGCTGCAATCGCTGTTGACGATTAAGGTGGCAAATACCATACCACCTGGACTACATTTACGAAATAAGAAACATACGCCTCAACCCAAGATCGACCCCTCGACCTTCTGCACGCTAACCCAAAACTCTATTCACTGCACCAACTGTACAGAACGACTTATATGTACTGACAGAGGTAGTTACCCTACATGTCGTTACAGTGTTGCAAGATTTCCACTCTTCAACGTTCTTTTTCTGCCGTATATACTCGCAGGACGAACTTTTGTAAGAGACATTTTTTATTGCTGGCATGAGAGGAGTTGCGCTGCGACGCCCGAGTGCGCGAATTTCGGTTCATCCTGTATAAAGAACATACGCGTAACGACCCGAAATAATGATTACAAAAACATTACATAAGAGTTGGATATCGTTACATAGTTTTGGATGGTGTGACTGCGCCGTTAAATCCACAAGTCAGTTGCCCGTGGGCTCGGTCTAAAACCGTCCATTAGATGCGCATGTGAAAATCAATATACTAGTATTTGGTTTGACTAATCATATATACATTCCGAAATTCGGATACAAAGAAATATAACACTTGTTCAGGGCTGTCCCCAATTTCCCTTCCAAAATAACACTGATTCTAATAACGGGTCCGCACCCATTATCAAATGAATTAGGACAGAACATACTTCCCTTAAGTTAGCCTGCGGGCTAGCATATCCCATTACACAACGCTGGACAACGATATTAGTAAACAGCAAATCACACAACAAAATAACAACCACAAAGATACAAACACAAAAATCTCCTGTAAATAAAAGACACACATGCATACATTTCGACATAGTCAGGCTCTGACGATTCCTGTCTCGACCAGAGACAAGGTCGCTCTTTCTTTCCACATGGCCTGGACGATCAGTTAGATAACAACAAACATTTAACCGGTCAGGGAGTGAAGTTCGTAGAACTAACGGCCTTGCAAGTAAATACTTTCACTAGAAAGGGGCGCACAACACACAGCCCCCTCCCCCCACCACATTCTCTTTGCTTGCCCTCCAGCACAACGGTTACTAACCGGACCTCGCCAATCCAGACCAACGGTCTTTTCACTGGCAGCTTTGTAAAACTCGCTGTGACATCGTCCGATCCGTACCATGTTGTATATCTAGCCTCTGTGACCCGTTTTAGCCGCGCCATATTGGATCTGCAACCTATGTTTCGCGAAGGCTTAGCGGAAGCGTAATAGGGTTCACTATACCCTACACATAGCACTGGTGAAAGTTACACAAGATTTTTTTAAAAATTGCATTTCAGTTGTAAATCTCTACTTCCAGAGGAAGTAAGACAGTTAAGAATGCCGATTTTGAATTTTCATCCACTCTGTGACAAGAGACCACCGACGCTCTAACTCCTCGTTCAGTAATGAAATGATTATATTTTAGCAATAAAAATATTGAAAGTTCGTGACAAATGCAGCATTGCAAGAAAACAATTTGCCACGATACACAAATTATTAGGCCTATAAATGCTACAATAATAATGGCGTATTGGCTTCGGAGAGGCCTGCTGCGGGTCTTTTTCTCGTAGACGGCTTATTAGGCGACCTGCATGTCTGTGAAAATGAGAGCCCTACATAGGATGATTTCTAATGCTGAATACGTCAGACACACCCAGCCCCCAAGCCATTGGAATTAACCAATTAAGGTTAAAAACCCCGACCCAGCCGGGAATCGAACCCGGGACCCTCTGTACCAAAGGTCAGCACGCTAACCATTTAGCCATGCAGCCAGACAATGTTACAATGAAATGCGATCATAGTTCTCAGTCAGTGAAAAGAAAAGCGACAAACGAACCTACCTCCTACCAGCAAGCTTGGCGGAAGACTACGCTTCCATCCGTAGTGAAATTGGGATCCCCCGTGATCCACTGCTTCGGCCAGTAGGACTTCGACGATTTTCTTTGAACATTGTAGCAGACACACTTCTCCTTCTTCTTCACAATAAATCACAACGCGTTCTGAAGATAAAGCGTACGCGTGCAACAGTTCGCATCCAGAGGGAGGTATAGTGATTATGGGTTATGCAACAGAGTTCGACGTTGATTGGTTCTCACTTATGTCTTAGGAGGTTGGAGCGGCTGAAGGCTTCGATATCAAATTGTTCCTTCTTTCTCCTGATGAGAATTCCCCAACCAATATTCCTGATGACTTCCGAGAATTCCCATTTTTGTTTGTGGGGTAAACAGATATTGAGAAATGAGAAGATAATTCTGTCGAGCACACTAGCTACAATATAATGCACTAGAATATAATAGGCTTCTTTAAATACAGTCAAAAAGCATCAAATAGCCAATTATACTTGAAATAGCCACAAACCCCTGAAATTGGCATTTATAGGCACAATAAAACCAACAAAATATAGCTAAAAAAGACCCTAAAATGGATTTATATCCCAAAAACTACGTTTATGAACACGAATAAAATAGGCAAATAGGCAAATTCCCATCCCTAGTGACGAGATTTCTCTGAGACAACCACAATAACCATTACAGTCATCCAAAATCTTTATTCAGTTCGTTTTTGGAGACGAAAACATTTCTTATGCATCCAGCCCTAAAATTTCATCTAGTTGAGGAAATTTTCTAGACGATCTGGTCTAGTACGGCTGTCCATTTGTAAGATTTGGAGAAAACTCGCAGAATCGTTCTAAATTTATATTTTTAAAACCTTCCACTTGCTTGTTGGGTTGCTCAGCGCTCGATAATCAAGATCAATTGATCGGCGCAACAATGAACAAAGTGCGCATTTTCGTACACGGCCTTCTTTCTTGCCAGTACGCCTGTGTGGTGCCCGCTTATCATATTCGAACCACCATAGCTCTGAGCTATTACTTTTCCAGGGTACTTATTTACGTCCAGTTAATCTAGTTCGGCGAATAAAGCTTGACTAATTTCGTATATACGTTATTTTCACATCAGATCCTCAGTGATGGTATCATTTAAATGTAAGCATCATTGTATATCCAAATGGCAAAAACAGCTGATAAGGGCAACCTTAAAATCTCAATTTGCTCTTCTCTTTGCTGACAAAGTTGTCAAGAAAGAGGTGTGTGAAAAAGTACCGTGGCCGCTCCTCCCCCCCCCCCTCCCCACCTAAGAGTCCGCCGGCCACCACTGCGTGACAGGTACACAACAGATAGTTCAGAACTATTATCAAGTCATTATAACAATCTACACAGTTCTTCTGTTCGAAAAAGCTATCTGTTCCTTTCGTAACCGTATCACTCTAACATCTTTCACGTTATCCATATTACCCTACACAAAGGTGTGTTTTAACACGTAAAGCCATCTCTCAACACGGAAACAGGCGCAAACCGGCTTGTTCATCAATATACTAGACGAGGATGATGGAAGCAAAAGTGGTATCCTCTAAATATGTATGTAACTCTACATGATAATGTAGTTTATCTTCAATCCCGTCGGTCTTGATTTACTACCTGTGTGACTCAATGAATTACAAAAACCGTCACAGACAAACATAAAGACGCTTGTTTCGAGTTACACAGATGTGATGCTACAGCGCACCTGGTCATAGCTTTCAGAATCAAAATTGTACATTTTGTCATGGATAATGCGTATGGTTGCAACCACTAAGTTCAGTTCTCCCGACTCTTGATCTAGTCCACGGTTGGCCAGGTTAGTACATATCGAGAACCATATTCAATATAGACAATCAGTCAGGGGCCAGATCATGCTTTAATATTGTTTTATTCATGTTGCTGTTGTTGTTTGAGTCATCAGTCCATAGACTGGTTTGATGCAGCTCTCCATGCCACCCTATCCTGTGCTAACCTTTTCATCTCTACGTAACTACTGCATCCTACATCTGCTCTAATCTGCTTGTCATATTCAAACCTTGGTCTACCCCTACTGTTCTTACCACCTACACTTCCTTCAAAAACCAACTGCACAAGTCCTGGGTGTCTTAAGATGTGTCCTATCATTCTATCTCTTCTTCTTGTCAAATTTAGCCAAATCGATCTCCTCTCACCAATTCGATTCAGTATCTTTTCATTCGTGATTCGAACTACCCTTCTCACCTTCAGCATTCTTCTGTAACACCACATTTCAAAAGCTTCTATTCTCTTTCTTTCTGAGCTAGTTATCGTCCATGTTTCACTTCCATACAATGCCACGCTCCACACGAAAGTCTTCAAAAACATCTTTCTAATTCCTATATTTACCCACCATTGGCAGTAATTTTTGTTAATACCCTTTTCCCCCGACTGTTATACTGTAAATAATTTTAAAACTTTATAATATCGTATGAGTGCATCAATTATTCTTCAGAGCACCACTGCTGATCTCTGCTATAATTACCCAGTAATTTTAAGCATTGGTGCCGACTTCTTATTCTTTAAACTTATATTGTTTAACCATCACCATCGTACAAGAGTTTCTCGTACTTAATTTTCCCATTGTAATGTGTATTAATTTTTGCATGTTAAATGCTAATCAGGTACCTGATTTTTGCCTTGAGGAGGTAAATTTGACTGATGATGACCTCAATGAAGGGCGAAATATGTCTCAGGCGGAATTAAGAATAAATTCCTAAATGTAAAATTTATATCTATTGAATAGGTGACAAAATAAACCATTTAGCATCCTACATTCAGTATCTTCAATACGGACAACATTGATTTTTATCACTTGCAACGTAATCTTGGCATGCTGGTTTCTCCTAAGGCAGTCAGTACTTCAGAGAGAATGTCATCAATTCCAGGTGCCTTGTTCCTATTTAGGTCTCTCACAGCTCTGTCAAACTCTGACCTCAAAATTGGGTCTCCCATTTCAACAGCCTCTTCTTGTTCCAGAACTAAATCTACATCTTTACCTTGATACAACTGTTGGATATGTTCTTGCCACCTTTCTGCTTTGTCGTCTTTCCCTAGAACTGGCTTTCCATCTGAGCTATTAATATTCATACACCTAGATTTCCTTTCTCCAAAGGTTTCCTTGATTTTCCTGTATGCAGCATCTACCTTTCCCAGGACCATACAACCTTCGACATCCTTGCACTTCTCCTTCAGCCATTCTTCCATAGCTACCTTGCACTTTCTATCCACTTCATTCTTTAATCGCCTGTATTCTTTTCTGCCCTCTTCATTTCTAGCATTCTTGTATTTTCGTCGTTCATCAATCAGGTCTAGTATCTCCTGAGTTATCCATTGATTCTTAGTTGATCTTTTCTCCCTTCCTAACATCTCTTCAGCAGCCCTACTGACTTCATTTTTCATGACTCTCCACTCTTCCTCTACTGTGTTTCCTTCAGCCTTTTCATTATACCCTTGTGCCACATGTTCCTTGAAACAATCCCTCGCACTCTTTTCTTTCAACTTGTCTAGATCCCAACTTTTTGCATTCTTTCCTTTCTTCAATTTCTTCAACTTCAGATGCATTTCATGACCAACAAGTTGTGGTCAGAGTCCACGCCTGCTCCTCGGAAAGTTTTGCAATCCAACACCTGGTTTCTGAATCTCTGCCTAATCATAATGAAGTCTATTTGATATCTTCCAGTGTCTCCAGGTCTCGTCCACGAATACAGCCGTCGTTTGTGGTGTTTGAACCAAGTATTGGCAAGGACTAAATTATGATCAGTGCAGAATTCAACCAGCCGAGTTCCTCTTTCGTTCCTATGTCCCAGTCCGAATTCTCCTACTGTATTACCTTCTCCTCCTTGGCCTACCACTGCATTCCAGTCTCCGATCACAATTAGATTCTCGTCACCTTTTACATATTGTATTAAATCTTCTATCTCTTCATATATTCTTTTGATTTCCTCGTCATCCGCTGAACTAGTAGGCATATAGACCTGCACTATTGTGGTGGGCATTGGTTTGGTGTCTATCTTGATGACAATAATTCTTTCACTATGCTGGTCGTAGTAGCTTATCCGCTGCCCTATTTTCTTATTCATTATTAAACCAACTCCTGCATTTCCCTTGTTTGATTTCGTGTTGATAATTCGGTAGTCACCTGACCAAAAATCCTGTTCTTCCTGCCAACGTACTTCACTTATACCAACTACATCTAACTTTAGCCTATCCATCTCCCTTTTCAGATTCTCTAACCTACCACAACGATTCAAACTTCTAACATTCCACGCTCCGACTTGCAGAATGTCAGTATCCGTCTTCCTGATGATCGCCCCCTCTCGTGTAGTCCCCACCCGGACACCCGAATGGGGGACTAGTTTACCTCCAGAATATTTTACCTGGGAGGAAGCCATCATCAGTACATCATTCATACAGAGAGAGCTGCATGTCCTCGGGAGTTAGTTACGGCTGTAGTTTCCCGTTGCTTTCAGCCGTGTAGCAGTATCAACACAGCTAAGCCATGTTGAGTATTATTACAAGGCCATATCAGTCAATCATCCAGACTGCCGCCCTTGCAACTTCCGAAAGGCTGCTACCCCCCTTTCGATGAACCATTCGTTAGTCTGGTCTCTCAACAGATACCCATCCGATATGGTTGCACCTGCGGCTCGGCTATCTGCGTCATTGGGACACGCAAGCCTCCCCACCGCGGCAAGGTCACATGGTTCACAGAGGAGGGTTTTATGCAGATGAAAGGAAAAATATAAGTTATATAGATATATAATTTAATAAAAAAGTTTGTCATTACTCATCATAAAACAGAAATCCAACTCCATGATTAAACAGTTAGCATGCTGGCCTTTGGTCCAAGGGGTCCAGGGTTCGATTCCCTGCCGGGTCGGTGATTTTAACGTTAAATGTTTAATTATTCTGGCTCGGGAACTGGGTGTTTGTGATGTCTTCAACATTAGAAATCATCTTAGGGACCTCTGCGGAGGTCATACGCTTACATATATATATATACATATATATATATATATATATACACAAAATAGAAATAAGAAGAATATCGAGTGACAGGCTTCGCGACTTGAGTCACGTAGCTTTGTAGCTTGCATCTGAGAGATAGCGAGTTCGAACCCCATCATCGGCAGCTCTGAATATTGTTTTCAATGGTTTCTTTGTCTTTTCTTTTTTCTTGCTTTACGTCGCGCTGACGGATACGAAAGGGCTAGAAGTGGGAAGGAAGCGACCATGGCCTTATTTAAGTTACAGCTCCAGCATTTGTCGGTGCTTTCTCAATTTCACACCAGGAATATGCTGTGGTCGTACCTTAATAATTAAGATCACAGTTGCTTCCTTCCCAGTCGTAGTTCTTTCCTACTACACCATCGGCACGTGACCAAGCCTGTGTCTGCACGACGTAATACAAATACCGGTATTAAAAAGGTAAGAAATATAATAAATTATATTCTTTCTGCAGGAATGAGCAAAAAATGCATAGTGGTAAAGTCCTTAAATAGTTACTGGCATCCTTCTACAGAGACTTTAATGAGAACATTGTGGTTTCTGAATATGGGAAAACGGTTAATTACACTTGTAATTGACCGAACTCGATAGCTGCAGTCGCGTAAGTGTGGTCAGTATCCAGTATTCGGGAGATAGTAGGTTCGAACCCCACTGTCGGCAGCCCTGAAGATGGTTTTCCGTGGTTTCCCATTTTCACACCAGGCAAATGCTGGGGCTGTACCTTAATTAAGGCCACGGCCGCTTCTTTCCCACTCCTAGCCCTGCCCTGTCCCATCGTCGCCATAAAACCTATTTGTATCGGCGCGACGTAAAGCAATTAGCAAAAAAAAAAAACACTTGTAATTGAGAAGGTGACACTCGAAGAAAACCTTGATTGATCGATCGATTGATTGATTGATCGATTGATTGACATAAACGCGATATACTACCCCCTCTCATGATGTTCCAGGAACCAACAAACCGAATGAAATTTGACGTATAGATTACTCATTGGAATTAAGAAACCTTTCTGAGAACTTCAGTCCCTGATGGATGAAAATGAAGGAGTAAACTATGAAAGTTTCGGAATGATAGCTAGCGGGCTGCTGTGATAATTACACTTTCAGCGCTTCGTAGCGTTGGTAGATCGCAAGTTGTTATAATATGATACTGTAGTTATTTTTAGCCCCTTGACAGCGTTTAAAACTTAAAAAAGGAAGCTAAATCATGACCATCACCTCACGGCGTATCTCAGAATATTCTAACAATCAAGGAAGATTTTCATTGTTTCTTATATGCAAAGGAGAAACCAAATTTCATAAACAAACATAAGTGTGCGAAGAAGGGGCAATCTTGATTGTTAAAAATAAAGGTCAGAAAAGTAATTCAGTACACCTTAGCGAATCACTCCATTAGTTTTGACGAGATACTTCGACATATAAATTTACAAAAATGAAATCGAAGCTGGAATTGATATTTACACATCTCGTGCGAGTATTAATAGAAAATAAGGTAATATCTCCCAGCGCCGGGGCGTAAGTCATGACAACTATATTTATGATAAGAAACATATGGCTGGCGGTGTTGCAATGGATTTGTATATACCATACATTACTTCTTTATAATTCGGAAAATATAAGAGATATCCGAACGGCCAGCATGCGGTTCGAAAGAGGAAAGTTGAAAGAGTCAAATACATGCCCATATTGGAATTGATGACGTCACTATACAAAGGAAGATGGCCGCCAGGTATATGGATATAAAATCAGTTTTCGCTGTAAAATGAGTGTAGATCGATGTAAAATCGGGCGAAGTCTCTTAGGTTCATTTTAAAGCGTTTAGGTAGTTAAAACGGATAAAATTACGGAACAAACTGGGTTCATAAAGGTTAAAAAATGAAAAGTTATTGAAGTATAGAAAAATGTTGGCACTTCAGGGAAAACGTCTAAATTTCTTCTAAATAATAAAGTGAATATCTACAGAAAGAGCATCGAATTCTAAATATAAGAATCCCAGAATGCCATCCTTGGCATATTCCAGAAAATTTCTGGAGCGACAGAAACTCAAGATTCAGCGTCTACAATAAGTGTTCAAGCAATGGAAACAATGGTAGTTGACGGCGATGGTGGTGTCACCTATAACGCTGAAGACACGACAGTTTGAAGACTGGCCGTGCGACTCGAACATGCCGCTTCTTGCCACAGACAGCGTTTTATTCGTAGCCACATAATATACTTTCATCTGCAATCTGATGAGTGAATGTCCGCTGGTTCAAAAGACATGACTGTAAACGTTTATCATATTATTTGTTCCTTTCCGTGCTCCTGTCTTTCTACACATTACCTGCCTTCTGAAGTTTACAGCATGTCACTTGTTGCATCCAACACTGCAACAATTTTATTCCTCATTTTTCCATCACTTTTATTTGTATACATGATCTTAATAATATAATTCAAAATACTAGTCAAATTAGCACCTCTTATGTATGTACTCATCAAGGACTCAATAAAGCATTTAGTCAAGAGGCCAATCAACCCAACCTCCAACTCCTAGCACAACATTAACCATATCCATCACATGAAAACTTCTTGTCGCCGTCGTCTTACTACTGAAGGATAGGCGACCATATTCTTATTATAATAATAATAATAATAATAATAATAATAATATTTATAATTCTATTTGCTTTACGCTCCACTAACTACTTTTACGGTTTTCGGAGACGCCGAGGTACAGGAATCTTTTCCCGCAAGAGTTCTTTAACGTGTCAGTAAATCTACCGACACGAATCTGATGCATATGAACACGTTCAAATACCACCGGACTGAGCCAGGATCGAACCTGCCAAATTGGGGTCAGAAGGCCAGCGCCTCAACTGTCT
Organism: Anabrus simplex; assembly: GCF_040414725.1. NCBI lineage: Eukaryota > Metazoa > Arthropoda > Insecta > Orthoptera > Tettigoniidae > Anabrus > Anabrus simplex. The sequence goes on from NC_090265.1 coordinate 1,252,730,276, forward strand.
GAGCTACTCAGCCCGGCGACCATATTCCTAAAAAAGGGAACTGTCCATACTATCACATCAAAATCGACAATGAAATTTGGTAGAGAGGATGAGGGTTCCATAAGAAAGCAATGTATAAAAATTCAGCTGCCATTTCGATCTGCAAGGTCCTGAAATCGATACGGAAATGTCTGATAGAATTGCACGCGTAAGCGTATAGCTCGTCGTGGACAGCCCTGGTGACCAGCTGAAGCGACCGGGTTACCTTGAGCTTTCTGCGCTAGCGAGTTGATACATGTTTTTTTTTTTTTTTTTGCTAGTGGCTTTACGTCGCACCGACTCAGATAGGTCTTATGGCGACGGTGGGACAGGGAAGGGCTAGGAGTGGGAAGGAAGCGGCCGTGGCCTTAATTAAGGTACAGCCCCAGCATTTGCCTGGTGTGAAAATGGGAAACCACGGAAAACCATCTTCAGGGCTGCCGACAGTGGGGTTCGAACCTACTATCTCCCGAATACTGGATATTGACCACACTTACGCGACTGCAGCTATCGAGCTCGGTCAATTACAAGTGTAATTAATCGTTTTCCCATATTCAGAAACCACAATGTTCTCATTAAAGTCTCTGTAGAAGGATCCCAGTAACTATTTAAGGACTTTACCACTATGCATTTTTTTGCTCATTCCTGCAGAAAGAATATAATTTAATATATTTCTTACCTTTTTAATACCGGTATTTGTATTACGTCGTGCAGACACAGGCTTGGTCACGTGCCGATGGTGTAGTAGGAAAGAACTACGACTGGGAAGGAAGCAACTGTGATCTTAATTATTAAGGTACGACCACAGCATATTCCTGGTGTGAAATTGAGAAAGCACCGACAAATGCTGGAGCTGTAACTTAAATAAGGCCAGTCATGATTCCGTCTAATGTTCTAGAGTATGCTTTACGTTATTTCCATGAAAAAGGTTTCTCCTCTTCCCTTGAAATAACTTAGGAAGAAAGGGAGATGGATCGACATGTGATCGAACTCATTAGAAATCAACCCATGGGTGCCAGTAATGTCTCGGTGTCGTGTCTGGAGAGAAATGGTGACAGTGAAAGTGATAGTGGAAGCTGCGACATCTCATTTGTATTATATGAAATAGAAGGCAGCACACCATTGCCAGGAACAAGATGTGTTACGGATCCGTTTTTGAGCCCCGAGTCTGATTCCCGTCAATCCAGTGAAGAGACGCCGCAGTCGCCTAGCAAATCTACTAGTTCAAGTTATGCTACCAATCTACCGAAGAAAGCGAAACAAACTCTAGATATTGCGTACATGAGAAAAGCTGTAAAGTTATGGTTAAAGAAGGGGGTTAGGAAGCGACCTTCATTAACCACTGTTCGCAAAAGTTATCGAAAGGCGACGTCACTACGACAACTGTACAGGTGGAAGAACCAGTTAGAATCTACATCACTAAGCCCCATTGAACACAGGAAATTGATGCATATAAAATTATTTACTCGCTTTACAGAAGCAAGAAGACTGAAGCGGAATGTATGCGATGAAGACCTGCGACTGTGGGCCTTGGAAATTTCAAGAGAGATTTCATAATGTTATTTGCTTTACGTCCCACTAACTACTCTTTTACGGTTTTCGGAGACGCCGAGGTGCCGGAATTTAGTTCCGCAGGAGTTCTTTTACGTGCCAGTAAATCTACCGACATGAGGCTGACGTATTTGAGCACTTTCAAATACCACCGGACTGAGCCAGGATCGAACCTACCAAGTTGGGGTCAGAAGGCCAGCGCCTCAACCGTCTGAGCCACTCAGCCCGGAAAGAGAGATTTCAATGGGGCGAACTAATTTCAGCTTATATGCTAGTTGGTTGAGTCTTTTTAAGAAGAAGTACAGAATAAAAAGTAGAAAAATACCAAATTTGTATCCCGCACGTATCTGCAAGAAGAAGACGAAAAAATAAAGTCGCAAAGAAATTTGTGGAAGCAGCTACAGAGCGATTTTTAGACTGCACCCCTTCTTCAATACACAATACTGATCAGAGTGGTTTCGTGCGCGAAATGAAAGCGAAAAGGACTCTACCGTTTGTTGGTGAGAAACATAGAGATACGGTAGCTCAATCAGTTAGTGCACTCACCCATTCGTACACAATTATGCCTACAATTAGCATGGCCGGTACTCTTTTCCCGAAATTATTCGTTGTACTACAGGAGGCAACTGGAAATTTCGGTCCGAAAGTTTATAAATAAATGTTTCATGCCAGAAATATTAACAGTCACAAAATCAGACAAAATGGAGAAAAAGGAATTAAAGTACTGGTTTAAAGAATCCTTCCCATTTGGGGAAGAGAAGTGTTTGCTACTGCTAGGCTCCTGGACTACTTATGGTGATAAGAGCTGTCTTGAAGACATTCCTCCAGGCAACAGTATAGACATTCTTCAGATTCCTCCCGGCACTACAGAGAAAATACAGCCCTTGGGCAAGTTTTTCTTCCGGCAGTGGGAAGCTTTGTATCGCCGCTTAACAGACATTGTGCCGACTTCTGAAGACTTTCAGAGAAACAGCATACTGAAAATTCAGTCCTTCATTCATTTTAAATTTTCTTCCCCACGGTTCAAGGACATGATTCAATATTCGTGGTTTGAAACCAATTATACAACGGAGAGACCTCCCGAGTTCGAAGTGCCTGCGAAATATTGCCTTCAAATAAGTAGAGAAAACTGTGAAGAACAATGTGGCCTCAAAGTGCATATTCGTTGTGCATGATGGCAAAAATATTTGTGTTTTTATCATGCGATTAACACACCTCATTTATGTTTAACATTCGTTCCGTAAATGACCATGGCGCGTAGCAGCCTGTCAGTTCGTTCTCTCTCTCTCTCTCTCTCTCTCTCTCTCTCTCTCCAGCACAACTGCAACTCCACTCCGCTGTGCGCCGCGCAAGCCAGCAAGAAGCAAGGGTTGTCCAGTAAGCTGCGTCGTCACACCGGAGTTTGTATCAAGATTTCGAAACCTTCCAGTTCGAAATGACAGCTAAATGATTGTACATCACTATTTTATGGGTATCCTCATGGTCTCTGCGAAATTTCTTTGTCGATTTCGATATGACAGTATGGACAGTTCCCTTGTAAGACTCGAAGCTGGAACCAATTAGCTAACGTTTAAGTGCTGCAAGGCCTTCCCCTTTCTACGCTGCACAGTCCAAGTAACTCTCACAATCAGTAATCGTTGTGCACTATTGAATATTATTGAAGCTAGCGACAGAATTAAACTAAATAATTAGTTTGAGACATGCATTTTATCACACATCTAGTAAAGCCTAATAAATAAAATAAGGAAACATAACTAACAACTAATAACAATATAAATTATATGAGTAAAGAACTGGAATTACAGTTAAGGGTTTTTGCGTTGTTATACTATACAGAGTAATAAATAAGTTTTATGAGGAGCGAAAAGACCTCAAGAAAATCAGATGCACAGCTGACAATGGTATGATGGTAAAGGGGGTGAAAAGTTAGGTTGTAAGTTTCACTATAAATCCTCTAAGTTTTAATGTGTAGATGAGTGAAAGTACCTCGTGGGCATCACTGTAAGTACCTAGGTGTTATTTTAAGAAAAGATCTTCACTGGGGTTATCACATGAATGGGATTGTAAATAAAAGTTACAGATCTCTTCATATGGTTATTAAGATATTGAGGCACTTCAGTAAGGATGTAAAGGAGAGAGCGCGTAATTCACTGGTAAGACTCCAATAGAGTACGGTACCAGTGTATGGGACCTTCACCAGAACTACTTGTTTAGAGAACTGGAAGAGACCCAAAGTATTCTTGGTGATTGTTCTGGGTGATTTCCAACAAAATAGTAGTGTTACGAAAATGTTGCAAACTTTAGACTGGGAAGGTGTGGGAATAAGGACAAGAGCCGCTTGACTAAGTGATATGTTCCGAGCTGTCGGTGGAGAGGTTACTTGGAATGACGTTAGTAGGCGAATAAGCTTGGGTGAAGTCTTTTAAAGAAGGAAATATAAATTTGGAATTCAAGAGGATACGTTGAAGCGAATATTTATTTTTAAAAATAATAATTAGGAATTGGAATAATTCATTAAGGGGGATACTTGATAAATTTCGAACTTATTTGAAATAATTTAAGAAAATATTAGGTAAAAAATTGATAGGGAATCTGCCACTTGGGCAGCAGACCTTAAATACAGATTATAGGTGATTGATGAACAGTTAAACACAGTGTTAAGAACATGGACATACAGTAATATACTGTTCACAGAGACTAAGCAAGCTACTACGATTCACTTTATACAGATTTGTACAACCATTATAACATAAACAATATTTGCAATTTTTTTGCAATGAAATTGCAAATTACATGTAGCCTTTGTGGTTTGCAATAATTCAATTCTCAATTTTCCCATATTTTTGTGAAGATCCATCTTTACTAGAAGTGATCTACATCGTTTTAAAAATTGAAATAACTGTATTTTGAATTCATTGCAACCATGAGAATTACTTTCAGAGTAGCCAAACTACTTTAATTTGAGTTTTCTGATATACCCATACATTATTCATTAGAAAAAAACACATGTTCGGCTGACGCATTTGTTCCAAAAAGCAAGAAAACAAATATTCTACGACAGTAGAAATATTATAATACGGTATTTGCTAGGATTAGATTAATCAATTGATTTGACTTGGGAAAATCGCAACTTCCACGTGCCACAGCCGTACCTGACGTGGGCAAAAGGACATGACTCTGAAAATCGGGACGTCTGGTTACCTCAGCGAAAAGTTTTGGATGAAATTTGACATGGTAGTATGTTTTTATTTTTTCATGTTATTTTTTTAATTATGCTCTGGGGATGTACGGCCCCTACCTTCCCAATCCTAGCCCTTACCCATCCTCCCGTAGCCGAAAACCTTCGATGTGTTAGTGTGATGTTAAACCTCCAACTGTTCCACAGTTGATATCTAAAAATGTGTGTTCTAACTTAGTTTGCAACTCCTTAAAGGAAAAGTAGGAAGAGTTTCTAAGCTCAGAGACCGTTGAATCTGAAGATATTTGAAAACAAAGATGAACTTTGCGTTCACTTCACATCTGATAATTTCGGCATAAGAACCATGGACAGTAATAATATTCAATCAATTGTAGTATTTTAAATGCAAATCTCATTTATCTGCAAGAAAACAATATTTTTAAATTACCGTTAATTTGTAGGCTTTTTAAAAATAGTAATATTATTTCTTGAATGGTAATGAACTCTTAAGCATGTGAAATTTCTCTCAAGTAGCATTTGTAGTAAATGAGAATTAAAAAACTGAGTCCGGTCCCTTGGCTGAATGGTGAGCATAGTGAACTTCGGTTCAGAAGGCCCAGGGTTCGATTCCTAGATGGGTCGGGGATTTTAACCGCATTTGGTCAATTCTTTCGGCTCAGCGGCTGGGTGTTTGTTATCGTATTAATAGATATATTCATCTACATGTAAAACATCACGCTCCTAACCATCACTGAAACACGCTATAGTAAATACATTCCTCCATATAGGGTTGGCGTGAGAAAGGGAATCTGACCGTAAAACTTGGCGTAATCTACATTATTGTCGACCCCAGGTAATTGGGAGAAGGCCAAAAAGAGGGGCCTATAAAAATTTAATTTGACAAATTTTAAGCAACCAAAGGATATGCCTTCCCCTTAAGTTAGAAAAATAGAAGACTTTCAGTCCCTCGCAACATTAATGGAAGGTGAAGAGTTCCTGCTCACCGAAGAGGTTAACGGCTAAAGAATGGAAGTGACAAAGTAAATGGGAAAATACATTATTTCCAAGACCTCGCATATTTTATATATATTTTACTTTTTTTTTTTTTTTTTTTTTTGCTTTACGTCGCACTGACACAGATAGGTCTTATGGCGACGATGGGATAGGTAAGGCCTAGGAGTTGGAAGAAAGCGGCCGTGGCCTTAATTATGGTACAGCCCCGGCATTTGCCTGATGTGAAAATGGGAAACCACGGAAAACCATCTTCAAGGCTGCCGACAGTGGGACTCGAACCCACTATCTCCCGATTACTGGATACTGGTCGCACTTAAGTGACTGCAGCTATCGAGCTCGGTACCTCGCATATCTAACGAGAATTCGCGAATGGTGGTGGGATCAGAAACATGGCAGGAGTCTGCCACAATTACAGTAAGAGGAAGCAATCCGGTGTTTGCCACATATTATCATATGATGTGAGCCTCTCGTGGTCTAGTCCTGCACACCCGAGAGTATCTCTGGCAAGCGTTAGCACCCTGTGTTATAAATCCACCGCAGGCAGTCTGCAGGGGATATGAACGAAGATGATGTTGGAGCAAACAGGTTCGGCGTTAACCAGCATACGATGTCGATGCCCTACCACATCACATTTCTCCTGTTCGATAACATCCTTGACTTGATTAAGTCTCTATTTACTAACAGGGAATGCTTTCTATCTTGCAGAACAAGTTCATACAAAGAATCTTTCACCTTCTTCTGAAAATCTCGCTTGATTAATATGACATTTTACTTCGTATATCAAGCATTTAGGAACTTGATAGCCGAGTGGCATTGCCACTGGCTTTTCAACAACGTGCAATAGGTCTCAATCCTGGTCTATACATTTGGAATTTTTAAAATGCAAAGTCACATTCTTGTGGTTCGGAGTCTAAATAAAACTGGTGGTTCCCAGGCTACTATCACGATATTAACAAGCACACAAGACTACAGGTTTGATTTATTATTTTATATCAAGCTATTAACTAATATTAATTGATAACAACCGGTTAAGGATGAGTTTGAGCAGTCTCTAAACAGTATAAGGAAAATAAGAAGTTACTATATAAATACTTTATTTTGGTAGAGGTTTAACTTCGCACTAACACATTATTATTATTATTATTATTATTATTATTATTATTATTATTATTATTATTATTATTATTATTATTATTATTTAGTTAGTTAGTTAGTTACCACAAATTATACAGATTTTATGGTTGGTCTAGTGAAAAATGGCAAGCCTCACTTACATTAACTGCTTCACAGACCCAAGGATGGGAAAGGACTAATCGGGAATGCAGCGATCGTGGCCTTAATTAAGATACAGCCCCAGCATTTACCTAGTGTGAAAATGGGAAATCAAGGAAAAACATATCCAGGGCTACCGACAGTGGTATTGGAAGCCACCATCTCCTGAATGCAAAGGTCAAAACTACGCGACCCTAACCGCGCGGCCAACTCACTCGTACAAATGCATTTCATACGTTGTTTGGTCGTTCAAAGGGGCTGTCTAGTGGAGACGGTAAAGGCGCGTACGGTTCGCCCGGAAGGACGTGGATTCGATTCTGCATCAGGAAGTCGGAACAGAAATTTGATTTCCACTTCTAGAGCGGCCCATGTCCCTGGGGTTTGCTCAGCCCATTTAAAAATGAGTACCAGTTTAATACCTATGGAGAAAGGTGGCAGGGCATAAAGCTAAATATTCTATCTTACTGCCGAATTTACAAATTGTGGAAGTCTTCGCCTATGCTTCAAATGTCTTCGTGGCCTGTACGGAAAAGGCTTTGTCATGTTTTTCTTTTCTTTTTTTCCCAAGGTTTAATTTGTAAACCTCAATAAACCTTCCATAGCTGGCGAAAAGCAAAGGAAGGTCAGCTCTGTACAGGCCACGAAGGCGTCTAGTGAAGATAAAGGTGAGTGCTCCAACAATTCATAATTTCGGCACCGGGCCAATGACCTTCGATGTTAGCCCCCTTAAAACAACAAGCACAAGCACAATTTCGGAACCAAGTGGGATAGGGTGGTTAGCTATACCTCGCCACTATTGCCTCGGTGAATTAATCTGGTATTTATACTGACGTAGACTGAGTGAATTCCCTCCGACTCGTTGACTGAATAGTCAGCGTTCAGAGGGTCCCGGGTTCGATTCCAGGCTGGGTCTGGGTGTTTGTGTTTGTCCCAACACTTTCCTCTTCATATTCAGACAAGACACTACACTACCAACCACCACAGAAACACGCAATAGTGATTACATCCCTCCATATAGGGCTGGCGTCAGGAAGGGCATCCAGCCGTAAAACAGGGACAAATCCACATGTGCGACACAGTTCACACCCGCGACCTCACATATGTGGGAAAAGCGGTAGATAAAGAAGAATAAGAATAAGAATAAGAAGACTGAGCAAACAACAGAGCCACGTGGCATTTCTAGGAGAAATCGTATTTATAAATTTTCAGACTTCGAATTGACGTCCTTCCAGGAAAACCGAGTACACATTTACTGATTCAGATGGGCAGTTTTCTAACGACTTTAGAAATATCTTACAATCTTCGTGACCTGTACTTTATCCTCTTGAGAACGTTAAATGAGCCATGATGTCCTTTGACACCTCGAAGCCTCTTATGACTGAATAGTGAAACAGCGTCCAGAGAATGGTTTGGCTGTTGGGAAAATCACTTGAGCGATATATTGTTTCGGTGCATACAACAGGGGACCGTTAGTAAATATTCTCCCACAAAAGGTTCCCATAAGGCCTCTTTCAGACGGCGCGGATTTGATACGCTTCCGCGCTTAGCCGCGAGTCCGCCTAAACTAAAAATTGATTGTTGAAACAGAATCTTTCAGATGACGCGGAGGCGGAGTGTAACTGCGCGCAGGAGGAATGAATCGCGGTCCCGCGCCCGCAGTTAGTTGTTATTGGGCATTAGTTTATATGCATGGCATTACACACAGCCGATAGACCGCGCCCGCGTTATCAGTAGGCCCGCTCTCACCCTTCGGAAGCGTTACTATTTGATGTATTTATTTCTCTATTTCCATTTAAAGTTAGATTAGTGTGCTTTTTTCTTCCCGAGTGATTTACAGCGGTTGTTATGGAACCCGAAATAGACATTGCGAACTTGATAACCTTAGTGTCGGAAAGACCAGTGATGGGAAACCATCTTCAGGGCTGCCGACAGTGAGATTCGAACCCACTATCTCCCGAATACTGGATACTGGCCACACTTAAGCGACTGCAGCTATTGTTACGTAAATGTACATTTGCTTGATATATAATATATTTTGAGGAAAATGATAAAACCTCAATAACCAAATACTGATTTTCAGAAAGTCCAGGCAATGTGTTAGTGATATATATATCAGGCCAAGCAGAGTGCAGCGAGGCGAATTGTAAGAAAAATTACGCCAGCCAAGTCATACCGAAGGGGCGTACAACTCCCCCAACTTAAGCGATTAAGCAACACCAAGCAATTAGAACAAGTATCCAAGGCGTCAGCAGAGCAACGCAGAGATAGTTTACTGGGCCTTTTTCCCAAGAGGTATTGCGTGGTAGTTGCATATAAAACAAAAAAATAGGTGGGCGGGGGGGATACAAAAATAATGACAACCCAAATAAATAAGTTTTAAATAACAGGTTGTATTGTAAGAGCATCAAAAGTTAACATCTTTACAAACGAAAAAATAATCTTTGGTATATTCATATGAAAGTAAAGATGGCAGTGATAAACAATTAAGGTACAAATCATAACACTGAAGTTCAGAAAGGCAAAGGTTGGGAGAGATTGAATGAAAATCCTAAAATACAGCGTGGAAATACCTAGAAATTTTATAACAACGAGAATGTAACAATCACAAGAAGTAGAAAGGTATGTCCGCAAAAACCACAAGGTGGATATGTAGAAAAAAGATAATCATAAAACAACAACCTATCCCCCTAATAAACACTATTCCACTTAAGAGAAATAACACGCAGACCTTTGCACAGGCAATGAGAAAAGGCAAATCCAACTCACAGACCACTATTACAATTAGGAAGAATATATAAATTCATATTAATAGTAACAGGAGAAAAGGGTGGGGGGAACAGATAAAGAGGAAAATGCCAAAGAGGAGGAAAAGGTAATAGAGAATAAAAAGGGGGAGGATGAGGAAACAGGTAGAGATCAGGCTGCAATATCCATTTTCATATCGATCAGGCTGCAATATCCACTTTCATATCGATGACTTTTCACGCTCACTAACAACACGCAGACTGAGTTCCATATCACTTATAAAGTTTCGCCGATCCACGACTCCTTTTCCTTCACTATTTGATAGAAAACGACTAGATTTTGAAGTTTGTCCAGCAAATAAAGGAAAGGGTGATAGACATAAAGCTGAAAATTACAGGCCAGTCAGTTTGACATGCTTTGGGAAAGCATTCTTTCTGATTATATTAGACATGTTTGCGAAATTAATAACTGGTTTGACAGAAGGCAGTTTGGGTTTAGGAAAAGTTATTCGACTGAACCTCAGCTTGTAGGATTTCAGCAAGATATAGCAGATATCCTGGATTCAGGAGGCCAAATGGACTGTATTGCGATAGACCTATCTAAGGCATTTGATAGGGTAGATCATGGAAGACTACTGGCAAAAATGAGTGCAATTGGACTAGGAAAAAGAGTGACTGAATGGGTTGCTATATTTCTAGAAAATAGAACTCAGAGAATTAGAGTAAGCGAAGCTTTATCTGACCCTGTAATAATTAAGAGGGGAATTCCTCAAGGCAGTATTATTGGACCTTTATGTTTTCTTATATATATATCAATGATATGTGTAAAGAAGTGGAATCAGAGAGAAGGCTGTTTGCAGATGATGTTATTCTGTACAGAGTAATAAATAAGTTACAAGATTGTGAGCGGCTGCAGGGTGACCTCGATAGTGTTGTGAGATGGACGGTGGACAATGGTATGATGATAAACGGGGTTAAAAGTCAGGTTGTGAGTTTCACAAATAGGAAAAGTCCTCTCACTTTTAATTACTGCGTTGATGGGGTGAAAGCTCCTTTTGGGGATCATTGTAAGTACCTAGGTGTTAATATAAGAAAAGACCTTCATTGGGGTAATCACATAAATATGATTGATAATAAAGGGTACAGATCTCTGCACATGGTTATGAGGGTATTTAGCTTGCTGATGCTTGTTGTTTTAAGGGGCCTAACATCGAAGGTCATCGGCCCAAAGGGTATTTAGGCGTTGTAGTAAGGATGCAAAGGAGAGGGCATATAAGTCTCTGGTAATACCACAGCCAGAGTATGGTTCCAGTGTATGGGACCCTCACCAGGATTACCTGATTCAAGAACTGGAACAAATCCAAAGAAAAGCAGCTCGATTTGTTCTGGGTGATTTCCGACAAAAGAGTAGCGTTACAAAAATGTTGCAAATTTTGGTCTGGGGAGATTTGGGAGAAAGGAGACGAGCTGCTCGATTAAATGGTATGTTCCGAGCTGTCAGAGGAGAGATGGCGTGGGAGGACATCAGTAGATGAATAAGTTTGAGTGGTGCCTTTAAAAGTAGGAAAGATCACAATATGAAGATAAAGTTGGAATTCAAGAGGACAAATTGGGGAAAATATTCGTTTATAGGAAGGGGAGTTAGGGATTGGAATAACTTACCAAGGGAAATGTTCAATAATTTTCCAATTTCTTTGCGCTCATTTAAGAAAAGGCTAGGAGAACAACAGATAGGGAATCTGCCACCTTGGCGACTGCCCTAAATGGAGATCAGGATTGATTGATTGATTGATTGATTGATTGATTGATTGATTGATTGATTGAAATTTCGTAGTGCCCAGAGTGGGCCAAAGTTGAAAATCAATAACAATAGTAAGGCCAGAGAGGCGAGAAAGTGAAGAAAATTAAAAGCATAATAACAAGTCTGCTCACCCGGCTCGAAGAAAATATTGAAGTCAAGTAGAATAGACAGGATAAAATCAGCACGGACCAGCCGTGCAAGGAAGTTCCTACTCCCACTGCTTTTACAAAACACAATCCACACCTGATCGCCGATCGAAAGGGAGCGGCGAGTTATATAGGCGAGCGAAGCACATGCTGGAAAGTACTAGAACCAGATGACGTAATGATGTGGCGGTGAGGAAGGCGTGAGAGCAAGCAGTAGTGGACGGGGCGAGCAAGCAGACGGAACAATGGCGGAGCAGTACGATGTTTACAGCAGCGGGACGACGAAATATGCAGAAGGTAATAGCAATGTAGAAATAGGGAGCACGTAATACTATCGAGCTCGGTACTCTGCATCTTGACCGAGGTGTTTTTTTTATTTCGAACAAATATGCTGCACTTTCCTTTTGTGGGATTTCTGCGAAATTCTTCAGGCCCATGACTCCTGGTACCTAGCCATAAAAGTGCGCTAAAAAAACATTGTATCCATCAAGTTATGAGCTGAAGGGCGTAGATCCTTCCCACCCACCATAAATCGAAGTTGAGGGTCAAATGAAATGGCAGATTCTGTTATCTGCCTCCTGGGTTGACTGGGTAAATCTGACTCCTACCACGTTTCTTCCCGCTTTCACGTGCAACAGTGTTGTTCTCTGTGAACAGAAGACCAAACCACCTCCTGCCCCGCCGGTTGACAGAGGCGTCATAGATTATTATCACAAAGGCTCGGATAATTATGTGCTTACCTATTTTTATTTAACTAAATTTGTTTTATTTATTTACATATTTGTTCCGTTTTTATACATATTCTGCCGTATTTATTCATAAGTATATATTTCCTATCCTCCTCAATCCCGAGTGGAAATGAAATGTTAACAATTTTGTTTTTTGCATTCTTAATTCAGTTAGGTATCAAATAACACGAAAAAATAAGTAATTTTCTTTCATCATAGATTTTTATTACATAACAAAAGTGTCCAGCAGAATGAACACTGGGCCTCAATTTTTGTAAACACAGAGAAAAAAGTGAACGTAAATTACGATTCTAACTATCGAGCATCAATTGTTTATACACCTTATGCATCTGTTGTTAACAATATAACATTCCGTTGTGAAAATGGATGAAATACTGCCTCTCACTCGAAATACACAAAAATACATTCAAATGAACACATATGAATTTCGTTTTAGATTTACAGCCCTTGTTTCGACATCTCTTCCATTTGTTTTTGTCATTAATTGCACAGATAGGAAGATGGTTGTTTCCTGGTTTTCTGACGTCTTTGTTGGGAATTGGAGCTGGGCAGTTTTTCCTTCTTTTTGGTTCAGGGCTCTCATCGTCCTAATCAGAAGAATAAATTGCCTGTCTTCTAGCAGTGGCAGCAAAGCTTAGTGCTTCTCCAATGTAGATCCTGAACTCAGGAGTTCCATAATTGCTTTATGTCTGAGACCAAGAGCTCTCTGGATTTTCCTGTATTCAATCCATGAATTAACAATGGCTAAATCAATGAAATAGAAGAAAACTTGAACAGGCTATTTCTTTGTTCTCATGGAAATGCGGTAAAATAATACCTTTCGCTCACATAAGTCTACCCCTCCCATTGATGAGTTGTAGGTGAGAACAAGCCTCGCCTGCTCATCATCAATGTAGCACTTGCCTTTCTTGTCCCACCATCCGACAAAGTGTGTAGGAAATGCGAGGCTAGGAGAACTGACCTGTTATCAATATATTTCACGATGCATATATTTCCATCTTCTCTTACAAATTCATCGCAGGACCCTCTTCATCAAGACTTTGTCACTGGAAAGTTTTGATTTCACTGAACTGTCAATGTGGCTTGTGATTATCGTACCTGTGACAAAAATGCGTCTTTCAAGAAGATAGTCGAGCAGTGGGATTGAGGTGAAGTATCTGTCGCAGTAAACTACATGCTCAGTTGGAATTCTATCTGCCACCAGTTTCACTACAACTGACCCTCCAATACCCAAATTAGGGGAAGGCTAGCCGTTAGGCCATGTTTTGGCTCCTTGATAGTTGAAAAACATCTAGTACCAGGCCATCTGGGATCCAAGAACCAAATTCTTAATACCAACTGGATTTAGTTTTTTTACTGTCTCAGTGACGTAGTTCCAGTAAATGGAATCATCTGCTCATATACTGACAGACTGCGTTAAACTGGAAGTGTCAAACACTTCCTACGAACAGTTTCAGGTATCGGCTGTACCTTCCACAATTTTCCTGCTTTTCTTCATCTCAAACGCCTAAATTGTCCACAAAATGCAGATAATTCCTCAATTTGAACATTCTGTCTCTGAAAATGACAGTCACTGCAGGTAAGATTAAACCCCGATGATAGTACAACCGAAATCTTAGAAATTTCCTGTATCCTGTAATAATATGTGCCCCCACAAGTTGTTTAATTTGCTTCGTATTGCTCTGAAGTGGTCTTCGATTATCCTGCAAGGCTCTGATATTAGTTTGTTCAACTACAATCTCCCACATTTCATCAGAAAATTACTGCTCGAAGTACCTTAATGGTGTCCATAATTCCCTCCCTCCCTCAGACCATCTTTCTCATAGTGATGGGCAGTCTGAGACGAGGTCTCGAGATTTCTGGAGATTTCTCGAGATTAGCGCAGGCACTATTTCTCGCGAGAAACTTCGAGAGATCTCGAGAGCGTTGTCCCCCGCATTGTGTGGCGAGCAGCGTGTCGTAGGCCTGCAGGTTGACGGAGCTGAATACTGTTTGTGCCAAGTATGCGAAAAGCCAACCACGGACCTTCTCCATTCCGTAAATACGCGACAATAAGCGACTAGGCGTTCATTTCTTTCATTTATGCAGAGGTCTATTTTGACGCAGTATAACATAATTATAAAGGATACGCATTCTGGCATTGTATGCAGCGGTAAGTACACGAATGAGTCGGGTAAGTAAAGAAACTGACGGCTGCTGTAGGTACACCTACTTGGATATTCGAGGCGTGATTTTTTCGAACTCGAGACGGAGTCAGATGCCCCTTGTTGCATATGCACCCGCCATTACGCTTGAGTGGAACGTGTAATCTAAAAAGTCTGAGTTCGCTCCAATTCTTTCGACAGGTAGGTGTACTGTATATCGTTATTAGACCTCACATTCAATATCATATGACCACTGCTTGTATTTCCGATATTTTGGTGACGAAGGATATAAGTCCTTACAATGTTATAGAGTATTCGCGTCATAATTTGGTACTTCGGTAAATGACGGTGCAATGTGTAATTGTGTCTAATTGCATGCGACAACTTTAAGTCGAGCCCCGAAACGCAACATAAGTCGTAGATATCGGTTATTTTGAAGACATGCCACATAACAGAGCCCGCTATGTTGTTTGTTCAAAAGAAGTAAAATACGGCGCCAGAAATACTTCTGGGATGATCCAGCACTTAAAAGCACATCATGTCAATGAAGGGGATCACACATCCGGCCGGGTCTGCATCACAAGAAGCTACCCTGTCGACAATTGCGAGGTATCCAGTAGGTGTACGTTCTGTCCGCAGTTAACAAAGTATAAAGGTTATTCAGCTAAAATGTCCATACGAAATAACTCGTGAACCGTTTAAGATTCTTTTTTCACTTTCGTTAATGGTATTAAGGAGCTCATAGTTCAACATGCAGTGCTTTCCTAGGATTTTGAAAAAAGTTATCTGCACACACGTTTCCATGTGAGAACTGCCCATGATATTATACTATCAAGCTTACGCTCGTAGTTACTGGAACGTCGCTCAGCTCGCAGCATCGGCCTCGAGAGCGTTGCCCATCACCACTGTCGAAAGATCCGGCCCCATGGCTAAAGGGTTAGCGTGCTGGCCTTTGGCCACAGGGTTCCCGGATTCGATTCCCGGCAGGGTCGGGGATTTTAACCATCATAGGTTAATTCTGAAGGCACGGGGGCTGGGTGTATGTGTCATCTTCATTTCATCCTCATCACGACGCGCAGGTCGCTTACGGGAGTCAAATCAAAAGACCTGCACCTGGCGAGTAGAACATGTCCTCGGACACTCCCGGCACTAAAAGCCAGACGCCATTTCATTTCACTGTCGAAGGAATTGGAGCAAACTCGGGCATTGTAGATTACACGATCCACTCATGTGTAATGGTGGTTGCATATGCACATTTTTCCCGTCTCAAGTTCGAATTACTTTTTTTTTTTTTTATCGGGGGGGCCCCCGAAGCCCGCTCCCCCCGCGTGACCAACGACTCAATCTACATGGCCTCCGACATGCTATTATTTCTAAGAAGAAGAAAGAGATAGCAGGGAAGAGTGGGAAGTGATACAAGGAGTATCTGCCTGTTTCCATGTCAGACACGCTACCAGGCGAGATTGTATTAGGTATATGGTGTTGAAGTATGGTATTGAAGGGTCAGGGAAAAACCACATAGGCAGAAAGAAGAAAGAGCCTACATGTAAAACCTGACATCTTGTGATAGCACATGCAAGGATGTGGGCTGGAAAAAGACCAGAGGTTGTGTTAGTTAGGAACAGGTAACATGCACAAAACATAAACCAATTCCTTGCCGTTCCATCACCTGGGGATCAGTCCGTCTGGGCACTACTGTGACTAGCACGGTCCTTGCCGGCTGCGGAGCCATGCGTCGAGTACCACTAGGGCCTGTCGCACGACTCCACCTCCTTGGGGTACCTCGTACCCAGTCTCCGATCCCGGAGAATGAGGCCAAGCCCGCCAAGGCGGGGGCCTCCTGGAAAGGGGTGGGTCATGGCGCCGGGCCTCCCTCCTCTCTGCCCGCGCCATGGCCCGGTAGACAGGGCAACTGCGATGGGAGGCCGGGTGGCCCCCCGAGCAGTTGGCGCACACCGGCGCGTCTCTAAGTGTTGCGCAGGCCGTGTAGTAGTGATCACCACCACAGCGGTTGCACTTCACCTCGAGCCCACAGCTGACCTGACGGTGGCCCCACCTCAGACAGCGGAAACACTGCAAGAGCTGCTGAGGGGGACGTTTCACTCTCACCTGACTGCCGCTACCCGCTGAGGTCCTCTCCTGATTTGCTCCTCGGTTGACTGCTGTCCTGGGAGCAGTCCTGGGTTGTGGCTTGGCGGTCCTCTCCTGGTGAGCCAGCGTCGCCTTCTGTTTCCTGGTGCGGCGTCGTCTTCTTCTTCTTCTTCCTCCCGGGGGTTGCTTCTCGGCGGGGGAAGAGGCCTCGTCCTGGTGGCCCTCTTCCCGGCCTGGTGACCCCGGGGTAATTGGTAGCTCCGCTGCGTCGCCATCTTCTTCTTTCCCCTGGCTGGCGGCGGCGTCGGCGTCGGTTGGTCCCAAGGGTTGCTTCTCGGCGGGGGAAGAGGCCTCGCCCTGGTGGCCCTCCTCCCGGCCTGGTGACCCCGGGGTAGCTGCCGGCTCCTCTGCGTCGCCATCTTCTTCTTTCTCCTGGCTGGCGGCGGCGGTGGCGTCGGTCGGTGCTAACACTCGACTGCGTTCCCTGTCCTGGGGGGCGCACATCGAGGTCTGCAACTCGACAGACGTGCAGGCAGGCTGGACCTGGGCAGCAGTATCAGTACGCCAGGGGGCGTCCTTCTCCACCGCTGTGCTGCTCTCCACCAACACGGGCGCGTTCCTGGTTTGCGCCCGGGTAACAGGCCCTTCCTGGTAGGCCTGCGTCTGCGACCACTTCGCCCTGGTTGTCGCCTTGTTGGTCTGCGTGTACTTCGTGGAGTACAGCTTTCCAACTGGAGTCGCGCCGTCGCGGCGCTCGGGAGCGCCGCCGTCGTCCTCGGTCGTTGGCTCCGTCTGCGAGGCTGCCTCCTGGTGGCCCGAGACGTCCAGGTGCTCCCTGAGTCCTGGTAGCCGGGCAACCTGGAACTGCTGGGACGCGCGCTCCTCGTAGACCCTGAAGCTGGCTGCGTCGTTAGGGCGGATGATGATCGCCCAGGAAGCAACCATAATGCCGATGATCGGCAGGAGTGGCTCTCCGATGAACTCCGCAGTCGCATTCAGGTGGTCGAAGACGCGCAGCGTCCCCTGGTAGTCGCTTTCCCCCGGCCGGTTGAACACCACCAGTCCCGGGCGTTCATAGCTGGGGACATCCGCCGTGTCGAGCGCGTCCAGCAGCTTCTCGACGGCTCCCTGGTAGTCGTAGTCGACCAGTCTCACTGGTAGGGTCGGCTTCTCCATCCTGGTCCTCCTGAAAATAAAGCTCCTGAAAGAGAAATAGCGAGCACTGAAAAGTGCTCAGCTCTGACAAATGCTCTTTCGAAGATGTACTAACAAGTACAGCTGCCTGACTAGTACTGGGAAAGTACAGAGCGCCTGGCGAGGAGAGAGAGAGCGAGCGAGAGGAACACGTCCTTCCGCTACGGCTGTCGAACTCGTCCTCAGTTCGAATTACAGTATGCACACAGTGTGTGTATTCAGGCCCACATTTCGTTATAAATGGCTCCTATCTTATCACAGGTGAATCGAGGCCGTATTATTGGCATGTGGGAGGCTCACATGGTCCCTCAAGCAGTAGCTCAAGCAATACCATGTAGTCTTTCAGTTTGGAGATGGGTAGAAATATGGCAAGAACGAGGTGAAGGATTGGTAGATCATAGGACACATAACAAGGCTCCTAGAAGAACTACTACCGAGCTCGATAGCTGCAGTCGCTTAAGTGCGGCCAGTATCCAGTATTCGGGAGATAGTAGGTTCGAACCCCACTGTCGGCAGCCCTGAAGATAGTTTTCCGTGGTTTCCCATTTTCGCACCAGGCAAATGCTGGGGCTGTACCTTAATTAAGGCCATAGCCGCTTCCTTCCCACTCCTAGCCCTTTCCTGTCCCGTCGTCACCATAAGATTTATCTGTGTCGGTGCGACGTAAAGCCAATAGCAAAAAAGAAAGAAGAACTACTTCCGAACAGGATGCTGGAATCGTTCAAACTATGGACAATTCTCCGTTTGCAACTATCGATAATGCGATTGCCGCATTGAAATTGCCAGTAAGCCGGACTACCGTGACACGCCGACTCCATGCGGCAGGTATTTACAATCGCCGAGCTGCGAAAAAGGGGCGACTTCTTCCTATCCACAGAGAACTTCGCGTAGGCTTTGCACTACAAGAAAGTGTTACTCCACGACAGGAATAGGAAATTACAATTTGGTTGGAATGAAAGGTATTTTGCTCCGATCCGGGTAAACAGCTGAAGTGCTGGCGTCCAGTTGGAAAGCGTTATGTAAAGCCCTTTATCCAGGTAACTAATCAGTCGGGTCGCGTCACATGTGGCGTATTGGGGTGGATAAGTGGTGTTGGTCCAGGAGAGTGGATAGAGGTCACTATGACTGCTTGTGAATATGTGGACATTTTAGTAGGTGCCGTTCTTTCTAGTGTTCGAGCTATTTACCCCGTAGAAGAAGTTCCCGTTATCAGGGTTGTGCAGGATAACAGCCCTGTTCACACTAGTGCTGGCTACTGAATGCGTGATTCGAAGCAGTGTATCGATTCATTCTATTGTCCGAGTGAATCGATTCACAGGAACGGTGAGCTCACGGCACATGATTCAGCTTACTCCCAGCGGGCAGTGCTGAATGGCGCACTCACTGGACGTTGACGGGGAGCCGAGCTTCCGCTGCAGCGAGACAGTGAATCATGGCACATCGAAAGAATCGTGAACGAGCGCGGCTCCTTATCGGCTCACTGGACACTGGCGGGTGGCGGAGAGCCGAGCTTCCGCTACAGCAAGACATACAGTGAGCCATGGCACACCGAAAGAATCGTGAACGAGCACGGCTCACTGAGACACAAGATACACACGGCTCCTTATCGGCACACTGGACAGTGGACACTGGCGGAGAGCCGGTCTTCCTCTGAAGCAATACATACAGAGGCATGGTACACTGAAAGAATCGTACGCTAAATGGACTCCCGAGCTCAGCTCATTTGAAAATAATACCCACTTGCATTCACTGTCCTCTTCTTACAGGGAGGTTTAAATAATAGATGGATTTATTTTCAGTGTTGAAAAGGTAGACAAAACATAATTCTAAAGTAGCTAGTAAGTAGGTTATTAGGCTATTAGGTTATACTATTTATTAGTTTAATGAACATTAGTATTATAACTTAGTTGACATTTGACAATTAAACTCGACTCTAGCCTGCCCTATGACAATGAGTCATGCTCATGACCACTCAAAAGTACCTGTTTTATATTGGGAAGAACGGTTCAGTATTGTCTCAGTTCGTATGTCACATCGTTGCACAAGACTTCAATAATATGTGGACAGTAAGTGAGCCGACTGACGCAATAACTTAACCAAAAGAATGTTGAATCAGAAAACCAGTGGGCTACTGTACATCTCGGGTAGCCTATACAAAATATGACGATTTAAAAGAACCCTCTGCTGATAGAAAAATACAGTACATATTTTCAAAAATGACTTAGCGAGTTGGACGTGCGGTTAGTATCGCGTAGCTATGCGCTTGCATTCGGGGGATGGTACTTCTCATAACCCCTCGCCTTGCGCACCCTCCTTACGTCTCACGGCTCCGCGCCTTCAGTCCTGAAATTTAACCTATTCGCTGGTTCCTGAGAGCAACCGAGCGTTGATGTCAAAAATACCGCTACGCGCGCTGATATACAGAGCAAATTTAAGGAATAGGCTCTGATAAACCATTTTACCTAGACTTGTCTATTTCTAGGGGGTTCACTGAACCACTGAACATATAGAACGCGCCGCCACTGCTCTCAACATCACAGGAAGTGATTGGACAAAACTTCAATGAAGCCACTTCATCTGGTTTTGTTCAACTGCTTCATCTACCTCCCCTCGTAGCACCCTGACTACTTTTACCATCGCTTTCTATGATGGCTTCTGCTGCAGGACTCTAATGGAACGTTTTGCTGACAGCGGCTACCTTCCAAGAGGTTCGGTCAAAACTTCTCCTGACTTCTTCCACAACCCTAAATGACACCACCAGGCGAAAGCCACTCTTCTCCAACTCGGTGACTGCTCCCGGCAGCTTGTTGAAGTTTGAAGGTGCTCCATTTTATTCCTCCCACCATTAAGGTGCACAGGTCTATAGAAAATTGTTCTTGGTTGCTGTTTACAGTGGACAGGTAGAAAAGCTGCGATGACACCGCTTTCTGTATTCGAGTCAAATGCATCGCAGTATTTCTATGTTGATCTACATAGTATCTTTTCACATTTGATCTTAAAAATAATAAAATTGAATTAAATTACAATGTTCCTAAATCTTAAATTTCTACAGGTGGGCTAATTGGCAATAATGCTTAGTATAATCATACATTTGTTTCATAAAAAAGAAAAAGGCTATTAGAGGTGATGTTTCTAGAAGTACAAGACTTTAAAGTAGGAACAAGAGAATTCATAATTTACATGGAAATATGTCCTCAAAAATGTTCAGTTATAATCTGGCAGTTTCCTGTCGAGTTCGCCGGGTGAAAAAATAACAAAATGACGTGAAACGATACCTGAGTAGCGTAGAGGAGAGATCTTACCTATATTCTTGCCAGGGACTCATCAAGCTGCCCCTAGCAGTATTCTTACTTATATAAGAGAATTAAAACGGAGGCACTAAAAATCTCAGATTTGTGAACATTTTATATGTTGCTATTCGCCGGCTTTGGTCAGCCGGGTCAGCTGCCATGAAGACTATTTTCTGTTTCCTGCAATAGATCCTGCATCATGTGAGCCCACAAGGCTGCCACCCTCGTTGAAAATTAGAAAGCCGCGTGATTTGAAGCTGTCGTGGCATGCGCCCATAACCTTACTTTTTGTCACAGTTTAGCAAGACTCTAGATGGGAGTTTACCCACCCCAGACTCTTTTTGCTTGCCCCTCCCCGCCAGCTCAACGGTTACTAACCGGACCTCACCTATCCAGACCAACGGTCTTCTCACTGGCCTGATCTTGTAAAGATAGACTTTGCAGCCTTGTAAAACACGCTGTGACATAGTTGAAGCCGTGCCATCCTGTATGTCTAGCCTCAGTGATATCGTCCTAGCGGCACCACATTCCATCTCCATCCTATGTTTCGCGAAGGCTTAGCGGAAGCGTAATAGAGTTCACTAGAGCCTACACATAGCGCTGGTAAAAGTTACTCACGATTTAAAAAAGTCAGTTGTAGTCCGTGTGTGTGTTGTAGTAGTTAGCGTGAATAGCCGCCACCCACGGAGTCCCGGGTTCGATTCCAGGCTCTGCCACGAAATTCCGAAAGTGGCACGTGGACTGGAACGGGGTCCATTCGGTTTTGCGAGGTCAACTGAGTAGAGGTGGGTTCGATTCCCACCTCATCCATCCTTGAAGTGGTTTTCCGTGGTTTCCCACTTCTCCTCCAGAGAAATGCCGGGATGTTATCTACGATAACTTAAGAACGCGGCCAATTCCTTCCCTCTTCTTTGCCTGCCCCTTCCAATCTTCCCATGCCTTCACAACGCCCCTGTTTAGCACAGAAAATTTGGGCGAGGTACTAGTCCTCCTCCCCAGCTGTATCCTCCAACCAAAGTCTCACGCTCCAGGACACTGCTGTTGAGACAGTAGAGCTGGGATCCTTCGCTGAGGCCGAGGGAAAAACCTACCCTAGAGGGTAAATAGATTAAGAAAGAAAGAAAATATTTCAGTTGTGAATCTCTATTTTCACAGGAAATGAATCAGAGTTCAAAATACCGATTTTTTATTTCCATCCACTCTGTGACAAGAGACCACCGGGCGTTCTAACTCCTCGTTCAGTAATTAAATGATTATTTAAATTTTAGCAATATAAATTATTGAAAGTTTACGACTAATACAGCATTGCAACAAAATAACTTTCCACAATACGTAATTTAATAGGCCTATAAATGCTACATTGCAATGCGATCGTAGTTCAGTCACAAAAAGGATAAAGGGAACAAACGAACTTTCCTCCTTACAGCAAGCTTGGCAGAAGACTGCCCTTTCATCCGTAGTGAAACTGGGATCACCTGTGATCCACCGCTTCAGCCAGTAGGACTTCGACGATTTTTCTTTGCAATTAAGTTTAAAAATTGCGTCACGCCGACACAGATAGGTGTTATGGTGGCAATGGGATGGGAAAGGGCTAGGAGTGGGAAGAAAGCGACCGTGGAATTAATTAAAGTACAGCCCCAGCATTTTCCTGTTGTGAAAATGGAAAACGACGGAAAACCCTCGTCAGGGCTGCCGACAGTGGGGCTCGAACCCACTATCTCCCGGATGCAAGCTCACAGCTGCGCGCCCCTAAGCCCACAGCCAACTCGCCTGGTGATTTTTCTTTGGGCATTGCCACAAACACACTACTTCTTCACAATAAATCACAACACGTTCTGAAGATAAAGCGTACGCGTACAACAGTTCACATCGAGAAGGAGGTATAAGGGGTATGGGTTGTGCAACGTAGTTTGACGTTGTCAAATTGTTCCTTGTTTCTCCTGACGGAAATTTCCCAAGAACTATTTCTGGTAACTTCCGAGAATTTCCATTTTTGTTCGTGGTGTAAACAGATCTTGAGAAATGAGAAGGTAATTCTGTCGAGCACATCAGTTACTGGAAGAAAATCGGCTTCTTTAAAATAGATTAAAAAGGCATCAAATAGGCAAATATACTCAAAATAGGCACAAACCCCTGAAATAGGCATTTATAGGCACAATAAAACCAACGAAATCTAGCTTAAAGGACCCCAAAACGGATTTATATCTCAAAAGCCTACGTTTCTGAACACAGGAATAAAATAGGCAA
Source organism: Anabrus simplex (assembly GCF_040414725.1). Classification (NCBI taxonomy): domain Eukaryota; kingdom Metazoa; phylum Arthropoda; class Insecta; order Orthoptera; family Tettigoniidae; genus Anabrus; species Anabrus simplex. The sequence continues at coordinate 1,252,753,715 of NC_090265.1, forward strand.
ATTCCCGTCTCTAGTAATCACGTAGGCCGAACGGACCTTGAATCAACCCTCAGATCCAGGTAAAAGTCCCTGATTTGGCCGGAAATCGAACTCGGCGCCTCCGGGTATAAGGCAGGCACGCTAACCCTACACCGCGGGGGTCGACCACATCATTTACCAATGTACAATAATATTTTTATGTGATAAAACGGTGCAAATGGAAATGTTAGAGATAAATACAACTAAGTGAAAATGTCGGCATTTTAATAAAAATAATTTCGTATGTCTGTTGCAGCCCTTTTAAGGCAGACCCTCCATCGAAGGGGGTGCATCTCCCGTGTATAAAAACTGTGTGTTTTTATGGTGGAGAATAATATTGTGTGCGGTAAGTGAGTTGTAGTGATGTTTGGGACAGCATAAACATCCAGTCCTCGAGCCAAGGGAATCAGCCATTACGATTAAAATACCTTACCTGACCGGGAACGCCGTTGCACTGATCATTCTGCCAAGGAATCGGACATCAATTCTGAATACATTACACAAGAGATATTTCACGAATGTAACTCCTGCGGATGTACTGTACCTTGTACAGCTTACCGCACCTTTTTAAATAGAAACAGGGCTTTTCTTTTCAGCCGGAACGGTTCAGAACACGTTCCGGTAAACTTTTAGGACTTAAATGGACCCAACACACATATTCATTCATTCCAAGTTACGAAAGCCTCAATTTTGAATTTTCATTTATAGTCGCTGATAACGTAAAGGGAAATCTTAAAGCTTTACACAATCATTTCCTGTAGTTTTTTTTTTCATTTCAGTCCCAATATTATGTGTTATACAGAGGTAGATGAAAGCATTTGTGAAGTTAGCAATTTGAGATTTGTCACTGATTTCTAGGAGGCCATTTTCTGATTGGAATTCACCCAAAACCTGGGTTTTCTTTATGACTTAATGTGTTGTTTGGAAAGAAAGTTCCACAATATCGATTTTATGCAAGATAGGGTACTGTTCTATACGGTTTCACAAAATATCACCTGTCTCCAGGCCATTTGTCCAGAACTTACACCTCCCTGGTTTTGGAAGTTCGGTCTGGTTTGAAATCTAGTGGATTACTTTGTCAGGACTCAACTTGAGTAGGCCTACTGTCTGAGATGGTTAATACTATAAGCAACAAATACATCTTGAAATCAGCTTCCCGCGAAACAGACAGCAGCTACAGTAACCAAACGCAGACGATGTCGGCATGGGGTTCCGGCAGTAAACAGTGATCGTATTAAGCCAGACAACACCAGTGTGATGAGGCCATTTTGGAAACTATTTTGAAAATTAGAGCATTTTAATTTTCTAACCAATGTTTAATGTTTTATTTCCATTTCCCACACACAATAGTATTTTGCCAAAAGCAAACGAACGAGAGCTTCAACGGCCTTGCATATTACAATGTTCTTGTATTTTAAAATGAGGTCGAGCTCCTATAAACTTAGGAAAAAAAGGGACTACACAGAATTATACACTTGTCTGTCGCGTATTGTATACACTTGTTCGCGGCAGCCATATTCAGCGATGCAATAATTTCCACAGTCAGGCATGTAGCATGTAACACTGGAGAAAAGAGTTGCCCGAAGTTCAAAAAAGACAGTAACCTAGAGTTGATTGAGGCGAGAGCATCCATTCGGGATGGCTGCAATTTAGACTCAAAATCGATCCTGATTTGGTCTTGACAACTTTTCTTTCCCCACTATCACTACCGATCGCATGTCACTTGTGATTTGCCCGGCTCCATGGCTAAATGATTAGCGTGCTGGCCTTTGGTCACAGAGGTCGCGGGTTCGATTCCCGGCAGGGTCGGGAATTTTAACCATAATTGGTTAATTACTCTGGCACGAGGACTGCGTGTGTCTCGTCTTCATCACCTACACGAAGCGCAGGTCACCTACGGCCGTCAAATCAAAAGACCTGCCCCAGGCCTCTCCGGAGGTCACACGGCATTAAAATTAATTTGTGATTTATCTTACGAAGTTTGTCAGATTGACTTACCATATGCTGAACGGTTGTTTTTGCAATAATGCGCTGTGTTTCGGGACATTCGATAGAATTTGGAATAGCGAACTTTGAACAGGCATTCGTTACGCAATATAACAGCAAGATTTTTTCAACGCATGACAAGAACGTGATTTAACTTGCCTATATATATTGTATACTGCCCGCAAAGAAAAAAAATCAAACTTTTGGTTGGCTGTAATACTCTGTGTGCCTTTATATTGCAGACCTAGATTATACAGAACCAAATCATGTTCATTTATTTGTAGGAGAAACTAAAAATCAACAAAATATACACACACGTTTACGCTTGATTGTGCCGAACAGACACGGTGATCCAAAACCGGAAATCACTGCACTTGAATGCAACTAAAACAAACTGAATCTTACACTTAACACTTTTCAGTACTCTGTGTTCCCTCCTCTGGCTCGTACCACAGCAGCACACCGGCGTAGTATGCTTCTGATAGGCCTCCGGATTGTATCCTGGGGGATGGCTCCCCAGCTTCCAATAATGCTGCTGTCAGCTCCTCGAGTGTGCGATTCTGGATACGCCTACAAAGTTGATCCCAAAGATGCTCGATACAATTGAGGTCGGGGCTACATGCGGGCCAGTCCATTACTTGAATTCCAGCAGCTGCAAGGAAGTCCCTGGTGTCCCTAGCAGAATGTGCAGTGGCTCCATCATGCACTAATGTGAAATGCTGCCCAATATTGTCTGCGATCGGTAGTACATAGTTCTCCAAAACCTCCACAATGTAGCGCACAGCTGTCAATCGCCCCTGAATGAGTATGAGGTCACTTTTATGGTTCAAAGAAATTTCTCCCCAAACCATCACTGATCTGCCACTGTAAGTGATTGTTTCCTAAACGCTGCAAGGCAAATTTCGTTCTCCTTGATGTCGCCAGACTCGAATACTATCATCTCACCCAGAAAGCTGGGATCTGAATTCATCGGCAAAGAATACTGGAATACAGTGTTGGAGCTACCAGTTGACATGCTGTTGTACTAACTGCAGACGGCATCTTTGGTGATGAGGAGTCAATCGGGCCACTTTAAACGGTCTCCGGAAATTCAGCTGACCTTCCTTCAGTCTATTGCAGACTGTCTGTGTACTGACGACAGTCCCATGTGCGTTAATTGGCTAACCTCGTAAGTTCCTGGCTTCACTGCGGCGATTTCGGAGAGCCTGAACGAAGAAATCGGTCCTTAGCTGGCGTTGTTTTCCGTTTTCTCCCCGAATCAGGTCACCGTTTGACATTGTGTAGCTCTTGATATCGCTGCCATAACCTGCAGATGACTGGTTGAGACACTCCGAGCCGCTCTGCCACGTAACGCTGCGTGCATCCTTCCTCAAACAGGGTCACTACACGCATGACTTTTTCTGATGGTAAATGTCTTCCCTTGTCTTGTGCTCTATCTTGCGGGTGCTGCTTACCAATACGGCAGCTCTCACAGACCATGCCGTACGACACGAACCACTCCTGTTTGGGGTGCGGTCACAAAGATATCTGCTACGACTGGAGGGCTATGTACTTACACCGCATTAATGTCACCAAGGGATAAGCCAAACAACCCTGCAGAGCACCATGGATGTGAAACAGAATGTGTGTACGCTAGTTCATACCAAAGTTGTGATTTTTTTTTTTTTTTTTTTTTTTTTTGCGAACAATGTATTAAACGTAGAATATTTGCCCGCCTGGTGGCCATGATTGTTCGGGCGTCAAGTCTTATAAAGGGTCTAACACCATGGTCAGTCGGTTTCAGTCCCGTTGATCGAACAAAATGTCGTCGTCGGAATATTGGCTGGCAGGGTAGGAGAGGTGGTGGTATACAATTTTTAATCACTAGACTGCGTGCCAAAAGACTGGACTAAATTCCAAACCTCTCCGCGGTGTTCATTTGCGGTGAGGGCATATGAGGCTGTTGTTGGTTATACGTCCATCTGATAGGGTCTTAAGCCTTGAGCAGACCCCTTGGTGTTATTCGACAGGAGTAGGTTATGTGCCGACACGGGGTTTCACCCTCTCCCTACCTCTTATCATCATCATCCCACACATCCAGACGCGCAGGTCACTCATAGGAGTCAAATAGAAAGACTTGTACAAGTGCACCGAACATATCCGAGTCCTAATCAGTGGCGCAAGTCCTTCAACCATGATGTTCTTGGGCGACGCGGTATGAGCTATCCGTTTACCTTTCCTTGAAACCCGGTGCCGGTACATAGCCCAATCCTCTCGAATAGCACCAAGGGATCTGCTCAAGGCTTTAACGTCACCATCCGACGGACGAAACACAATCAACAGCGTCATATTCTTTCATTCCATATGAACATTGCGGAGAGGTTTGGAATTGAATCCAAACATTTGGCACATAATCTACGGTACACGAATCAAATTAGTAAAACCTAAAATTATTTTGTGGAGTGGAAATCTACAAATATCTGGGTTTTTTTTTCTTTTTTGGCTCCAACTCTCCTTGGTTGAAACTTAAAGATGTACAGTCAATCGGCGTCTTATTTCACACCAGAACAAGTAAACTATACCCTCACCCCAACTTCAATAAAACCGTGATGGGCTACGTGCCATCTATAGACATGATATAGGCCTTTGCCGTGTGAAGAAAACAAGGTGAAATTCTTTACGTTTCGCAGAGAACTAATGGGAGAAGTCTTTCTCGTGAACAGTCGAGATTTTCTTCTGAAGACGCTGAGCTAAGTTATCCGCGAATCGTAAAGAATTTCACCTTATTTTTTTGACACGGCAAAATTCCTAAAGCCTATACTCTATCATGTCTACTAGAACGAGTCGTGAAAGCATTAGTGTTAACATCCATGTCGTCTGTTAATATTGTGTATCCAATGTCGAACGGAGCAGTATGTGCTAATGTAAAAACTTCCAGTCCCTTGTAGAATCATCCATAAAACATGTCTCGGACATCCATAATGTACTAGCCTGTGACCTTTTCACCTTCCTCTTTTGCAAATAGCTCGCACACCGAAAGTGTTATGTGACGTCGAACTGTAAGAGGCAGCTTACAAAGATTTGAATAAAAAAAAAGCAAAAATATATTGTTGTCAAAGGTGTGGTACATAATAAAATACAGTACTGATCAGCTTAATGTCTCCACGAATATGGAACAATTCAAGAACTTTGTTAAGGACAGAATATTTACTTTTCGTGGTAATGGTGATATGCAACGCGTCTGAATAATAATAATAATAATAACATGGCAAGAAAAGGTATACGACATTGGGATTCGAATCTGGAGCCTCCCGGTTTTCTAGATTGAAACAATGCCCTTTCAATAGACCAATCACCAACTGAGAATGCTTTCCTTCGATTCAGACGGTTAAAGTTGTTCTGCGAGTACTTAACGAACATTCTAGAAATGATGACTATCGTACCCTGCCCACGGTTGTTTTCCCTGTCAGCCTAAGTAGAAACCCAGAAATGTGTATTTAAGAATAGCTTTCCTTAAAGGACCTCACAGCGGGCTATGCACTGACGAATCAGAAATATTTGGTAACTTGTGCTTATCTTACATTTTTTTCTTTTTGAACCGCCGCGAAACAAAGTTGCAACTATTTTCTTCTTCTTCTTCTTCTTCTTCTTCTTCCTCCTCTTTTCCCACACCTGTGGGGTCTCGGGTGAGAACTGCGTCGCACATATGGATTTGGCCCTGTTTTACGGCCGGATGCCCTTCCCGACGCCAACCCTATATGGAGGGATTTAATCACTATTGCGTGTTTCTGTGGTGGTTGGTAGTGTAGTGTGTTGTATGAATATGAAGAGGAGTGTGTTGGAACGGGTACAAAAACCCAGTCCTCGAGCCAGAAGGATTAATCAGAAGCGATTGAAATCCCCGACCCGGGTCCCTCTGAACCAAAGGCCAGTACGCTGACCATTCTGCCAACGAGTCGGACAAAGTTGAAAGGCGTTTTTTTAAACGATATCCGTAGATATTTAGGATATGAACTGTAAAGCCCCTCCTACTTACGCAACTTTCACTACATAATCGCAGATCAGACAAGAGGATACTTCATATTTGTTTCAATTCTAACGTCAATCAATCAATCAATCAATCAATACTGATCTGCAATTTGGGCTGTCGCCCAGGTGGCATATTCCCTACCAGTTGTATTCTTGAATTATTTCAATGATTGTAACACTATTCTTTTGTCTAAAATCACCCAGAACAAATCCTGCTTTTTGTTTTTTTATTTGGATATTTTCCAGTTCTCGAATCAAGTATTCCTGGTGACGCTCATACTGGAACCATACTCTAATTGTGCTCTTACCAGTGGTTCATACGTCCCCCTCTTTTACATCCTACTGCTTTTCCCACACCTGTGACGTCGCGGGTGCAAACTGCGTCGCAAATGTGGATTTGGCCCTGTTTATGGCCGGATACACTTCATGACGCCAACCCCATATGGTGGGGGGATGTGTAATCACTATTGCATGTTTCTGTTGTGATTGGTAGTATGGTGTGTTGTCTGAATATGAAGAGGGGAGAGTGTTGGTACAGGCACAAACCCAGTCCCTGCGCCAGATGAATGAAGTGTTTAAAATCGCCGAACAGGCCGGGAATTGAACCCAGGACCCTCTGAACCGAACTGAAGTATGGAGTATGCTGACCATTCAGCCAAGGGGTCAGACCTCTCTTTTACATGCTTACAACCCATAAATACTCTCATATTCATATGAAGTGTTCTGTAACCTTTAATTGCTTTTCTTTTCTTTGCATATATTATTTAGTACTCCATACAACCATTGCATTCTAGGTTCTCCAAGTGCTTTGATAATGTCCAAACTGAGTTTATCCAGTCCAGCAACTTGTAGTTTTTCATTTTACTTACTGCTGTTTCCACTTCCAGCCAGGTCAAACTTCTGTCATTATTGTTTCTAGGGTTTGGAGAGTCATCATCCTATCGGTCATCCTTTGTAATACTGTTGAGTAAGTACTGATGTACCTACTGAACTTCTGTAGTATTTCAGTTTCATTTCCTATTACCTCTCTCCATTTGGGAGCTCTATTGTGTTGATATTATAATAATTTCTTTTTTGTTTTTAACAGTGCTATACACGAGCTTCTTGTGTTTGTCTTGTCCTATTCTGTTTGCAAGATCATCTTTACAATTCCATTTTTCAACATCAATTTTTCTTTTGACCTATATAATCTTTTTCCTCTGTAAACTGAAAATTTACCCCCAATTTTAATTGCATACCTGCCAACTTTCCAAGTGACCTATCAATAAAATACCCATACGACAAAATATGCAGGAATTCAAATGCACCAAAATGCGGTAAAACACGACAAAATTCATGTATTTTCTTCACTTCAGATAATCACGAGTTCAACAGCATTAATATAAAACAAAGATGACATTATAAAGGACACAATATTTCACCTCAGTTACACAAACACAAATAGCTTTAAAATGCATCAATGAAAACTACTTAGAAAACGTAATTCGTTAATGCACACAACTAATTAAAACTTTGAAGTAAAGAGTATGTTGCTGCACATAATATGCACACAAGTTACTTACATTATTTACACCATCACATGCACATCTCCGTTATGATTTAACAGCTAAAGTTGTGGCTTGCTTTGCTTGCTTCAGGAAGTCAATAGAATATGTGTTTGCATAACATGTTTCAGAACTTGTAGTCTTCAAAATGGAAATGGCTTCCCGAGTTCCAGTGGACATCGATGACCTGAACCGTGTCCAGTTCTTCTTAATCAGGCTAAAAATTCCTTCCTACTCTGCATTACTATGTGATATGATAAGAACAGACAACATGAATCTAAGAGATCCTGTTATTTAAAATGTCCATCCACTCCACGGATATTCAACAACTGTGCCCATTTCAAATCATTCGTAGCTTGATTATTTACAACACTACATAAGTTTTCTATCTGAAGAGCCGCAAACTGGCTTTGAAGTTCATTCACAGCATCATCTCGTTTCATTTTGTCTTTTACACAAAATAACAGGAAACTTCTCCAAAAAGAAATTAACAGAAGAAAACTGTGCTTCTTCAATGGCATAAGTTTAGCAACCTGTGGATGTTTTAGCACATTGTTCTTAAAAGGGAACTTGTTAATCATGTATTCACAGGCTGCACAGAAATAGTTTCTAACTGACATGAAAAACAGATATTTGTCTTTATCATGTAGCTCCTTAACCAAGTTTGAGGTTTGAATGCCAATTACCAATTCTTCATCATCCTTCTGCTTCTAGATTGGGTGATACTGGACATCAAGCAATGCCAACTGTTTAACAACACTTGGTTTCACAAATTTGGTGAGCATCTGTTTCAATACATCCATCATTAATTTAACTACAGTAGAGTCTCAATTATCCGACCTAAACGGGACCTGGGAGTATGTCGGATCATCAAAAATGTCAGATAATACAGAATAACTTTGAAGATGAACTGAAACAAACAGGAAGGCTATACTCTAGTACTAAAACAATGACATGTTTTACGGTACTCTATTTATTGAATTATCAATTCAATTGTCCAGTACATGCAGTATTGAACAGACATTCCAAATGTCTTACGAAAAGAAACTTGTCAACAAAGGAACACAGGAAACACCTAGGAATGGGAAGGAAGCTGCCAACAGTGGGATTTTAACCCACTATCTCCCGGATGCAAGCTCACAGCTCTACGCACGGCCAACTTGCCCGGTGAACTACTTTTTATACAGGACGGAAAGGTTATTAACAAACTAATCAATGCAAAGAACAAGCGAATGGTTATCCAACAGTCAGTCTCTTTCAACACAAACAAATCGATATCGATCGACTGGGATACAGACTACATCTCATATTCCCAGTCGAAGACTGTAACGATCGGATGAATATAAATCAGAGCTATGTATTGAATATTTGCTGGTCACACAGCATGTATTGGCAGCTTACGGAAGCTTGTTCTGGCACAAATTAAAAAAAGATCTTGATATGTAAAATCGTAAAATGTTGTAGTTCATCCGTAAAACTGTAAACACACTGTCTTTCCATAAATTTTATGGACAAACCAAAAACGTTGGCAGGTATGCAATTGGGTTTCCTCTCACTCTAGCTTGGTACAGTGCTCTTCTTACACAGCAGCTTTCACATCATCATTCGACCATGTTGTTTCTTCGGATAATTTTGCACATCTCAGGGTCTTCCTTCAGCAACATCTTCTGAGTGTTCTCTTGAAACATTTCCTTCACCCTTGGTTTAGAAAGACACCAAATTTTTATTTTTGATGTTGTATAATGGATTTTAGGAGGTCGTCTTCTTGTAATATATGCAAATGACAGCTTCATTCTCATTTTTGGTCTATGATTATGTAGTCAATCACAGTTCTATATGTTTCAACCCAACTGTATCTTGCAATCTTGAGCTGCTTGAGCCAAGTGTTACTCACAACCATATTGTTTCACATACACAGATGTAGAAAAATGTTATCCTTTGTGGTCCTATTGCCCATTCCACATGGACCCATGGAGGATTCATAGCTCTGTCTGATCTGATCTGAGTGTTAAAATCCTCCATTACTATAGAAATTTTAACTTCATACGTTTCTTCATGTTGATCTTTTTCTTCACCTGAAGATCCTACTTGCAGAACAAAGTTCAAGATTACTTGACATTTGTCTTCATTCCAATTTACAGCCACTTTAATTGCTCTATCACAGACAGATTCATTATGGTTAAGAACATCTATACCATTTCATGGCTCCAAGTTTTTTCGTAAGGACAGAAATGTTCCTAATGCAGCTCTCTAAAGTGAGTGATTACTAGTCATACTTTGTATAAGTGATCAATGTTGTGAGGTTCTTCTCACTCCTGGAAAACTGGAGAAATTTCAATATATTCAGAAACTGTCTCAAGATAACAACTTAAGAAATGGTGAATGGAGAATTGGGCTCTCAACAAATATTCTGAAATGCTTGGTTTTGATAAATATAGATACAGTAAGAATATAAGTTTACACATTGAATCCTTCTACACACTCTCTGGAACACAACCATCAGTTACATCCAAGAAAAATATCTACACCTATGAGTGTCCTAGCACAAAATTTGAACCATTCTCACATTAAAAGATAGCTGAAAGAAACTTAACATGCTGTCATAGTCTACAAAGTCTTTTCATCCAGAATTAGCTGCATCAAACTTGTGTTTCTGTGGGGTGAGAGTTTTCTTCTTTGAAGTAAATTCTCTCCTTTAAGGTGGTTCAGGTGCCTCTTCACCTTTTTCACTATCCATTATTAGAGGAGAGTTAGATGCAAGGATTTTTAGGCGTTTGCTCTATAAAACTAGAGTTCTGTCTTAGGCCTAACACTAGAATCATCAGAAGCTCATAAGTAGAGGCACAATCTGATAACTGCATATGGAAATAAATCTCCACAATGGAATTATTGCCCATCTAGCAATTCGTTTCAGAAACTTAAGACTTTCTATCAGAGAAGAGGTCGAAGTCAGCTGGATGCATTTTAGTTGACGAGGCTGTAGCTGGAGTACAACCAGCGGCTGAAGGTGAAAATGAAGTAATTTCATCAAAAGAATCAAATGAAAAAAATTTTTCATCTTTATTTTCTCTGAAGTCACTATCCAGCTTGAGAGCAAATTTTTTGGAATATCACAATTTTTGATGCTACCTAAAGAGACAGTGAAAAGCAACTAAGGATCAAATGATGAGCACAATGGACATTTGAATCCTCGCTTTTAATCCGATTGGTCCTGGTAGTACAGTAGAACCTTGATTCTCCGGACTAATGGGACCATAAGGTGATCCGAACTAACAAAAATCTGGATTACAGAAAAATAATGGGGGAAAACACCGATAATAATAATAATAATAATATTAATAATAATAATAATAATAATAATAATAATAATAATGTTGACCGCCTCTGTGGTGCAGTGGTTAATGTGATTAGTTGCCACCCCAGGAGGCCCGGGTTCGATTCCTGGCTCTGCCACAAAAAATTAAAGTGGTATGAGGGCTGGAACGGGGTCCACTCAGCTTTGGGAGGTTAACTGAGTACAGGAGGTTTCGATTCCCACCTCAGGCATCCTCAAAGTGGTTTTCCATGACTTCCCACTTCTCCTCCAGGCAAATGCCGGGATGGTTCCTAACTTAAGGCCATGGCCGCTTCCTTCCCTTTTTCTTGTCTATCCCTTCTGATCTTCCTATCCCCCACACAAGGCCTATGTTCAGCACAGCAGGTGAGACCGCCTTGGCGAGGTACTGGTCCTCCTTCCAAGTTGTATCCCCGACCCAAAGTCTCACGCTCCAGGACACTGCCCTTGAGGCGGTAGAGGTGGGAACCCTTGCCGAGTCCAATGGAAAAACCAATCCTGGAGGTTAAACGGATTATGAAAAAAGAAAGAAATAATATTACTTTGTTTACTAACTACTTTTTACAGTCTTTGGACACACCAAGGTGCCAGAATTTTGCCCCGCAGGAGTTCTTTTACATGCCAGTAAATCTACAGACATGGAGAGGACCTTCAAATACTACCGAATTGAGCCAGAGTCGAACCTGCCAACTTGGGCTCAGATAGCCAGTGCCTCAAGAGTATCAACCTTTCAGCCCAGCTTAAGCAATACATTTTTGCAACAAATGGTCTGTAAAGGAATAATAGCTGAGCCACTTCAAACAGTTTAAGGTCACCATACTACACACAATTAATAAACAGGTAATATAGTATACTAAATAATGCATCATTTAATCACTTAAACACAAAATTTAAACACATTATCTTCTCTTATATTATAATTTCAGAAATAAAGTACTGTATGTACAGTAATCTACATTCAATTAGGTATTTGTTCTGCATAATGAATGAATAATAATTTTTGCATAAAATAAAATTCAACATTTTTGCTAAATTTGATCCAGACTAATCCAGACTAAATGGGGCCAAACAAAGAAGGTTCCACTGTAACTACAGACTCCTACGCCAACTGCTAAACATCATGAAGACCAAACTTCTCCAACAGTCCACCGCAAAGAAACAGAGAAGAGCCGAACAACACGTGACTGCTACAGCAGTCCACTAGCCGTATCGCTCCTTCGTGACCACTGGAGAAATCCACAGGAGTGAAAAGATTATAAATAGACCATCCTTTGTTCAGTCATTTAATAAAAAAGGTTTTCAGTGATACCAGACTGTTTTCATATATATATTTTGTTAGATATGTCAAATACTGCAGCACAAGTACAGGATGTTCTGTCTAGCACTAACATGTTGTAGCACCAAATTTGGTGAGAACTTAACAGCTTCTGATTCATACATTTTTGCCACAAAAGCTATTCTTTGTTAAAATACTGTTGTTGACAACTTGAATGAGATTATTCTTAATCTTTAGAGGGAGTAGCAAGTACATACTTAAACTTTGACTTCACTGATTCCCATTGGAGGAGATAATATTGAACAGTATTATCCAATAGAGTCTTTAAATGAGCAAACTTGTTTGAAATGTCTGTTCACAAACTGATATTGAAGTCTGGAACAATATTCATTCTTTTGAGACATCTCAATGCAAAACAAGGTCTATGTAATAGGACAACGTTAATGGTCCCAAGAGCTGAAACAAAATTTGATTGTAGCAGAAGTACTGATTAGTTCATCAACAGGTGAAACAGTTTTTATTCTGCATACTGATCTAGCATTTACCAGTAACAATCTTCCTTTTACATTAAGAAGACAACTTCCTGTAAAATTTGCATTTGCAATGACCATCAATAAATCACACGGTCAAACTCTGGCAGCTACCTTCCTCAACTAGTGTATGGTCTCAGACAGTTTTATATAACATTGTGAAGGGGTCAATGTTTTGATGATGTGAAAGTTCAAATTACCCATGGACTAGACTACGGTAGATTACTTCCTCATTCAGATGAAATATTAAAAAAACTTGTATAAAGAATCTTTTCAACATACAGTAGATAACCCTTTTGCATAACTGATGCATCCCAAGAAAAAAATGTCAAAAAACATTACTTAAAATTGGTTAAAAATGGAATGGAAAAAGCTCTTTCTGTGTTAGGAAGACCTACACCCAATTGTGTACTTTTGGTCTCCAGTTAAAGAAATAGCAAGAACATCTTTTTGAGAAAAAAAAAAAAGATTAACCACCTAATCAATACAATATTACAATCTATAATGATTATTTATCAAAGAAAAGTGGATATGTTTCGGGTCTTGGAGCCATCATCAGCACACAAACACTTAAATAAGATTAATTGTGTACACACACTTTTGAAAGAAAGATCAAGCATTTACCAGTAATAATCCTCCTTTCAAATGTGTTCATGTGCTTTAATCTTGTTTAAGAGGATGCGTGCTGATGATGGCTCCAAGAGCCAAAACATCTCCACGTTTGTTTGATAAATAATATTTTTAGATTATAATATTGTGTACTGATAAGACAGCTAATATATATAAGCACGATTACCTGTAAAGAACATTTTTGCCTAGAGCCTGTTGCATTTTTCCATGCAATGAGCTTTAATGCTTATTGTATATAAATGTTGTTTTAAAAAGGTACAACAGTTTGAATTTTCCTGAATTAGTGTGGGCCATGAAAAATGTCAGTATTTTGTAATACTACTGCTTTTTATAAATGTTTGTTAATTTGATCTTTGAATATTATTATTATTATTATTATTTTCTATCATTCTGTTTCTTATTTACTAGAAATCAAGTCTAATTATAGCTTATAAGCTCCAGGCAAAAAAACCTGAAAGGAAACTTAAGATTAATTCCTTTAACTGAAAATATATTTTTTATCCTTTTATCCTGAGTGTGTGTGTATCTCCAGAGAGATATTACACATAGTTTTAGTTCCAAAATGTCACTGAGGAGGAAACAAAACAATGTACTTACATGACAACCATTTAAATACAACACATTCAATACAATTCATAATCATAAATAACATATGAAAATTTGTTACACTTAAAATGTATATGAATGCAAAACACAATATTCATTGACATCGGTCATTCTTGATAGCAGTACTGAGGTCATTGAAGTAGGGGTGCATCATTGCATCTTCTGCAGGCATCCTTAAAGCAGGGTTACACACCAGCAAGCGCTGGAACAGCACAATACAAAGTAGGAAGATTTTGCCATTATGATAACTAAGAACTAAGTCATAATGATATTACAAGATATTGTACATGCCATAATACAAAATAGAGAGTACAATAATTCCATCTACCACTTCCAAAGCGAACAACAACAACAACAACAACAACAACAACAACAACAACAACAACAACAACAACAACAACACCAACAACAACAACAACAACAACAACAACAACAACAACAACAACAACAAAGGTTGGGATTATGATACTTTTATGAAGTACATACATATACACTGTAACTGAATTACCTGAATTACAGATAGCTGCCATTTTGGCAAAATGGCACAATGGCCAGCCCAACGAATGGCATGGCATGTGACAGTGAAGTCGTCTGGGCCATGTGAGTAACAGCTGACCACAGGATGGGTAAGACACGACGACTCAGCATAACTGATCATGGCTAAATTGTCAGTGCCTGATATATGGGCCATTTCATCTCCACAATCATGCAGGTACTGGGATTTTCATGGGCCATCATGTCATGGCGGTACCGTGAGTATGTGGATTCCGGCAAAACTACTTGCTTTTATGTATAATTTCTTCCTGACAAGGGTCACCGTCAGCTAGCTCAGATGGCAAGATGAGCCACATTGCAGCAGATCACTAGCAAATTCAATGCTGGACAACTTCAAAGCATGAGCAGCCGTACCATCAAGAACCATCTCCTCGCAATGGGATAGAGAAGCTCCCATTCCGCAGCCGTACTTCTGCTCACCTCAACGTTGTCATAAGACAATGGGCAATGGAGCACCAATACTGGAAGCTTGTAGCATGTAAAAAGGTTGCCTGAGCAGACGAGTCAAGGTTCCAGATGGTACACACTAGAGATTGGCAATGGCCAGGATTCTTAACCTGAAACGTTAGCTCATCCTATGTACACGACAGCTTCATGCTTCCTGTAGAAAATGCTGGAGTAGTTATGCAACACTACTATGCCAGTATTTTTGAGCTTGGATATCTAGAAGTCGAGAGTGTTTCTTCCGATCAGCCAGTGTTTGTCTTTGTTGTCAGTGGATATGGAACATAAGTAATCCTGTTCCAAGAGTGAGCAGTACAAAGAGAATTCCTACAAGATTATCAAATGGCATTGGAGAACAAAGAACAGATTAAAGCAAAACATTAAATGAGAATATTTACATTTTATGAAATGTTTCAAATATACACTAACAGTTTAAGTACAAACTGTGGATCATCTGACAACTTTCTTTCCTTTTACAAATGCTTTATGTCGCACCAACACAAATAGGTCTTATGGCGATTATTGGATAGGAAAAGGCTAGGAGTGGGAAGGAAGAGACCGTGGCCTTGATTAAGGTACAGCTCCACCATTTGCCTGATGTGCAAATGGGAAGCAAAGGAAAACCATCTTTAGGGCTGCTGACAGTGGGGCTTGAACCTACCATTTCCCGAATGCAAGCTGATAGCTACGTGACCCAAATCGCACAGCCACTTGCTCGGTCCTCTGACAACGAAGTCCACTGCGTTATGTTCAGCGCCTAGAATGTTTTGCCATATTAATGTACAAAAGTAATTGAATTCATCTCTCAGTAGACACACTTGTGCCAAATTCAGACCTTCGATGGTACCCAATGAAGCCAAGGACAACATTTTGAAGGCATGTTTACTTTTCTGTACCCTCAATTTAAGACCTTTTGAAATTGTGGAGGGGAAAGGCTTCATTATTCTGAGCTGCTCAGACTGGGAACCATGTATGGAGTTGTAGCTACTGAGCCCATACTACCATCAACAAGTACAGTTTTGCATCAAAACCATAACTTAACCTGAGAAGGGCAACTAAATGAGGCTATTCTTAAGAAACAGTGCTGTTTTACGACAGATATGTGGACTGACAAATACACGGTATGATTATCTGGCAGTTACGTCCCACCACATAGATGTCAGTTGGGCTTTTGAAAAAAAAAAAAAAAAGTGCTTTTTTATGGTTAAATTTCATGAATACAGAACTTAAACAGGGTTAAATATTAGAGATGAATTAGGAACCACCATGGGATGGCATAATATTCATAAGAATAAACTGGAGAATATAATCTTTGTTTCAGACCAAGGGGCAAATATTAAATCATGATCCTCTCATTACAGAAGGCCATCCTGTTCTGCCCACTGCATCAATACAATTCTAAAGCGCATACTGTATTTGAGAGCCTTAAAGATATGTATTTGACTATGGAATGCACGACTCATTTGAAAAAGGGTGATTAGATAACAAAATTAAAATCAACTATAAACATACAGAGACCAGGTGCAATAGCCATGTTAAAATGGTGGAGTCATTTAATGATCAATAAGACTTATTCAAATGTCAAATAACTATTCCTTTAATTGAAATGTTTTTATTTCCATCATTCATTTCCTAGTAAGATATAAATACATACACTGCCGGCCAAAAGTTTCCACATAAGTATTGAACTGTTAAAGAATGGACTGAGAAAAAGAAAACAACATACCTATGCAAGAAATTGACAAATATATACTCTTAAACTAATATTTTAAACTATGTTTTACATTACATCTGAGCAAGAAATAGACAATATGTACACATTTACTCCCACAGATCATCAGAACACATCACTCTCTTCTCATCAAATAAACCCCCCTTTGCTGCAAGTACACTTTTAACTATTCTCGGCATTCTCAGAACAAGTTGTTCTAACAATGAAGCAGGTATACTTTGCCAGGCATTCTGCAAGACGTCCCACAGCTTTTCTGATGAAGTAGGACACACTTTTCGAACTTGCCGATCCAACTCCTCCCACAGCAGCTCAATTGGATTTAAGTCCGAGGATTGGGGGAGGGGCATTCCATTAAAGAAAATTCCCCAGAGTTTTGTTTATTTTGCAAATAATTCATGCAATAGTGGGATGTGTGTTTGGGGCCAATGTCTTGTTTAAACCTGTGTCCAATAAGTTGCTGTCCAGATGGAAGAGCATAACGAGATACGATGGAATGGTAGCTGTTTCTGTCCAGTGTTCCTTGAATTTGGTGCAGTGTACCAACTCCACTGAATGTGAAACAACCCCAAACCATCACAGAGCCCCCTCCTCCATGTTTCACTGTAGGTGTTAGGATGCATTTTTTCGGATGCTGAACGTCAAACATAAACTCGTCGCCATTGCCCGAAAACCTTCAAAACTTGGTTACAGTAATATAATCTGCCATTAAACAATCGTTAAACATATCCGTGCAGGTACATATGTTTTGTCCGGCAGCGTATATTAGAACATGTTTCAGTCTGTGAGACCTCCTTCAACTAATGCAATAATATGAGTATTTCATTAGTTATATTTATTATTATATTTATTTCATTAAATAAACGTATTATTTCATTTGCTGAAGGAGGTCTCACAGAATGAAACATACATATATATGTATGTATTTATATGTTACTAAGCACTGAATGGTGGAAATATAAAACAAACTAAATGAATAATTATTTTATTAGTTAAAGACAAAACATGATATTCATCAATTGCATATTCAAATGTTACCAGGCACCAAAAAGAAAGGATCAATAATGGAAGACTTCAATCAAGGCCTTGCCCAAAGGGTGATTTATGAGACCTTTAAAGGTCAAAGAGACTGAGACCACTTAAACTAGAAGTGACAATGACACAAGAAAAGAGCAACATTTCTGTGGCCACCTTCGCGTCATTTTAAAATGTTATCGTCTGAAGAGAAAGTAGTAGTTTGTTTTAATGTCAGAGAAGATATTTCAGAAGTTAAATGTTAACAGCCTAAATAAGACATAAAAGAACTGTAAAACTTTAACTATATAACTCATATATCAACAGTAATTTTCAGAAAATGAGACAGAAAAACCATCAGAGAAAAAGTCTGATTGACCTTGAATTTGACGAGTGTATTCCAGCTCCTGTCAGAAGCAATAGTTCCCAGATCTATTTTTGCAGCCATTGCCATTAATACTGCAGAAAAAAAGTTATTTCCTGGTGGGGAAAATATGAACATGGGTACTCAAAGTTAGTAAGCTTACCAAAAGAGTTCTGAGCATTCCAGCCACCAGACGTTCAAGCAAAATAAACTTAGTAAGGCAGGTAATGTTGTACAAGAGAGAAGAATGTGATTACGTCTGGAAGTCTTTTATTGTCCATAATAAGGAAGTGAAGCGGCTTTGTCATACAGAAAAGAGTGTTCACCAAACAAAATACCGGGATTGACTGACTATATATTGCCACGCATATTGTACGTCTATGACCGCTTTGCACAATATATTGCACAACTATCAATATTATCTCCACACGATTCTATTTATTGTGCAAACCTGATTGTTGTACAATAATTTGTACAGGTTGCTATCGGAAGGGATCTGGTATTTCTTTTCACATGTGAGTAGAAATTGAACTGTTATAATTTACCATAATCGAGAACTAAACAGGTTTAGGGTGGTTGATTCAGAGAACGCATGGACATGAAATTTAGAATATTTAGGCTGCTTCTTGGTTTTTTTTTTTTTTTTGTTTGTTTTTTTTTTTTTTTTTTGCCTTTTTCCAATTCATCGGAGATAATTGTTTAGAACTAAACAGTTGTTCTGAAAAAGGCTACATATTTTTCACACAAACTGTGTTGCGGTATTACAAATTTGATAAACCTGGGCCTAGAATCCGTAAGATATGATTGATACAACTTGATAAAACTTTTTAATATTAGGGTAAGGTATTGATTCAAATGATCAATTATCTGAAAAATGATTTATTAGTATCGTACGTCTTCATTTCTCCAATTTTTCCCATTTGCTTTATAATAAAAGAGTACAATTGTTAATACGCTATTCCAGAAAAATCTGACAATATAAAGTCTAAATAAAGCTCATTACAATCTTTTCAATCCTAGTCTGCAGTAGAAAACGCTAATCAAAATAACTGTTCACTATGATACTAATCCTTTTATTTGCAAGTGCTTTACTTCCAGTTTCATCTATTTTCTTTCTGGTGTAAATCATGGTGTTCATATTAGAGAAAAATTAGAACGCATTTTCAATTTTTATGTTCTCGGATAATTTTGATTCAGAATGAGCTTGTAAAAGCAGTAATATTTACGATAATATTATGAGAAGGGTTTTACATCTTCAATGATAACATTCTTACTTAAGCCTAACCAGGCGAGTTGGCCGTGCGGTTAGGACCGTGCAGCTGTAAGCTGCATCCGGGATATAGTGGGTTCGAACCCCCACTGTCAGCAGCCCTAAAGATGGTTTTCCGTGGATTCCCATTTTCACACCAGGCACATGCTGGGGCTGACTTTAAGGCCACGGGCTCTTCCTTCCCATTCCTAGGCTTTTCCTATCCCATCGTCGTGATAAGACCTATCTGTGTCGGTGCGACGTAAAATAAATTGGAAAAAATAAAACTTAAGCTTAAACCACGCAGAGAAACTCAAACTAACCCTAGACATTCATTTCATTTTAAGAAATACATGATAGAAGACTAGCACCAGTGTAACAAATATCAGGCAGCATTTACCTAAATCCAAATCGCACAATAATGATAACTTCTGCTCATCCAATGACGTCATTTCATATCCAGAACAAACCAAACCAAACCAAACCAAACCCCATGGCAGAACAGGCCCAAAAGGCCATGGCCTAACAAGCGACCGCTGCTCAGCCTGAAGGCCTGCAGATTACGAGGTGTCATGTGGTCAGCACGGCGAATCCTCTCAGCCGTTATGTCACCGTTCAGATAGCTCCGCAATTGTAATCACATAGGCTGAGTGGACCTCGAACCAGCACTCAGATCCAGATACAAACCTCTGACCTGGCCGGGGATTGAACCTGGGGCCTCCGGATAAGAAGTAGACACGCTACCCCTACACCCCAGAGCCGGCATTTCATATTCAGAAAATGATAAAACACGTATCTGATTACAATAGAAAGATTTCTGCAGTCATTTACTTTTTAAACAATGTGTTCAGCGAATTGAGTAAAATTTGCTGTATACCTAATGACTTATCAGAGAGGAATCATAAGCTATACCTTTCATAGAAAAATTTTATTTCACTGGTTTCCTTTTTTGATGATATTGAAGATTATTGTTATCGGTACAGGAGTTTGTATATATTTAATTTATGTGTTCTCCAGTCTGCTGAGAGACAGGCAAGTTTTATCTCACAATATGTAATCATACTTAAGTTGTAGACTGCTTTTTGAACATGTCTTCTTATTTTCAATAAAGCTAAATTGTAGAGTCTAGGTTTCTCAAGAGACAGATCGTCACGTGATCCTCATCCTTTGAGTCTGGACCTCTTGCCATACATACAACGTCCAAACACATCAGTTACAAACATGACCCTAATATTTAAGTGAGCGACTTGATCATTTTTGAGGTAGCGCTAGTGTTTTTTTTGTAGTAGTGTATTTTTCAGCCTTTTTATTCAGTCTGCTAAAGTGTTTCTTTTTTAGGTGCACCACCGATGGGCTATCCAAAGGATTTGTGTAGATTGCTCAGTTTTTTAACAGAAATACAATATATTATTTTAATATTACCACAGTCTTCATATTATGTATATTTATTGCATGTGTACACAGTAGTCGGTGGAGGCTGTCATTAATTTTGTAGGGCGGATATTTTCATGTGTGCGAAATTTAAGTTAAAGCACAAATTCCATACGATCTCCATGTCAAGCTGAGGAGCGCCCACAACATGGTGGTACGCGCATGAACATGTCTTACCCAGTCACACGCTTCTGCGCAGCCAGCGGTGTGGGGCCTTGGTTTGGAATGATATAGTACAAGGATATGGCATGAAAATTAGTATAAAAAAGAGTGAGGTGCTTATAACCCGAAAGAAGGATAGATCAACAACTGGAGAAATGATTGGTGGGGAACCACTGAAGAAGGTGAGCTTCAAGTACCCAAGTACCTAGGCAGCTTTGCACTGAAAAATAGAAGGAACAATAAGGAAATAAAGTGAGCGGGCTAGACGAGCAGAAACGTTCCACAAAAATGTTAGAAGCTCAGTGAGGAGTACAGTTATCACCCAGAACTTCAAAAGAGGGATAAACCACACATACGACAAGTTTCTCTTATCAGTCGGACAGTGGGTGTGCAGTGCCTGCTTGCCATTGATTATTACCACTCCCTACTCCGTGCATGGCAACAAGCACGGAACTCTCCTCCCTTTGTCTGTGCATAATATAAGATGTTGAAAATATTTTCCTCCTACATCCACACATCTTTGCTGCTGTATCAGGATGATGATAATGATTGTTGTTTAAAGGGGCCTAACATCGAAGGTCAGCAGCCCCTATGCTGTGTTAGGAAATCCAAATTAACATGCATTAGTTAGTCTTCCATAATTGAGGTTATTTCTCTCCTGATATGTTTCCTAGCTCTCCATGCTGAGCTCTTCTAAACCCTGGTTTCCTGTTCAAGACGTTGTAGGATTTTGTTGGCATATGTTCTAATTTATCTGCAATTTTGTTTACTTTTTCCTCACTATTATGATTTTTTTTTTTCACCCGTCATTTCTTATTGAGTCAATTTGTTACAATTTATGAACTTCATTATTAAGTGTCCGCATTGACGCTATCTAATTAAAACCGAGAAATTAGAATCGACAATGGTGAAAATCAGATCAAAAATTAGATGTATGGCTTTTCAGGCATTTGCTCTATTAACCAGCATTTTGTCTTAGGTCTGACACTAGACTCGTCAGAGTGGGATGTGTCAGACCCTACCCACTTATGCTGGGGTGTATGCAGGTGAACTTATCAGAAGCCTCTTATGTGGCACAGTCTCACAACTGCATACGGGAGATAAAACTCCACAATGGAATTAATGCCCGCCTAGCAATTCCAAATGGTAATTCTAAATTCCCATGGAGGGAATTAGATATTTTTCCACCAATAGAGCATATCAAAAATCAGATCAAAAATTAGATGTATGTAGATGTATGTAGATGTATACATCTAATTTTTGATCTGATTTTTGATATGCTCTATTGATGGAAAAATATCTAATTCCCTCCATGGGAATTTATAATTACCAAATGGTGAAAATGATCCTCCTTCACAATAGAGCCTCTTAATGATACAGATCCAGTAATTCCTCAGTAATGATAGTTTACAATAAAGTGTACAATTATAAACTAATATATTAATATAATTTAACTCACCAAATTGTTAAAACATATCAATAACGTGATGTTCACACTAATTATTATCTACAGCACTAGAATATATTAGTACAAGGAGAAGGATAAAATTAAGCCTCTAATATAAAATAATGACATATTGATGGATAATAGATTTTGTGCATACATTTTACATGATAAAAGCTCCAAACTGGAAATGTGGTATATACATGCAGTGGAAGATGTTGTAAATAAACTATAACATTTATTTGTATTGAAAAGGTGGACCCTTTTAAGTTTCCTATCTTCCATTCTCAGTTCAATACGGACAAAAATGAAATTCTTAGATTTAAATATACATGCAGTCTCAGAACAGAATTCCCTACTTTTCTGTCTTCAGAAAAAAAATAATGTGAGAAATATAATATACCTGCAACAAGTCTCTTCCTTTGGAATTAAGTTTTGGTACAACCTGTGTGAAAGACATGCTTGGGTGATACATAGGAAAGGCTTTGTAATCTGGAAGTGTACTGATTCCAGGCCATGTTTCCTCACTAGGTGTTCCCAGAAGTTTAAAGATTCTTTTCAATTGATCATCCACATCTGACCCTGGAAACAATGGTCGCCCAGCATTTGCTAATTCTGGAAAAGATAATATGATCCATATTATAGAAAGTTCACAACAAATTAACACAAGACTGATGCATATTGACTAACTTAGATACAATATTCAACCAATTTTACTGGATCCTGCCAGCTAAGTCACCATTTAAGTTTCAAGCTCTGGAAAACTGTTTAAACACAATAAATACATTTATTACAAACTGTTTATATATATATAAGAGAGAGAGAGAGAGAGAGAGAGAGAGAGAGAGAGAGAGAGAGCAATTTACATATTATTCAGTCAATTATGATAGTATTATGCCAGAATTAATTTCTTATATTCTAATGTTAATTTCTGGGTTATAATAATTAAGGCATTTTGGGAATTTAAATGCCAAAACTATGTACACTGACTGACAGAGCAAATGCAACACCAAGAAGGAGTGGTCAGAACTTTATGCCAATTGCAGGGTAGACTGACGTCACTGAGGTATGCTCATGATGTGAAATGTGCCGCTGTGCTGCGCACGTAGCGAACGATAAATGGGACACGGCGTTGGCGAATGGCCCACTTCGTACCGTGATTTCTCAGCCGACAGTCATTGTAGAATGTGTTGTCGTGTGCCACAGGACACGTGTATAGCTAAGAATGCCAGGCCGCCGTCAACGGAGGCATTTCCAGCAGACAGACGACTTTACGAGGGGTATGGTGATCGGGCTGAGAAGGGCAGGTTGGTCGCTTCGTCAAATCGCAGCCGATACCCATAGGGATGTGTCCACGGTGCAGTGCCTGTGGCGAAGATGGTTGGCGCAGGGACACGTGGCACGTGCGAGGGGTCCAGGCGCAGCCCGAGTGATGTCAGCACGCGAGGATCGGCGCATCCGCCGCCAAGCGGTGGCAGCCCCGCACGCCACGTCAACCGCCATTCTTCAGCATGTGCAAGACACCCTGGCTGTTCCAATATTGACCAGAACAATTTCCCGTCAATTGGTTGAAGGAGGCCTGCACTCCCGGCGTCCGCTCAGAAGACTACTATTGACTCCACAGCATAGACGAGCACGCCTGGCATGGTGCCGGGCTAGAGCGACTTGGATGAGGGAATGGCGGAACGTCGTGTTCTCCGATGAGTCACGCTTCTGTTCTGTCAGTGATAGTCACCGCAGACGAGTGTGGCGTCGGCGTGGAGAAATGTCAAATCCGGCAGTAACTGTGGAACGCCCTACCGCTAGACAACGCGGCATCATGGTTTGGAGCGCTATTGCGTATGATTCCACGTCACCTCTAGTGCGTATTCAAGGCACGTTAAATGCCCACCGCTACGTGCAGCATGTGCTGCGGCCGGTGGCACTCCCGTACCTTCAGGGGCTGCCCAATGCTCTGTTTCAGCAGGATAATGCCCGCCCACACACTGCTCGCATCTCCCAACAGGCTCTACGAGGTGTACAGATGCTTCCGTGGCCAGCGTACTCTCCGGATCTCTCACCAATCAAACACGTGTGGGATCTCATTGGACGCCGTTTGCAAACTCTGCCCCAGGCTCGTACGGACGACCAACTGTGGCAAATGGTTGACAGAGAATGGAGAACCATCCCTCAGGACACCATCCGCACTCTTATTGACTCTGTACCTCGACGTGTTTCTGCGTGCATCGCCGCTCGCGGTGGTCCTACATCCTACTGAGTCGATGCCGTGCGCATTGTGTAACCTGCATATCGGTTTGAAATAAACATCAATTATTCATCCATGCCGTCTCTGTTTTTTCCCCAACTTTCATCCCTTTCGAACCACTCCTCCTTGGTGTTGCATTGTCACTGTCAGTCAGTGTATATGCATGGGAAGAAGCAGACAGCCATTTTCTGAGACATTTCAAACCAGCCTACTTATGTACAAAAGAATGGCTGTATTCTTGGGTAAAACCATGGCCAAGAATATCCTGGTAAACACATTCAACTGCATGTGCACTGAGATGAAAAGAGAAGTAGTTAGGGAAAGGTGAATACCACAGAACGGAAATTTGAAGGCCTGGGTTTATCCAAGTAACTGGTTAGAATGATGTGGATTGACAGAACAGAATGGAAATTTCTATCTGAGTACGGTCAAATAGGCTAATAACAAGAAGTATACGAGGACATACAAAACTAGGAAGCATTAATCTGGGGGGATTATTCTGATTCAGAAGACTCATGATGTTTGTCATTTGGTTATGAATTCTGTGGATATTCATTCTGTTATTCAGTGAACTGTCATGCTGTTACTCATTTGCTGTGGACCAGGATTGTGGTCAGTCTGACATGCTGCCAGTCCTATAATGGTGAAGTTCGAGTGATTATATTTTATTGTGCCAGTGAAGGTCTGACTCCTTGGCTGAATGGTCAGCGTTGAGACCTTCGGTTCACAGAGTCCCGAGTTTGATTCCTGGCTGGGCCGGATATTTTAATTGTCTGATTAATTCTTCTGGCTCAGGGACTGGGTGTTTGTGTTTGTCCCAACACTTTCCTCTTCACATTCATACAACATACCGTACTACACTACCAACCACACAGAAACACGCAGTAGTGATTACATCAATCCATATAGGGATGGAGTCAGGAGGGGCATCAGGTCGTAAAACATGGTCAAATACACACGTGTAACACACTTTGCACCCGCAACCCCACAGATGTGGTAAAAGGAAGAAGAAGTATTAAGAATGAAGGATGGTCTATGGACTTTGCCTCAATTCGGTCACAGTATTAGAAGTATCACACACAAACTATATGCCAGTCTATCGGGATATGTGGAAAGAGCTCGACATACACTATGTGATCAAAAGTATCTGGACACCCCCAAAAAAATACATTTTTCATCTTAGGTGCATTGTGGTGCCACCTATTGCCAAGTACTCCATAGCAGCGACCTCAGTAGTCATTAGACATCGTCAGAGAGCAGAATGGAGCGTTCCGCGGAACTCACGGACTTCGAACGAGGTGAGGTCCACTGTTTCTGATGTGATAATGAAGCGGAAACGTGAAGGGGCACGTACAGCACGAAAGCATACAGGCCGACCTCGTCTGTTGACTGTCAGAGACCGCCGACAGTTGAAAAGGGTCATCAAGTGTAATAGGCAGCCATCTATCCAGACCATCACACAGGAATTCCAAACTGCATCAGGATCCACTCCAAGTACTATGACAGTTCGGCGGGAGGTGAGAAAATGTGGATTTCATGGTCGAGCGGCTGCCCATAAGGCACACATCATGCAGGTCAATACCAAACAACGCCTCGCTTGGTGTAAGGAGCGTAAACATTGGATGATTGAACAGTGGAAAAACGTATATGAGTGACGAATCACAGTACACAATGTGGCAATCCGATGGCAGGGTGTGGGTAGGGCGAATGCCCGGTGAACATCATCTGCCAGCGTGTGTAGTGCCAACGGTAAAATTCGGATGCAGTGGTGTTATGGTGTGGTCATGCTTTTCATGGAGGGGGCTTGCACCACCTGTTATTTTGCATAGCACTATCACTGCACAGGCCTACATTGATGTTTTAAGCACCTTCTTGCTTCCCACTGTTGAAGAGCATTTCGGGGATGGCGAATGCACCTGTTCATAATGCACGGCCTGTGGCGGAGTGGTTACACGACAATAACATCCCTGTCATGGACTGGCCTGCACAGAGTCCCGACCTGAATCCTATAGAATACCTTTGAGATGTTTTGGAATGCCGGCTTCGTGCCAGGCCTCACCGACCGGCATCGCTATCTCTCCTCAGTGCAGCACTCCGTGAAGAATGGGCTGCCATTCCCCAAGCAACCTTCCAGCACCTGATTGAACGTATGTTGCGAGAGTGGAAGCTGTCATCAAGACTAAGGGTGGGCCAACACCATATTGAATTCCAGCATTACTGATAAGGCACCACAAATTAGTACGTCATATTCAGCCAGGTATCCGGATACTTTTGATCACATAGTGTATATCATCAAGTGCATCAGGTTGGATGGCACTTCACATCAGCAGTGGCTATGCTTATCATGAATGGAAAAGTGGTACCTGCCACTACACAAGAGAGGATGGTGAGAATAACATAGCAAGAGTTTGGGGATGTGCTGTCACAAGGAGGTCAAACCTAGGACAGCTCTGGAGTTACCGGAGGTGAAGCTTCAAATCCAGTCATGGAGGCAGCAATCTACTGAAGTGAGTAACTACCCATTACAAAGGTGGGAAGTAAATGGAAATCAATGTGTGTTGAAAGTGTAAATTCTAATTGGTAAAATGTTGATGTGTTTTTGTCTTTTCTTGATAATATATCCAGCTGTTAGAGTCAAACAGTTAATTAAAATTACTTATGGTAGCCTTCTTAGCATGTTTCTACCATTTTCTAATGTTTGCAGGGGGTATTAGGTAATGCCCAGTCAACAAAGTACCACTTTTGCAGCTTCTATGGACACGGCCTGAGATGAACCTTTTATGCCATTAATTATACTTATCATTATTTGTTTTCTAAATTGAGGGATAATATGGTGACCTCTGCCACCCACTTACCTGCACTTTCAGCAAATTATATAAATTATTACTATTATTATCATAATTTATTTACTTGTTTTAGATTTTATTTCACTGCAGGTCACCAAGTGATAATTACCATATTTTCTCACATAATTAACGCCCTTGCATAATTTACGCATCCCAATATTTTGGAGTCCAAAAAGCAAAGCAAAGCAAAGTCACCTCCGTACAGGCCATGAAGGCCCTTGGAGGAGTGGAAGGTAAAGGCTTCCACCATTGTTAACCTCGGCCCGTGATGGGGGTAGAGTGGTTAGCTCTACGCGCGGCCGCCTTTGCCCCCCGGAATTAACCTGGTACTCATTTTTGGTGTAGGCTGAGTGAACCTCAGGGCCATATGCACCTCGGGAAGTGGAAATCTCGTTTCTTAAATTTTACGACTTCCTGACAGGGATTCGAACCCATGTCCTTCCGGGCGAACCGAGCACGCCTTTACAGCCTCAGCCAGGCAGCCCCTATTTTGGGGTCCAAAGTGGATAAAAAGTGGAAATAAAGATGTCAGCTACTCAGGTAGCAGACTTCCTATTGTAAAACCGGGCATTCCAAATACTGCGCAACGTGCTGATATCAACTAGTAGGATGTACTACAGCACTAGTTTACCGAGTTCACTGAGTGACTAATGATGCTCTATTCTAGTCTGGTACAAACATATTTTACGAGTGTTTTGGGTATGGTACATGCGTTTTCCATGATCTCAAAATTGTTTGTTAATCCACAATGAGGAAGTATTCAAGTAACACTGCATCATATAAACTCAAGGTGATCAGTTACGCCAAAACATGTAACGTGCGCTACTGGCGGAAACAGAAACGTGTACTTCAAGCACACTATAATTTTACGCAAAATAATGATAACTGCAAATGAATTGAACCAATCCTCTGTATATTATATTTGATGCATCTTTTAAATGTAAATAAATTGTAAATAATTTTTTAAATATCTGAATTCCTTGAATAATTTATGGTCAATTCCAGGCATCGCATGTTTACATTTGTACATATCTTTTTAACATATATGTGAAACTTGCCATCTAAACAAATTGAGATTTATGCATAATAACGTCTAGATGATACTTAACAACCTCCACAAATTTCATTGTTGTAAACCTGACATATGCGATTTTATCAAATTTTAAACGTAGCGATCGGTGTTTACATGAAACAGACTTTTGACTTTACATATCTTTAAGTTTTTTTCTAAATTCTGCAAACTGTGGCAACTTTTATTGATAATGTGAAGATATTGTTTACAAAAGGGACAAATGTACATTTTGCAAAAAAAAAAAACAACAAATGTGTAAGTTGCGTAATGTCTGCGTAATATAGATAAAGGCGATCGTCGCATGTTTACTTGACAGCGTCGTGGGATTACAGACACGAATCAGTGCTATGGTAACATGGCATGAGGGGCTAATAAATCTTAAACTCCGCATCAAATATGATCACTAAATGATAAAATGCATATTTAATATCACAGTAAGTAATAATAAAAAAAAGGGGTGTGATGACGCAGCAGTCAACCTGCCTGGAACCATCAAGACGGACTGGGTTCGAGTCCTGATTAATGCATGTGTGATTTTCGAGGTGAAAGTCGCATCCGGAGGTTTGGGTTTTGTGTAAAAAATGAGGTCCTGTGGCTTATGATCCTGAGATTACCGGTCACATAAAACTACAAGCTTCATTCCTCCTCCTCCTATTAATAATAATAATAATAATAATAATAATAATAATAATAATAATAAGGTATATAACTACAGATACTGGTAATGACATGTGGCCTACTTAATAAAGTTAAGTGTTTTTATGAATTGTCACACATTTATTTAACACTAATTATAGTGAATGTAAAATGAACTAACATATTTAAAAACAACTAAACATTCAACGCTTAAGTAGCCTACAGTTTGAATGAAAGCTTGGTCAGAAAAAATATAATAAAATTAAAAAACAACACTTTTTTCATTCTGCTTCTAGTATAGACTCATCAAAATACCACTTCCCAAGAGTAAAATGAGTCACCGGCAATTTTTTACGATTTCACTTACATTTAAAAAGCACTCGTCTTTAGTCGGTGGTTCACAAAACAGTTCAGCTTCATCGTTGCACTTGCGAAAATTGGTTACAAAATAAATATCACCATTATTTTCAGTTATGATACAAACATAATATTTCGAATGTTTCTTTCCACTGCATTTTCCAAGTACGAAGTCACCCACTTTAAAAGCAGTATCACAGGGCGGATTTTTGTCATCTGCTTCGATCTTGTAGTCTGGGTGTAGAGAGTGTGTGGTAGTAGTTTCAGAATAATATTTTCTTGTCTGAACTATATATTTTTGAATGGCTACATATAATGAATATCATGTGTTCCTGGTAGAGCACAGAAATGTACTTTGGTTGAATTCCACAAAAAGAAGACCGACCAACTGCGTGATGTGGATATTCTTGTTTAAAACCTTCGTATGTGTTCTGCATTGTGACGCACATGACCCATTTGTTTATTAAAATTTTTCTCCAGAACTGTCCTTTACGGAGATAAAATCTCTTGCTCGAGGAGATGGCCAACTGATATCATCCGGATTGAGAAATATAAAACTTCTTGATTTGGAAGTGAAGACTTCCTGCGCTTGCCGGAGGTAGATGAACTTACACCAAATTTTACACTCAGCACAGAAATAACTTCCCGTTTCTTCCGCGAAAGCACTGGTAAAACGTGCTCCGAACGCTTTACAGCTTTTCCCAATGTTTGTTTGCATTTATAACCAGACGTTAGCGTACTCTGCTCTGCAATCGATGTTGATGGTTGTGTTGTTGGACTTGTAGAACAGGAAGTAACTGTTGATAACCCCTGAAGTTTTTTTCTGAGCTCTATGTTTCTTCACTGATTCTTGTACCTGTTGGCGGTGTACACGTAACTGGGCAGGTGTTATCTTTCTTCTCGCAATACCATTTACAACGTTCCTTATGAGTATTATTAAAGATCACCTCAGTGTGAACACGGATTGCTATTCTAAATTACGTCCTTTACAAGTGAGTGTGACGCAGAAACTGAATCTGCAGGCAGCGCGTTGTGGCAGCAGGGAACTTCCTGGTCGCCTGCTCGCAAGAACACCGTAAACACACAACGTACTTTACTATTAGCTTCGTAAGAATCCACCTGAAATTTTAAATGAATGATATAGCAGCTTGAAAGAATGTGCAGTATTGGCTTTGCATACGAAGTTTAATTGCAATTTTCGTCTACAGAAACTTTTATACCTTTATCGTTGTGTGTTTAAACAGCCTGCAGCAATAAATTTGTTGCTTTATTATACCTTATATAAACTGTTAATAACCTAAATAAGTACTTTACTGTGAAGAGAAAGAGCATTAGAATTAACATTTACTATAATTATTTTCATAACTTTTCATCAAAATAAACAGGAATTCCGAAAACTATTGAGAAATATCAAATTAATGTTGCCTCTACATAAAGGTTTAATTAAGCACACAATTAAAAACTGAAAGACACCAATAAATTAATACATATCATAATATTAATAAAATGTCATGTTTTATCTATCATAAAAACAAATTGTTGAGGTTTATTTTTTTTGCTAGTTGCTTTACATCGCACTGACACAGATAGGTCGTGTGGTGACGATGTGATAGGAAAGGGCTAGGAGTGGAAGGGAGCGGCCGTAGCCATAATAAATTGAGGTACAGCCCTAGCGTTTGCCTGGTGTGAAAATGGGAAACCATGGAAAACCATCTTCAGGGCTGCCGACAGTGGGGTTCGAACCCACTATCTCCCAGATGCAAGCTCACAGCTGTGCGCCCCTAACCGCACGGCCAACTTGCCCGGTTTGTTGAGTTTTATTTTAAACATTACTTTTTCCATCTTGGGTGGACTATTCTCTGGAATCAGCCTTATGCATCCGAAGTTTTCGCCTGTATTTTCGTCAAGAAAGCGTGTTAATTATGCGAGAAAATACACTACATTTAGTTATGATACAAGTATAAATATCATTATTATTATTAACCAGCTGAAGTCCGAATTTATTTTGAACATGTTTGACCCCTGTGACTGAATATTTCTTATGACCGTTGTTCACGGTCAAATTTTTCACCAAATTTATTGAACAACTCATTGTACAATAATGAGTGACTCTTGCTAATGGTCAAATTTTACGGAACACCTGATTTGATAAAACATTTTGTCAAATCATGGTCAAATAGAGCAAGTCCTATTTTCATTAAATTATTTGATACAACAGCCAATTAGAGCAGTGTATGAGATGAAGTAGTGATCTGGTAGCGGGTCTGTGAAGCTCAAGTTGTAAACGAACATGTCAGGCTGGACGAAAGAAGCAGTTGAAATTTTAATTGAAGAGTATAGGAAACATGCGTGTTTATATGCAGGTAAGTCTCCACTGTATCATAACAGGAATGCTAGGGGAGATGCGGAGGCCAAAATTATGCAGGCACTATGTGAAGTCCAGCCAAACACGGATTCTTTAGAAGTGAAGTCCAAGATCAATGGCCTACGAACACAATTCAACAAGGAAAGGTTAGTGCAGTGTTCATCCTTCACTTTATTTCACGATCTGGGAGACGATTGTTCCTTTATTGTAGTTTGTAGTTAGTACTCAGCCTGTGATAAATTATTTGAATGATCTATGTTCTATCTCAAGTTCAGTCTAGCCATTCATAAATAGGCCTATGTTCTTTAAGCAGCAGTAACTAGGTAGGCCTACTGCAGTATGTGTTTTAATGGATTAACATTATGATTTCAGAAATAAAGTTAACAAACTGAACAGTGGAATGAGCTCCGATGATGTATACAGGCCATCATTTGTGTGGTATGACAGACTGATGTTTCTTGCTGACCACATCATGTCAAAAAGTAGCAAATCTAAACTTGACATCTCACAGCTCAGTGAAGATGGATTTATTGAGTCTACAGTCATGGTAAGTGCACTGAATAAGAAGTATATTAATTATTTTATGAAATAAATAACTTGCATTCTAATAATCATTACAATAAAATATCCTATAAAAGTAAAGCAGCATAATTTAAGAAGCAAGTTAGAAAAGTAAGTAGACCTAAATAAAGAAACCTTTCTGAAATATTGTTTATTTAAGAGAACGAAATCACTAATGCTTGGTTCTAAGGTTGCTATTGTATAAGCTGTTCATTAAAATAAATTAGAAGTTCCAGTGCAAGCAACACTTGTAACTGTTTCATGTGAGAAGAAAGGTAGGGGGACTTTAATTTTGGTGCTCCTTAATCATACTGGCGATGCTAGTGATGTTAATTAGTTGAAGTAAAAATTGGCATATGTAATTGTAGGAATAATTTGGTTACCAAGTTCAAACACCTGCATTAGTGAGCTGCATGTCACTTAGATCTATTCAGATTGTGAAATAATACTTTATTATATTTACATATACTATCAGACTAACTAACAAAAGTGAAACAAGACAGGAAATAATGAAATCAAAGAAGTGTTTGTTCTGCCTTCACATTCGGTAGCTATTCACACAGTGTTCTT
Organism: Anabrus simplex; assembly: GCF_040414725.1. NCBI lineage: Eukaryota > Metazoa > Arthropoda > Insecta > Orthoptera > Tettigoniidae > Anabrus > Anabrus simplex. The sequence goes on from NC_090265.1 coordinate 1,252,786,691, forward strand.
GCCACTTCACTTGCCCTCTTCCACTGAAATAATCTTTAAAATTATTTCTTATGTTCAGAGGTATTTGAGCTGCTTTGTTTTCACTCTACCTCTCAATTCCTTCCATTGACTGACTGTTCCTCCAGTTTCCATGCTGCAGCCTTCCTTCATTTATATTTTCCTGATCTGTGCTGCTCGGACACATGTAAACTGCTTTGTTCTCTTCCACAAGGAAGTTATGCAAAGCACAGGTGACTTGAACAATAGCTTCATCTTTGTCCACTGAGAGGTTTATTTTACTTCAAAGAACTCTAAATACATTAGCCATAATACCAAAGGCATTTTCCACAACACACCTTTCCCTTCTCTACCTGCAATTGAAAATTTTTTGCTCCATTGTCAATCCTCTTTTGGGAAAGGGTTTCATGATATTTGTGGACTTTTCTTGCTATTCTAGGTCCAACTAACTGGAGCAACTTTTCGAAGTTCCTTTCACTCACTCTCAAGAAATTCCTGTACGATTCAGTGTCCTCTAACCTCAATTAATTCTGGACTAAAGATAACAATCCCCTTCCATCATCCCTTCCGGTCCACCACCTTCTAGCTCTCCTCTTCCTACTGTTTTTTTCTTTTAATAATTGCACATGCAACTATTGCAACTAATTAACTTTAGTAATATTTCAGAATCTAAATTGAATATGCAATGAGGAATAATTGTTCCTTTATTGTAGTTAGTACTCAGCCAGTTGACCTGTGATAAATGATTTAAATGGTTATGTTGCATAACGAGTTCAGTCTAGCTTTTCATAAAAAGGGCCTATGTTGTTTAAGCAGCAGTAACCACATACTGTTTTCATGGTTTAACATTATGATTTCAGAAACAAAGTTACCAAGCTAAAAAGCAGAATGAGCTCTGATGACATATACAGGCCATCATTTATGTGGTACAACAGATTGTTTCTTGCTGACCACATCATGCCAAGAAGCAGCAAATCAAACCTAAACATGTCACAAATCACTGAGAATGGGTGTATTGAGTCTGCGGTCATGGAATGCGTACTCTTTTAGTATATTAAATACTTAAATAAATAAATAAGTAATAAATAACTTGCATTCTGATCATCATCATAAAATGTCTATGAAAATGAAGCACCATAACTGAACTGAAAGTATAAGAAATATTGTGTGAAATGTTTTATACTTAAATGAAGTCACCGTGATTCTACCGGTGCTAATTTTGTAATTGTATAAGTTATTCAATATAATGAGAATTTTTACTAAAGCAACAGGTGTAGAGTTTAATACGAGAAGAAGTATACTGTGAAATTAATCATGGTACTTCTTATTCATATTGGTCCCTACTTTTGATAGTGATGCTAAAGATTACAAGTGAAAAATGCTCTATGCAGTTGTAGGAATAATCTGGTTACTCAGTTAAAACACTTGCATTACTGAGTTGCATATCATTGAGGTCTATTGTTTCTAATAAATATAAGGCACATTCAAGTTGTGAATTATGCATTAGTATATTTACATAGATTATGAGACTAATTAACAATACAAAAACAAAACAAGTATTCCTGGTAGTGAAATCAAAAGTAAGATTTTGTTCTGCCTTCAAAACCGGTAGCTATTCACACAGCGTTCTTGCCACTTCACTTGTCCTACTCCACTGAAATAACCTTTAAAATTATTTCTAATGTTCAGTGGTACTTGAGCTGCTCTGTTTCAACTTCGTCTCTCAATTCCCTCCAGTGACTGGCTATTTCTCCAGTTTCCATGCTGCAGTCTTCCTTCATTTGTGTTTTCTTCATCAGTGCTATTGAGAGGCATGTAAAGTGATTTTATTTTCTTCCAGAAGGAAGTTATGCAAAACACAGGTGGCTTGAACAATAGCTTCCACTTTGTCCACTGACAGGTTTATTTTACTTAAAAGAACTCTAAATACATTAGCCATAATACCAAAGGCATTTTCCACAACACACCTTACCCTACTCTACCTGCAACTGAAAATGTTTTGCTCCATTGTCAATTCTCTGTTGGGAAAGGGTTTCATGTTGTTAGTGGACAGTGGAAAAGCATCATCAGCCAAGAAAACAAAAGGAAACTTCTTGTCACATTCAGGCAGCTGACGACGAGGAGGTATGTTCAGCATTCCATCATGCATTGCTGAAGATAAATCACTATTCTGAAACACGCCCCCCTTCACTTACACGACCATTAGTTCCAATGTCCACATAAATGAATGTATAGGTTGCATCAACCACTGCTAGTAAAATAATGCGTTTTGTGCCCTTGTAATTATATTAGTGTGATCCACTTGATCGTGGAGCTGCAAAATGAACATGTTTCCCATCAATTGCTCCTATGCAGTTTGGAAAGTTCCACTTTTCTTCAAATCCTTGTGCAATTATTTTCCATTTTTCATGTCTGGAATCTGAAATGAAAAATTCATTTCTTACAAGATTTTCAAGGCAGCTCCATGATTACAATGAATGATGACATACAATTAGATGACGATGGAGTATTGATAGTGCAGGAAAATGAAATGAAATGGTGTATGGCTTTTAGTGCCGGGAGTGTCCGAGGACATGTTCGGCTCGCCAGGTGCAGGTCTTTTGATTTGACGCCCGTAGGCGACTGTGCGTCATGATGAGGATGAAATGATGATGGAGACGATACATACACCCAGCCCCTGAGCCAGCGAAATTAACCAATTAAGGTTAAAATTCCCGATCCTGCCGGGAATCGAATCCTGGACACCTGTGACCAAAGGCCAGCACGCTAACCATTTAGCCATGGAGCCGGACATAGTGCAGGAGTCTGACACAGACACACACCTGCTTCCAGTACTAGCAGTGATATGAACCAGCCTCCACAGAGGGAAGGTACAGTTAATACATTAAGTAGCTTAAAATATTATTTTATAGGAGAGCAGGGTTTCATTAATGACATTTTTATAACATGGGGAATTTTTCAGGCAAATCTTCTAGAAAAAGAAATTGAGCTTCACCTGAGGACCAAGTGCTGGCAACTGCTAATCAGGTGTTAGCATCCATGTCAACTTCTGCTTCCAATGCGGAGGAGGCATTTGCGAGTTACATTGCCAATGAACTCAGACAAATTAAAAGTGAAAGACAAACTCCTAACGAAACAAAAAATACAGAGCTTGCTTAGAGGCTCTACTGCAAGAAATAAAAAATGTATCATGAAAGAGTAACTTCCCCTGTATTGTAGCAATATTTTAATTAATAAACATAGTCCTACATGCATATAGTCTTCCTTTAATGCATTGTATTGTGACCATACCGGCACAATTAGTATTTATTTCAAGTGATATGCTTGGTTAGAAAGCAGGCAGCTAGCTCTCTTTGTGTGGATGTTGGGAGTATCATCAGGTTGTGCAATAAGACGCCCGCCAGAGAGGCGCCTTCACCCGCCCACTGGGTGGCTTAAAGAATCCCCGAACTAGGCACACGTCATAGAAGAAGCAGGAGAAGAACACTATTTAGCGACTCCATATTGGAAAACAAATGCCAGCGTACAGCGATGCCAAAGCGATCGGGCTAAATTTGATGCATTTTCGGCGTAAATAAGGCTTGATTAACAAAAATGCACCCGTCAGAGTCGTGTGCTGAATTTTGGTGGAATTATAAAGTCAGGAGTTCTGATAGAAAATACTCTCCAAGCGAAAGGCGTTGGTAAACAACTTATATAACTCCGTTAGCGTACGTACGCCTAGTGAAAAACCAGATGCCTTAGGGTACTCCCTACTTCCCCTCCGAGCTGATAAATTAATTACTGCAGATCCGCCGAACATATTCAACTCCGCATATCATAGCGTACTTGTGCATAACCAAGTCACACAGTCTAGCGTATTGCTAATTTCGACAGGCTGATTTATCCAGGAGCAGTCGAAATAAGAGTGGGGATGAGCTCACTAAACCGCCCCTACCACCGGGGCTAGTATAAGTTTTCTGCACTTCCAGGGAGCTTCAGCATTCGTTGAGGAGCTTTCGACGGGAAACGACGGTCGGTTTGCTATCGAATTACCGCTCCATTGTATACTGTGTGAACAAAGCGGGTGTGAAAATTTTCAGTTTTTTCGCTTATAATTTGTGATAGGCAACAGACGATTACAGTAATGAGATGTACTTAAGATATCGGTTGCAAAATAGACTAAGACTGCGTGAAATATGAAGTAGGATTTTGTATAACAACTACTTGAAAGTACGCAGAATTTCTGTAGGAGAAAATAGAACTGTATAAATCCACGCTGTTTCCGAATAAAGCGCAGGTCGGATTATTAACTGATTAACAATCTAGTGAGGAATGATCCTGAACTATTAAACCATAAAGAAGATAGGGGTAGAGAGTTCTGCATCATACGGATGCTGGGAATGTCCGGCTTAACAGTGCAATTCGGGTAGACTAGCTGAAAGTAGCCGGTATATTCATCTCCATGTAACTGGCAGTGGGTAGCCAAAGAAGTAATAGGAGTGAATGGTAACACGTGTGCAAGAAATTGATAAATTGTGTAAATTACAATCTAATTTCAGTGAGCCGTGTGCTATTAAAATGGATTACGCAAGACAAGATATGGAACTGCTGAACTCCAGGACTCCAGGATCCAACGCCATGGAGTAATCCAACATGGGTAGGCCTCCAGAACCTCCGGACCAGGCCGAAGACAGCAACCGTTGAGTACAAAGTTTTGTTTCTTCTCCAATGCTAGTATTTCCCTTTGTAAATAACAGTCATGAAGTATAGGGTTAAAAATATTATAAATAGGCTTAATCCGCCTGAGAATGGTCGGAAATCCTTTTATTCATTTTGGTTTTAATTAATTAGATATGGGAAGGGAGTGATCCTTTGTGTATGTATAGAATTTGGGACCCCTTTTAGTGGCTACATTTGCATGTTATCATATTTTGTTTATTTAGTGCTGAGAAGGAATTGAGGGGGGAAAAGGAGTAGAATGCTATGTAGATTAATAATGTAGATCTCATCTGAGCAATTGCCTAAGTTACGCAGGGATTAGCGAGGTGACAGAGTCATCAACAAGTGCCCGTATAAAAAGGAAAGGCTTGGGCTAGAATCAGCACTATGTTCGTAAAGATATAGTTTGTTGCATGATAATATAAGTTGTGGCTGTACTGGAAGATGTTCAAGGATTGGAGTGCCGAGGTTTGAACCCCTGTCCCCCACTACACTAATGAGGCCTGTTAGTGTTTTTGGCAGGATTTAATAATTTTAATTAATTTTGATTATTATTATTATTATTATTATTATTATTATTATTATTATTATTATTATTATTATTATTATTATTTTCTTAATGTAACTTGATCAGTGTTTTGATACCGATACATTTCAAGCAAAAGGTTAGAGGATTATTATTATTATTATTATTATTATTATTATTATTATTATTATTATTATTATTAATTTTATATTTTGATCGATGATTTCATGCCGATCCGTTTAAATGGCAAGTTAATGTTATGCCAGGTACACAATCTATACCCACACGGGTGAAATTAGGAGACGTTGTTCTTCGAGGAAAGGCGGTTGGAAGTGTGAATGAGGATACGATTGGAATGTAAGGGTTAAATTCCAATGGCTAGTATAATGAGGGAGTTTTTGATATAATCTGGTTGAATAATAAAAATAAATAGATAATTATTGGTCATAAGGATCGTAATGAGCTAATTTGAGCAGGTGACCCTGCATTAGCAAAATTGAATGATGTTATTGGCTCCTTGAAGGCCGCCTGGGAATGCGGTGAATTAGTCTCGCCGTGGTGCGAGAGGGGGAACGGACTGGGATCCTGATTTATGACCAGAGAGAAAAAGAACTCGCCTTGTTAAGAAAACGTCTTTGGTAGAATGTTGCGTTCTACTGTGTGAAAGAAGACACAAAATTTACGTAAATACTACACACTGTCCATTAGCCTTGATCCGTAAAACAATGTAGAGAGTAACTACTGCACGAGACATGATTAGCTTAGTTAGGGTTTTGCATTACAGCTCCCTGGATGGAGACGACCAGAGTCTCAGGTTCAAACCTCGTGTAAGCACAGCAGGGATCAACAGCTCGCTAAGACAGCGGGTTACAACGGGTTAATTACAGCTATTGTCTTTATTGATACATGTGTTTGATATATTTCTTTTCCAGGAAGTGTTTTGTTTACTTATAATCGATGTCGATTTGAATCTAGACTTCGTGAAAGTCCACTGGTAGTGATTGCAAATGATAATTCGTTGTTCAAGTCTGTTTAATTTTATATGGAAGACTTGAGTCCATTGTTTTTATTTTTCTTCTCCGTGTTTTAGTGACGGATTTCTGATATGGTCAGAATGTTCGGATTAATTATGTTTTAATATTTACTTTAATGATTTCTTAAGTTAGCCGACCATTCAAAAAGCGGACAGTTTTCTTTTGTGTAAATAGAGTAATGTGTAATACGGGATTCAGTCCCATGGAATACTCGCATTGGGGGGAACATGGCTTGTTTTGTTTTTGTGAATATGGTAGGGTCATTTTATTGTGTATGTCGTACTCAAGTGGTTTATGGTAACCGGGGGATAAAACGCACAAAACAATCGCGATAATACACAATACAATTTGTGTAGCATACATCCAAACTAATGTAATAGTTATGTAAGCAATATAGGACACAGGCAATTCAAAGTGATAGTATGTGAAAAAGTGAGATCATATTGATAACCTCTCGGTAATTCTCTGTTTTGGTAGAGAGGGATATGGATATTTACGTCTGTGTCAAAAAGGAAAATTAATTGGATTAGAGAAAGTACCAGTTAACGTTGCCGTCCACATAGATTTTGGTCTGTGGAATGTGGAGGTAACATCTGATGTCAATGGCAGCCCGGATTTTTCCGCTGCTAAAATAAGTGATTGCTTATATCAATTGTGTAAGAAGTATCAAGAGTGTATGTAAATTTTGTATATTTCACCGAGTGAATAGTAAATTGTTCTAAACGATTTCATGCCTATCTATACCGAAAAACATGCATCCAGAATCCTCTTCCGTTCATTGTAGGCCTTTAAGATAGTTTATGTTTGATAGCCTCTATATGCCGCGAACGTTCTTCGGCCCTGAGGAGTCCGTGTTCAGACCTCAGGAATGGGAGAGTAGCTTTGATCTAGCTGAGTCGAATGGTCGATAACTTTTCATGTGAGTGGATTAAGTATACAATCCCAATGAGGAGAAATCAGCACAGACCAAAAAGATCCCTTGACTATCGACTTCCGTGGAGCATGGTCCCATGTGTTCGTGACCCGAAAGGGTTGGTTTGTTGTCACATGGTCCCATGAGTCATGGGGGACGGTGGGAAAGGTTCCAGTATATCTCCCTACATGTTTCAAGGATTATACGAGCCAGGGTACCAAAAGGTATTCTTGTAGCATACATCAGGTTTGTATATGATTCACCAGTGGCAAGAAATCGCAGTGTTACTTGCAGTCTCATTGCAGCTGGAATAGCTTGCCTCATATTTGTATCTTTTCTTGCTATTCTAGGTCCAACTAACTGGAGCAATTTTTCAAAGTTCTTTTTACTCACTCTTAAGAAATTCCTGTACGATTTAGTGTCCTCTAACCTCAATTCATTCTGGACTAAAGATAACAATCCCCTTCCATCATCCCTTCTAGCTACCCAAGGTCTGGTCCACCACCTTCTAGCTCTCTTTTTTAACCACACATGCAACTATTGCAACTAAAGCTGCAATTGGTTTACTATGCACTGATGGCATTTGTGATTTATTCACTGACAACAGAACATACTCATCTGACAGCCAAAAAGCAAAACAATCAGTTTCAGTACTTGGGACATCTCACAGAGGTCAGGCCAAACAAATTTAATTCTGAGTTTTGGCCAACAGATGGCACTGGTATGAGTTTGAAGCAATATTTCGTAAAAGATTTTAGGACATTTTTGTCAAATCTTTTGTCAAATAACTTTACCGTGAGCAAGAGGCTTTAGCTTAGTTCTAACATAAAGGATGACTCCTGGAAAATCAGCACACTCGAATATTTACTGTTTTTAGTTTTATTTATTTCCTAATTTAAAAATAAGTTTAATATGGCCAAACTGACAACCGAACACAACATTTCAGAGGCATCCAAAGTTTTTCTTTGTGTGGTATGTTTTGAAACATTCTTTCAAATAAAAATGAACAAGGCACTTCTTGTACTGGTAAACAGTTTCTGATCTTTTCCTGTTGCCTGTCCATACTTTGCATTTCCAGGATGGCATAGCTTTTGATAATACCAATATAAATGATCCATTACTGGACATATACTTTTTCTATGAAATTTGCCTGCAGACGCAATGGACACTCTGTGGCTGCTGATGGCCTTCCAACAAGAAATCTTTCTGGGAAATGAACAGATTGTAACAATTTTGTTCAGCCAAATTTATTCTGAACTCTGTGAAGTGAGCTTCATGTTGTGTAAATAGTCTGTGAATCGCACTGCTGTTGTACAGGACAACATAAAAAAATAGAAGAAAATTTTCTTGTACCCTTTCCCATACCCTCTCATGACAGGGAAGCAACACAATCTCTTGTCTTGTTTATCCACTCCATCCATGTGTTTGTTGTATTTCACAACTAGTTCGGGTTCCAGGACTTTCTTAGGAATGAACTTCCGCATTTGTCTCTGTGTCACAATTTCTTCATATTCTGGATTATCATGCTTTGGCATGTCTTTCCCATTTTTTTGCATAGTTCCTACAGCATAATTGTCAAACTTTGCTATGATGAGGAAAGAAAGTCTCTCGCTTCCATGTTTCTGAAACACAGTACAATGGCCCCCACCCTTGTACGATTTCCTGGCTGGCACTCTCTCCTTTAAAACCAAGTCAGTTTGGGCTCGGCATTTAAAAAATGCAGTTCACTGGCATTTATAATATTGTTTGGTGCATATGAACAGATTATATGCACGCCTTTTCATCAACTGTCAGCATCGCCAGTGTTCGCGGATTCTACTTCTCCGCACATTCTCTGCTACGTGATATTGTTGCGTTCCTTAAAACGCTGAATACAAAAGAATTATGATTTTACTCAAACTTAGCAAATATGAAGCACACTGTAGACGCACCGAAGTGAGTGAAAGTACGAAAAACTACCCCAGCAGGTTTCGGAAGACACATTCTATCATGACCCGGATAAATTTTGAATTTAAATTACTCTGAAAAATACTAACTTTTTAAAATGTTGGGCAGTTTTGAATTAAAAGTCTGAATTTTGGTAATGGGGACCGACACTGTTCTTCGAATTACGAATTATCCGTATTTCGAATTAAACAGTTTAAATAACATGCAAAACCGTACCTCATGTTTCCGGGAAAGGGAGCTGCTTCGAATTAGGCGGGATTTTGAAGTAACCAATTTCGAATTATCGAGGTTCTTCACTATATATCTTGAATGAGACAATATCCAGTACTGCAGTCACATACCTTGTATATTTTAATTCCAAAACAAGTTATTTTGGAAGGATTGGTCTGTGTATAGTAAAACCTGCAACTAAATGCCATCAACCTTGCAACAATGCAGACTTCCTTCCTAGAGAAAGTACTTTTTCGAAGGCTTGTAGAATCATGTCAATTATAGGCCTAATATTCTTTAATTTGCCACTGCCTTCCACTGATGAATGTAAATATCTAGAAATGTATCCGAATCTGTCACTAGACATTGATTCGCCAAAAACAGGGGAGTATAAAATTTTCTTTGTACTCCAGTAATCATTTAAGTTAGGTTTTGTATTCTGTGACATTATTATGATGAGGGCAATATAAGCCTTCATTTCATATAAGGATACATCTTTCCACGCATTATGACAATCCCTGCCAGCCAGAAATGCATTGCATGCATACTTATTAGTTTCATTTATGATCTCTATCCAGAAATCATCGTCAAAGAATTGACTAAATATGTCTAACCCTGTACCAGATTCAAGCAATTGTCGAGAAATCAATGGATTCATTCCACATTTATCGCTGAAATGGAATTTTACTGGATTATTCAGTTTGTGTGTACAGGCCCAATCACTTGCGCACACAATGCTTTACTCTTCACTATTCTCACTACTTTCACTCAAAGTGCCATCAAAATTACCTTCACTGAATTCGTCACTTATTTCAGTCACTTTCATTTAGAACTCCATTCATTCACTCAGAAAATTCATCAGATTCGATAAAGACTAGTGAAAAGATCATTAGTCTGGTTTGGTTAGGTCCAGCTTGTAACAAGACAACTGGGCATGGACAACAAAGTGGTCAACAGGCCTCTAGTATCCTACACACTTCACAAGGTACAACGCGATTAATTACCCTGCGGCTAATTGAAATGTACCCGTAGCACGCCAACTATTTTAAACTGCGTGATTTTCTCATTTTCAACTAAGGTGGAGCACGGACAACAAAATGGTCAACAGGCCTCTAGTATCCTACACACTTCACAAGGTACAACGCAATTAATAACCCTGTGACTAATTGAAACGTACCCGGCGCACACCGTGACTATTTTAAACTGAGTGATTTTCTCATTTTCAACTAAGGTGGCAGCCTTAGCCAGCCAATAGCAACACAGAAAATAGTGGCAAATTTGAGTTTTACAGTGCCTCCATTTTAATTCTTGTAAATAAAAATACTTCTAGGGTCCGGTTAGTGGGTCGAGGAGAAGCATTGGCGTCAGAAGGCTCGTAGATAGGTTGTGTGTGAATAACTTGTGCACAGTACTCCAGCCTACAAGATCCTTGCTCAAGACTAGCGAGTCTGAATTGCTCGTACATTCTCGCATAACCAGAGCCATCTACAGTTAAAGGCGGAAAGTACGCTTGGCAACGCTGTATCCATCTGTCAAGCGGAGGCCGAGAGAAAAGGGGGCGTGTCCGATTTTGAATGACTTCACCCACATTCACTACATCTAGACCAACACAATGATTGTGATAAATGCACATTCTTCGTAATATGGTACTAAGAAACACACACATCAGTAAACGCATTCACTGAAGTTGGAAATACACATTTTATATGAATAAAAACAAAACACTTTAAGAACAGTACTCACACGCTCGATTATTGTGGAGCTTTGACAGCTTCCTCCGCTTAGTGTTTTTATCCCCACTGCTGACGTAACTCGTGTTCTTCATCTGCTTTCAGCACTTATTTAACACGACATCGGAAAATGTAGACAACAATCTATTGCACCATTATTGTCACGTCCACAATGACGGCGTTCAAACCATAACTGTTGATTGTCGTCTCTTCCTAAAGCAGCTCAGGATAGAGAGAATAGAAACTCTTCATAATTTTCACAAACCAGGTGGTCTTCGTATACCACTGTTCCGCAGACACACACAATGCAATGTGATGGCATCACTAACCCACCTCTCTGAGTTCTTTAAAATAGTGATCACCTGTTTCATTACTCTGCAGGAGACCTAAACAAGTGTCACAGCTTATCCTTCTGGATAATGTCCTCAGTGTATACCTAAAAATATATAGCATATTGCTCCTGACATCTCAAAATGCCAATTCAAAATTTCACATGATAAATATGAGTCTAACTTGTTTATTACTTCCATATTGAGCCCAATAACATCTGCCTTGATGGAATCAGACATTTCTAATTGCCTACAGCCAAACCTCACTTTTCCATACCATCACCACCACCGCAACCCTAGAACACTCTTAATTCTAATTTAGATCTCACTTTCTAGGACTTCTTTCTAAGTTATGAGTATGAAAGTTTCTTGACAGTAAATAATTTGCTTTCACAGTTCCAAACAAAACTTTTTGAGTAAGGTCTAACTCTTTTTCCTTTTAGTGAAAATATTAATAATAATAATAATAATAATAATAATAATAATAATAATTGTTTTACGTCCCACTAACTACTTTTACGGTTTTCTGAGACGCTAAGGTGCCGGAATTTAGTACCTCAGGAGTTATTTTACGTGCCAGTAAATCTACCTATACAAGGCTGACGTATTTGAGCATCTTCAAATACCACCGGACTGAGCCAGGATCGAACCTGCCAAGTTGGGGTCAGAAGCCCTGTGCCTCAACCATCTGAACAACTCAGCCTGGCCCTTTTAGTGCAAAGTACGAATTGTTCCCTTAAACATATGAGGCAAGACAAACAGTGTGCTTTCACTGCTTACCTCACGATACTCTATGAGATTGTGAAGCATTTTCATAGATTTTATTTGTACACATTTTACACTAACACTACAAGAAGTGGTTCTAATATAATTTAATAAATATGCATTTAGTTGAGACAACTTTGATATTTTACCATTTGCTAAACATGTCATTTCTTTTACCAACACCTGATAACTTAACATATTCACACAGTGACATATACAGCGACATATCTTCGTGAATTTTCAGTAAATGGGTTACATTTGGCATATCATCCATCTTCTTGTTTACCCCACTCTACATTTCCAGGCTCCTACCTTCAGGATCTTCTCTTTCAACACTTTTCGATGACAAATATTTTGGCAAATTTGAGAAGATAATTGGACATGCATCAGGGAGAAGCTCATTAGGTTTAGGTTGTAGTATTGTTACGTTGACTTTACTATCACAAATTTTATCCCCTGTTGAAAAACTTTCGTGTGTGACATGTTCTATGCATGAATCCTTCACAGGTTCCCAGTTATCCCGTTTAAAATGACAAATCCATTTTTGTTTTAATTCCTCGTCTGAAGGAAAACTAAATGAGGTAACAAAACTCTTTTTAATGCTATAGTTGTTACGATACATGGGAACACGACATTTTATGGGCATCTGCAAATTAAACAAAACATTTTATTAATAAGCCCAATTCAGTCAGCAACAATCACAAATAATGTTATTGATTTAACATCCCACTAACTACTTTTACGGTTTTTGGGAGACGCCGAGATGCCGAAATTTTGTCCTAGAGGAGTTCTTTAACGTGCCAGTAAATCTACCGACATGAGGCTGACGTATTTGAGCTCCTTCAAATACCACCAGACTGAGCTGGGCTTTGAAAGCCAGCTCTACAGTCCAAGCTATTCAGCCCCAGTTAGCCTTCACATTATTTCGATAATAGGCTCTACGTATGTTTATTCTATCACTTATCTTGTTGTATATACTAGAACGTATTAGTGAATAATTAAACGAAACACGAGACGAAGTTCACTAGACATCAACATACACGGATAGACCCCGCGCTTTCACCTTGGCCTCCACTGGACGTTGCCAAACCTACATGACTCCGGCTTGTAACTGTAGTTGGCTATGCGTGTAACAGGTTGCTGCTATTATATGCTAGGCGGAAGTATTGAGCTGTCTCTTAAATTTAAAAAAAGTTTGTGTTTATTTTTCTTGTTTACGATCGATCCATGCAGGAAAATTGTGGCTGAAGACAAATTAATTTTTTTTACAACCGATGTGATAAAACGATAGTTCGAGGAACGATAGATGCGGGAAAATTTAACATTGGTTTATATGAAACATTTTTGGGACCGAATAAATTGAACGATCAATACAGGAAAACAATAGCTCTGGGAACGATGCATCGAGGTACTACTGTCTAATAGACTAATAAAAAGTATTCGTAAGTCCGGTTTTACTATCATTCCCCACTGATTTTAGTGCACATTTAGTATTTTGTTAGCAATCCTTTTGATTTTACAATGGCCTCAAGCTGCCTAGGCATTGAATGAACTAGCTTGGAGGTGAAGGTGGGCTCAATCTTACCCCATTATTCCAACAGAGCCATTTTCAAAACTGGCTTTGATGAAATATTTATTGTGCTCAGTCTCTCTGTAAGATAAACCCACACATGTTCAATCGGATTCAGATCCGGTGAATCAGGGTTGTGTGTGTGTTACCATATATTTGGGTGAGTTGTATAAAATCCACAGTCGTGTATCAAGGGCCATATGCTTTGAATCATTATCCTCCACGAATACATAATTACCCAGAAACCCCATTTTTTCAGCACTAGATGCTAGATGTTTCCCTAAAATTTCAATATAGTATGTACGGTCCATCTTTCCACCTATGAATTCTAAGGCAACCATTCCAGCTGAGGTCATGCACCCCCAAACCACGAAACCACCTACACCATGCTTCACTGAAGGAAGTAGATGTTTTTTACGAGTTTTGTGTTCTTTTTTTTTCCTCCACACCTTTTCGCCATGTTCTTGAAAAATGGTGAATTTACTATCATCCATAAACATAACTCGATCCCAGAATTCTCGAGAAGCATGTTTATAGCCAGTAGCATATTACAGTCTTTTCTTCCTATTTGCTGGGGTAATTAAAAGTTCTCGCCTGTCATTTCTACAATTATACCCATTTGTATATAAAAATTTTGAATTATGGAAGCACAGATATTAAGACCTCAGTTTTGCAGCATTGATTCTAGGATTTTTTAACTTTCCTGAGAATCAGTCTTTTAGTTCGATTGTCTAGTTTGCATGGACGTCCACATCTATGTGTATTTTTGAAAGATTTTCTCTCACCATACCTGTCAATAATTCCCTGCACTGTAGATCATGGTCTCTTCACAAGTTTTGATATTTCCAAGAGGGATTTACAGGAATTATGAGCTGTTGTTGTTTGTACAACCCTTGTCCCGTTTCCCTACAGAGTCGGGTATGAGGTGAGATGAATCTGTCGTGGCGGGTTTTTATGACCGGATGCCCTTCCTGACGTCAACCTCATCAGAGGAGTTAATGAGATGAAATGAATGACGTGATATATGATAGTAGGGAGAGGGTGAAACCCGGTGTGAGCACATAGCCTACTCCTGTCGAATAGCACCAAGGGGTCTGCTCAAGGCTTAACGTCTCCATCCGACAGACGAATCACCATCAACAGCGTCATATGTCCTCACTCCATATGAGCACTGTGGAGAGGTTTGGAATTTTATCCAGGCTTTTGGCACACAATCTACTGATTAGAAATTGTACACCACCACCTCCCCTGCCCTGCCGGCCAACATTCTGACGGTGAAAATCTTTTCGACCAACGGGACTCGAACCGGCTAACCTCGGTGTCAGACCGTTTAGACTTCAGCGCCTTAACGATCATGGCCACCAGGCAGGCTTATAAGAATTATGAGCCCGATCTATAATTTATATATATATATATATTTATTTATTTATTTATTTATTTATTTTTTTTTTTTTTTTTCAGACAATCTTACTGATTGACTGAACGACTGAAGCACAACTAACTTGGTACAAGACTTGACCTTTACTACTTACCTGGGTTGCAAGGGATCTCATCAAGTACTTTGATGTGAAGAAATACCACCTGCACAAATAATTTTTATGCATCTATATTTCGAATTTATTGGATGATACATTGGTTAAAACAAATATTTCTAAAGTACTGTTGTTATTTCCAGTATGTGTTCATATTCATGTTTTGCAAAATACCAAAATATAGAAAAGTAGTGAAATTTCTAGCGGCCAATGGACAATGCGCGAACTACAAACGAAAAATTGCTTAATGTTTAAGATGTACATATACTCTTTCCCAAGATTCTATCTGCCAATCTAACATACAGCCATTATTCCAGAGAATCAATGGTCTATCAAACTCTCCATCACGAGATCGCAGTGAAACAACCACTTTGTGAAATCATACTTACATCAATGTTGAAATGGTCTGGACAGGTACAGTAGGACCTCGATACATCGTTCCCGGAACTGTCATTTTCCCGTATTCATCGTTCAATTTATTCGCTCCCAAAAATGTTCCATATAAACCAATGTTAAATTTCTTTGCATCTATCATTTCTCAAACTATTGTTTTATCCCATCAATCGTCAAAAAAATATTTGACCTCAGTCACAATTTTCCTGCATGGATCAATCGTACGTAAGAAAAATACAAGCAAAACTTTTTTTAATAAGAGACAGCTCAATACTTCTGCACAGCATATAATAGCGTCAACCTGTTACACGAGAATGTACGAGCGATTCAGAGTTGCTAGTCTTGAACAAGGATCTTGTAGGCTGGAGTGCGGTTAGTAAGTTATTAATGTGCAACCTCACTATGAGCCTCCTTGCGCCAACGCTTCTCCTCGACCCAGTCACCGACCCCTAGAAGTATTTTTATTTACAAGAATTAAAATGGAGGCACTGTAAAACTCAAATTTGCCACCATTTTCTGTGTTGCTATTGGCTGGCTAGTTGAAAATGAGAATCGCGCAGTTTAAAATAGTCACGGCGTGTGCTGGGTACGTTTTAATTAATCACAGGGTTATTAATCGCGTCATACCTTGTGGAGTGTGTGAGATGCTAGAGGCCTGTTGATAGCTTTGTTGTCCCCTGCCCAACTGTCTTGTTACCAGCCGGACCTAACCAAGCTAGACCAATAATCTTTTCACTAGCCTGGTATTGAAACTAAGTTGGCAGCGTCGCATAGTCCGCTGTGACATCGTCCGAGATGCGCCATGTTGAATTTCTAACCTCTGTGACATCATCCGAGCCGTGCCGTGTCGGATCTCAAACCCATCGTTTGCGAAGGGTCTACAGAATCTTTACCCAATTACAGATTATCACTGTAATATCCAAGTAAATCATTAATTTGCAATGAGAGAACTGACCTTAAAAGGTTTTCAATTATTACGAGATGTAGAGAAAAGTGAAACAGCATAAAAGTCACACTTTTTATTTTCATTGCGTATATCATGGTTGCAATATTTTGGTACCGTTAACTTATGTATATATCGTATGAGCATGTTTGGCTCCATGGTTAAATGGTTAGTGCGTGCTGACCTTCGGTTCAAAAGGTCTCAATTGGGTCGAGGATTTTAACTATCCTTGGTTAATTCCGACGGTTTGGGGGCTGTGTGTGAGCGCCGACTTACGCATTAGGATTCATCTTAGATAGGACCGCATTTTTGTAAGCTCGTAGATTGCCAATCACTCGACAACTCAACAGACCTGCAACCGGCTTTGGAGGCCACACACAATTATCATTATTGTTGTTGTTGTTATTGTTATTATTATTAGACTACATGATGAACAATGCTCAAATAGAGTACCCGTAATTTATTATTTTGCTTTCCCCCTATTTTTCATGTCACACTTATTTATTGTTTTCCCGCATCGATCGTAATTTTCCCCCTCCCCCTTGAGAAACAATACATCGAGGTTTTACTATACACAGAGTGGATCAAGAGGATGGCTTGAAAGAGAATTGGAATCAAAGAGAATTACCCGTTGATCAAGAAAAAGACTGATCATTCAAATAAATCAAGACATGGAAAGAAGAGGCATGGATGGTGATGAGACTTTAGAGAAGAAATACAGTAAGAGATGGAGAGTGCTATCACACAGCACATAGGCAACTGAAGATGGTTGAATGAAGGTGACAATGAAGATGACTATTAACATATATGCTAGGGGCTTTACGTCGCACCAACACAGATAGGTCTTATGGCGACGATGGGATAGGAAAGGCCGAGGAGTTGGAAGGAAGCGGCCATGGCCTTAATTAAGGTACAGCCCCAGCATTTGCCTGGTGTGAAAATGGGGAAACCACGGAAAACCATCTTCAGGGCTGCCGATAGTGGGATTCGAACCTACTATCTCCCGGATGCAAGCTCACAGCCGCACGCCTCTACCCGCACGGCCAACTCACCCGGTATGGCTTAACATCAATTCGTCTGTATTTGACATTCATCAAGAAATTCTGTTATTACAAAAATCACATAATTCACAGTAAAAATGTACACATATATAGTAGTTATAACTTTTCATACGTGAGAGTGGTGGTGGTGGTGGTAGTGGTGTTGATTATGGTTTTAAGAGGAAGTACAGCTTGGCAACCATCCTCTATATAACATTAACCTCTTAACTGGGTATTACTGATGTGCTTGATGTAACCTGCCCTGTGTATTTTTTTCAGCAGATTGTTGTTACACGGCAGGATAGGCAGAAAAGTTAGTAATATCATTAATATCATTCATATGTGATACAAAAAGTAAATAAAGGAGTTTTAATTAATTAATTTTAATATTAGAGAAATTTTTAACCATTTTTACATTAACTGCAAGATCATTTACCTGGTTGGAATTTAGGAGTTTGGCCCATATTTTACAGCCGAAAGTTGAAACTAATAAAAGCAAGGGGTATTTATAAAGATCATATCATGCATGTGACATTCTGAACCATTTTTCATTAACTGCAAGGTCATTTACCTGGTTGAAATTTGAGTGTTTTTCATATGTTAGCACCTAAAATCAAAATAAATGAAAGAAAGGAATATTTACGAATTACACTTCATGCTAGTGACATTGTGAAAGATTTTACACTAACTTCACCGTCAGTTACATCATTTACCTCACTACAACTGCAGTTATTTGTCTCAGAAATAATTTTCGAAAAGTAAGGTTTTATGAAACTTTCCTGTTTTGAGAAGTACATAGTGTTTTCTGGCTTATGAACTATCCCCCACAGCATTACAAGTCCAATTAGAGTTTTTATCTTAGTTGGATTTGTATCCACCCAACTTCTCGCTCATCACCTTGTTCTTCATTCTCATTTTCTGAACCACTTTCACTATCAGACTCTCCTTCATATGTATCAAACCACTCATCTTTGGATTTCTGAGAAGATAAATCGCCACAATCATTCTCTAAGTGTTGAATAATCTCGTCTTCTTCGAGAGTTTCGAACTTACGCTTTGAACTAGATGCTTCCATATTTGGCTTACTGTGGCCAAGTAGCACCGTACAGTTGTAAAGTAAAAAAATTAAGCTTCAAGGAGCGTGACATGTGATATTTGCTGTCATCGAGCGGAAAAAACATCAGTTAAGACGACAATACACGACGGGGCAAAGTAGCTCGTCATACCCAGGAGATATTCGCGGTAAAAGACGAGTACGTATATATTCGTCATGCCCATTACCCTGTAATATTCAGCGTACGAATATATACGTCATGCCCAGTTAACAGGTTAACCAGAAAGAAAATAGTGATGGGTCCGACACTTCGAAAAATGAAGGTACAGACCAAAGAAAGACAAAGGCCACGAAGGACGTGAAAATGAAAGACTCCCTAGGATTCTCAACCTAATACCATAGGGGTCGGAAAAAAAACAAAAAACAAGAGTTGACCAAGTGAGACTGGATAAGACATATGAAAGTGAGGAGCATGGCACAAGTGGAAGCAATGCCAAGACTCAGCTAAGGGCCCCATGGTCAACAACACATGCTTTCATGTTAAGAGCCCCTGTGGCCCCTTTTAATCACGTCTTACGACAGGCTCGGGATACCGTGGGTGTTATTCTACCGCCCTCACTCATAGGGGGTCCATACGTAGGTGCTTTGAAAAGTTCTCGGAATGTACTAGAATTATCTTACCTCAGTGGAACTGCTTTTATTTTTCAACATAGTCTCCCTGTAGACTAATGCATTTGGTCCTGCAATGTTCCAATGCCTTGATCCCATCTCGAAAATGAGATTCCTCCAGGCCTGCAAAATACCTCTCCAATTCGGCTGTCAGTTCTTCCCTTGTAGAAAATCTCCATCCACCGAGGAAAATTTTCAGCTTGGGGAATAGATGAAAGTCTGATGGTGCCAAATCAGGTGAATAAAGTGGATGTGGCAACAATTTGTACCCCAGTTCATGAAGTTTTGCCATGGCAATAACACTTGTGTGCGGCGGAGCATTGTCCTGATGAAAGATGACCTCCTTCCTTGCCAAACCAGGCCTTGTTTCGCGTATCTTTTCCTGTAGTTGGTCTAGGAGGTTTGCATAGTATTGGACCGTAATTGTTTGGCCAGTAGGAAGATAATCTATCAGCAGAATGCCTTTTGCATCCCAGAAAACTGAGGCCATGACCTTTCCGGCCGAACGCACTGCCTTTGCTTTCTTTGGTGGTGGTGAATCAGCATGTTTCCATTGCTTTGACTGCTGTTTTGTCTCTGGGGTATAGTAGTGGACCCAAGTTTCATCTGTAGTCACAAACCGGCGCAAAAAATCTTGTTGGTTGCACTGAAAACGGGCCAGACTTTGTTCGGACATTTCCAATCTGGTGCGTTTATTGTCCAATGTCCATCTTGTGGATAATTTTTTCATACCCAATTCTTCGGTTAAAATATAATATACCCATTCAGAAGACATCCCTACAGCTTCAGCAATCTCCCGCACTTTCAGTTGACGGTCCTCCATGACCATTTTATGCACTTTTGCGATAAATTCTGGGGTCGTAACACTTTTTGGCCGTCCACTATGCGGATCATCATCCAAGCTCTCCCGACCAAATTTAAACTCGCTGGTCCACTTGGCAACAGCTGAAAATGAAGGAGCAGAGTCCCCCAGTGTGTTCTGAGAGACGGCATGAATTTCCTTTGCTTTCATACCTTTCTTTACAAAGTATTTAATCACTGCTCAAATCTCAGGTTTTTCCATTGTCACAAATCACTACGCGGGAACAACAACAAAGAGCCGTCACTACCACACTCCTGCAGCTAGAGCACTGACGTGTCACATGTTCACTCACAAGGGATGTGTGATTATTGCGCAGGAACCTCGTTGCTCTAGCACTGACATTTAGCGGTGATTTCGAGAACTTTTCAAACCGTCCTCGTATATGAGAGAGAGATTTTATATATATCACATTGTACTTAAATGTTGTCCATTTAACTTGGGCAGCACATCCTTTGTTCCATTTTGCTGTTTCCTAGTCTGCATTCAACCAAATGATATTTATTTTATTTATTTATTTATTTATTTATTTGTTTGATTTATAATTTTCACAAATTTTTCTCACACTTGATCAGCAGTATTTTCATCATCGGCTAGTACAAGTTTGAGGGTTACTGCAGGAAACACACTCTGCGAGGGTGTGGGCCATGGTGAATTCCATGTCACATGAACACACTGAGGGTCTTCCCTGTTTATAAGATAAGAGTGCATAGATGATCCATGACCTATCCTCTGCCTACACAAAAATATGGCCTCTCTCGATGAAGGCTGGGAAGAGGATCACCAAATGACAGTTGTCTTATTAATTGCTCTCAACCTGTAAGGTGCTCGGATAGCTACCCACTTCGATTTCAGGACGCCAACACGGTTTGATGAAGCAGAGAACAAAAATTCATAGCAGATTTGTTCACAGGTCTAGGTGGTAAATATACTGCTTCCTTCTCAGCTTTATCTGCAAGTTTGTAGCCCATAACCCCTAGGAAGCCACGCACAGGTGATTTGGGTGCCAGCTTCGCACAAACTGGCCATGTCATGAATCTGTTGTACCACGAATCATGTATCAACAGACTGCAGAGAACTTAATGAGTCTGTACATATGAGAAAGTGGCCTTATTCATGCCTCAGTGCAAACTGCAGAGCTTTTAAGATGACAAAGAGCCTGCAGTGTAAAGTATGCTACAAACACTAGGAAGCGAGATCTTGGTACTGACATTACTGAAAATGAATGATCATTCAACATTCTTTCCTATCTTAGAACCATCTGTGAAGACAAGTCCCAAGGACAGATACTGATGAACGAAGTCATGGAAATACCTCCAAAGAATGGAGGCATCTGCGTTCACCTTAGGTCAACAGAGTAGATCTACCCATATATATGTTCGCAGAGCTAATCATGGAGGTACCTCACTGTAAGTCCACTCAAGACAACCGCCGATAGTCACATCCAACTCATGACACGAGCTATCAGTTCAAATCCCAACTGGCCGTGTGGCATTCAGTCTGTTTCCATACCCCTGGTGGTATTGGGTATCAAAGAGGCACTGATAGCCTGGATGTTGCAGCATTTCAAGAATTTTGGCAGCATACTTGAGGAGTATCTGCTGCTGTCTTTCTCGTAAAGGTGGAACTGATGGATGTGGGGCCAGCCTAGTCTCTTATCAAAATTGAGTCCCAGAAACCTGCAGGTGGGACTGATAGCACACAGTTTCCCAAGTAGAGCTCTGGGTCAGGACACACAAGACAATATCAATAGAAGTGTACAATGGAGGTTTTTGCCACTGTGAAACAAAAAACCGTGTTGCAGAGCCCATTTGTTGACTCAGTTAATAGCTTGCAGTAGCAAGTTTGCAAGCCCAGCAGTAGCATCTATGTTGCAGATGGCAAGTGCGAGCAGAGGGACCGACAACACGTCACCTGCAATCTGACAGTAGGTCATGAGACAATTTTTTTTTTTTTTTTGCTAGGGGCTTTACGTCGCGCCGACACAGATAGGTCTTATGGCGACGATGGGATAGGAAAGGCCTAGGAATTGGAAGGAAGCGGCCGTGGCCTTAATTAAGGTACAGCCCCAGCATTTGCCTGGTGTGAAAATGGGAAACCACGGAAAACCATTTTCAGGGCTGCCGATAGTGGGATTCGAACCTACTATCTCCCGGATGCAAGCTCACAGCCGCGCGCCTCTACGCACATGGCCAACTCGCCCGGTATGAGACAAATTAAGTAGTTCGTGAGCTTTAGGGAGAGAAGGGTTTCCAGAAAAGATTAATCAATTCCTCATATAGCATTGGAGAAACTAAGAAATACTGAAATAATGGTCAGTGATTGTGCAAGAGATGTATCTTTTACTGACTGACATTGCACTTCATTTGAAGGCCTTGTTTGTTTCAAGGTCCTTTGTGAATTCTTATTTGCAAGAATGAACTTCATTAAAAATAAGTACAGAACTAGGTTAACTAATGGAACATTTGGAATTGTATATTCAACTTAGTGTTACCAGTTACTCAAAATAAATAATATTGAAAAACATTACGTTCACACTAAGTGATCGTAAACTTTCATATTTTTGCAGCTGTCTGCAGTCTAATTTATTTTAATATGTACATCTCAATTTCCTTGTTTAGAGCTCTTTTATAGTTACAATAATTGACTTTTCAAAACAATTATGCTGGATTGCTATTATTGTTTAAATCGTAGATCGTAGATACTGAGAAGTTCTCAGTATATCACTGAAGCATCTAGACTGCCAACCCTAGCTCTATATTGAACTACTTTACATTCAACTAATTTATAATAAAGGTACTGTCTTGATGTTTACTTACAAACAAACCTATTCTATAACTGGTAAATAATGAAGAAAAATTACTTTCTTTCTTGACTGTGCTGCAATTTTGTGGATACAAACAATGTCTTAAAGTCATACCCCTAAGCTCAATCAGTGCATACCTGCAAATATGCAACCAGCTGACCACATATCAATAGAAGTAGTATACAGCTTGGCTCCAAATAACACATCAGGTGGACGGTACCATAGTGTTACAACTTCGGCTGAATAGCATTTCACAGGTATACCAAATGCTCGGGCCAAACCAAAATCTGCCAATTTCAGCTCACCATTCTGTAACAAAAATTTCTAAATGAGCCATAGTGCTTCACAAATATTTCTCTCTTGATACATGCCTAAATCAATATTATTCACACTATAGTGCTAGCAGTATGCCCGGTTCCTTGACTGGTCAGTGTACTTGCCTTTGGTTTAGAAAGTCCTGGGTTTGATTCCTGGCCAGGTCAGAGATTTAAACTGTGTATGGTTATTTCTCACGGTTTGGGGACCGGTGTTTGTGTAAATCACAACATATCACACTAACCACCACAGAAACATGCAATAGTGAATACATCCCTCGACAGAGGGTGGTTGTCAGGAAGGGCAACCAGCTGTAAACCCAAGCCAGATACAAATGTGCAGCATAGTTCGCACCCATGACCCAACCAATGTGGGAAAAGTGGTAGAAGAAGAAGAAGAAGAAGAAGAAGAAGATGATGAAGTGCTATCAGTATGCAAGTCATGATCAAGATACCTTGTCGTGACTCACCTTGTCCCGAGATGTTCTGGACGATTTGTTCTCCCGAGCGGCTTGGAGAATCTGTGGGTTGGGTGCCCTGAACCATTAAATGAAGTACTGAGTCCCATTTAATATGATATATATTTGAATTCAACTCTGACTTCCCAACTACCGTACATATTTACAATGTCTATTTACAGCATACTTCAGTGATGTGCCTGCTCCGGAAGCTTTTAGAATACTGACTTCCGACCTGGGTAGAGTCTATGTTGAAAACCTGAGAGTTGCCCTCTAGCTTGTCTCTAAGCCTAAGTCCGCATCTCCCACTACTGTCTGAGAGACTAAGTCTTTCCAATATCACTTCTAACGCGGCTATGTCCTACTCCTCTCTCTCATTCTGGATGTAAGCACCTCCAGTCTTACTACCGACGTTCTTGACCTACGTAGAGCGTTCTCCTGTCCAAGACTAAAAGATATCCCTTAAGCCTATGCAGCTTGTATATATATCCTGGTCTGGCCCTTGCTAACTAGTGAGAGGGGGAACTCCCACCCTAGTACTAGTCTACCCCCAACTGGGATCCCTCTCCAGTAGGTGGTGCTATAGTGGTCAATCTCAGAACCACTTATTCTCTGTCTCACTCAGCCTAACTCATATCTCTCACTGAGTGGAATGTTTTGCCATGAAGTGGAGATTTTCCGATGCTCCATCCTTCCATGAGTCATGTATTCTTTCCTTGTCTCTCCCAATGCTAATTATTCTGAATGCTGGATTTGTGCTTGTAGCTAGCCACTGTTCATTTACTCAACCCTTGGTCAGTTTACATAGATAAGATTACAACTCAATAACAAGTTACTCATAAGCCTTCCGTAGCAGGACTTGAAGAACAAGTAATTTCACATATCCAATTCTAAATGTTTCAAATATAAAGTAGCACATTTTACACAATTAATAACCATAATTCTTCTTGTAAGAAAACTCTTTATCCTTTCGTTTATACATTCCTAGTGGTCTCCTGTACTGGGGATCCACTAGTTCAATTCTAATCTCCTTAACTTAATATATGCTATGGGACTTAATATATCTTGGTTCGATTCCCGGCATCGGTGCCATCACGACAACCTCCAGTTTAACACGAGATAAGAGCGTCTCCATACATTTGAAAGATTTTCAAATAAAGATCTTGTCATCACTACTGAATAATAGTTTCATATAAATGAGCATGTGCTATGATTAAATTAGTAGAGCTAACCCATCCAGAGTTTCAGAAGTTCATCATCAGGTTGCTACTTTACAGCAGACAGCTGTGACTAATGCCACAAGGAACAAAGGTTGATATCAATACTGCCAAACAAAATTTACTCATAAAATGATTTAAAAACTTTTGGAAATGGCCAAAAAATTAAATAATGGAATTAATATGCAAACCTCTATTAGGAGGGAGAGAGCGAGAGAGAGGGGGGTGTATTTTTGTTCACTTTGCTAGATATTTATTTGTTCGTTTAGCATATGGCTATTAGTGCCAGGAGTGTCAGAAAACTGGTTCAGTTTGCTTCATGCAAGTCTTTCTATTTGATGCTCCGTGGGCGACCTACGCATCTGGGTGTGAAAAGATAAACAGCTATGGAGAGGGTGAAATCAGGTGCCGGCATACAGCCTACCCTTGTCAAATAACACCAAGGGATCTGCTCATGGCTTAACGTCTTCATCTGATGGACTAATCACCAGCATCATATGGCCTCACTCCACATGAACACTGCAGAACGGTTTGGAATTGAATCCAGAATTTTGGAACGCAATCTAGTGATTACAAATTACATACCACGAACTCTCCTGCTCCGCAGGCCAATATTCTGATAGTGAAAACTTTTTCCACCAATGGGACTCGAACTGGCTAACCAAGGTGTCAGACCATACAGACTTAACGACTTAATGATCATGGCCAAGAGGCGGGCTATACCAGACTTTGATCGTGCAATATACTGTATATGGTGAGAGGCTGAATCAGCGTCTATCACTCAACTCTCAACTGTATAAATGAATCATCCATTTATTTGTTGTACTTAGTGCCATGTACAGTTGCTCAGAAAATGAATGAGCACATGGTATTTCATAAGTTCCTTGCAAGAATGCTTTTCTAAAAAATAACTAAACCTATAGATATAATTTTTGTTTTGGATAATAATAATAATAATAATAATAATAATAATAATAATAATAATAATAATAATAATAATAATAATAATAATTACAGTAGTTCTATTTACATGCTAGTGAATCTGCCAATGTGAGGCTGGCATATTTGAGCACCTTCAAATACCAGCAACTTGAGCTCAGAAAGCCAATGCTCCACCATCTGAGCTATTCAGCTTGTGGATATCAACAGCGTTTGTATCTACATGGTAGATGAATTATATTTTGATAATAATTAAAATTAATTCTGATAAATTATTAAATGAGGGGAACATACAGTACCATGGGCTCACTCTTATTTTCTTTTGACCGACTATACATTCAAGCTTACACGATTTCTTTATCAGAATTATAAACTTTTTTTTTTTTTTTTTACAAGTTGCTTTACGTCGCACCGACACAGATAGGTCTTATGGCAACAATGGGACAAGAAAGGGCTAAGAGTGGGAAGGAAGCGGCCGTGGTCTTAATTAAGGTACAGCCCCAGCATCTGCCTGGTGTGAAAATGGGAAACCATTGAAAACCATTTTCAGGGCTACTGACAGCAGGGTTCGAACCCACTATCTCCCGAATACGGGATATTGGCAAATCATAAGCATGTATAATTATTGCTATGAGTAGCTAAAATTTAAATTCATCAGAACAATGAAGTAAAAGACAAGGAAAGACAAGATTAGAAATGAAGAAAACAGGAAGGTGTCTGGCATCAAAATACCTGTTACCGAGCTTTCAGGTAGATGCAGGGTATAGTTTGGACATGTTATAAAGATGGACAGAACGAGAACAGCAAGAAATTACTTTGACAGACAAGTGAAAGGAGAAAGGCCAGTATGGAGGTTAAGGAATCGAATACACACAGTGAAATCGGAGGTCAGCAAGAGGAATGTCAAGTGGAAGGACATAGAAGACCAGAAACTATACTTTGACAGAAAGAAGTGGCAAGTGCTTCTACATCACAACTGGTAAATGATGATGAGTAACCAAAATTAGTAGGTACACTAAACACTGTTTACAGCTGAGCTTCTCATCTTATCAAGTATTAAACCAATATTTGTCAAGCACTTTGCACACATTCCTTGTATGATATACGTTATCAAAACAAAGAAATTTAGTTTCCATATTCTGTAGAAATAGACTATTACACCAAATTATAAAGCTTGTTACCTTGTTGATGAGTAAGTTCTGAGGCTTCAGATCACGATGAAGTACATTGTGACTATGACAGAATGCTAGACCCCTCAACAACTGATACCTGGATAAACAAATTACAAAATAATTAGTCATACACAATCATACTAACATTTAATGACTTATACATGGAGCATTCATCAGCACTGTCTAAATTACACAATTATCAACCACCACCACCACCACCACCACCACCACCACCACCACCACCACCACCACCACCACAACAAAAAGACCTGATTCATAGAAGGTTAGGAAAGAGTAAGAAGTCCAGTCACTACGTAAGAAGTATTTCTACCAAACCAGTTAGTAATTTTGCAAACATGTCTAATACAATCAGAAAGAATGCTTTCTCAGCTATGGTACTATATACCAACCCATTGCCATTAGTATAAGAGGTAGTCAAATGAAAACTGAACACCCGCTACAACGTGACCATGGAATGGTTTTATTCAAAAGTAATTACCAAAAGTATTAATATATGTATCTCACTGGGAGACAAGACGATCAAGGTTTGTAGAAGGTCGCTGACGGATCCACAACCACACCCACTCTTGCATTTCCTTGTCCGAATGAAACAGACGTCCACGAATGTCTTTCTTCAGATCACCAAAACTGTGAAAATCACAAGGTGAAAGATCTGGCCTCTATGGAGGATGCTGAAGTGTTTCCCAACCAAATTACTGAAGCGTAGCCTTCAGCACATTGGAAGTATGGGGGCGAGCATTATCATGCAACAGGATGACTCTGTCCAAGAGCATTCCAGGGCGTTTTGACTTTATGGCACATCGCAGTTTCTGCAAACTGTCTTCATAGCGCTGCACACTGATTGTGGTTCCGTACCAGAGAAAGTTGACAAGCAGAGGGGCCCTGCAGTCACAGAAGAAGGTCATCATGACTTTATCGGAACTTGTGAGAACAACTTTGCATTTCTTTGGCAGGGAAGAATTGTGATGTTTCCATTGTTGGCTTTGCAGTTTGCTCTCGGGCTCGAAATGGTGGCACCACGTTTTGTCCCCTGTGATGATACAAGTCAGAAAAGCATACTCTTCCTCAGGGTACTGCTGCAGATATTCAGACATGACGCCATTCTCTCAATCTATTGCTCAGTTAAACCAGAAACCCACTGCGCGTAAATTTTGTGGAAATGCAAGTGATCTTTGATAATGGCATGCACAGAGCCATGGCTAATGCTGACACGAACACGAATTTCTTCCTCCGTGATTCATTGGTTTTCCCGGATAAGGCCATCAACCCGCCCTATCACATCAGGAGTAATGGCTCAATGGGCCTGTCCTGGGAGCGCATCGTCTTGCAGTGATGTGCGCCCTTCTCGGAATCACCTATGCCACTTGTGTACACTCGCCATGGACATGCAATGTTCACCATACACAGCAGACATGCGATGATGAGTTTCGCGTACTCCAGAACACTCAGCCACCACAAAACAAACCACACTTCTCTGATCTTCTTTGCTCGTCTCCATTTCTAGTTGGACACACATACTAGACCAGTCTGCACAACAACAAAGACATAACCCAACAACTGCGTGCACCCGTGAGTTGTCACTATGCAGTTCTCCTAACATGGCGATGGCAGAATCGATACGTAACAACAGTGTTGCCACCTTTCGTGCGGAATGTGTGTTATGGCAGGTGTTCGGTTTTAATTTCACTGCCCCTTATATATCCCCAGAAATCTTATCAATTCCAGCTGCTTTTCTAGTTTTCAACTTTTGTTTCTTATTGTAAATGTCTTGGTTATGTTATGGTAGGTAAATTTCAATACTTTTTTAGTATTAGTCAGTTCCTCTACCTGGACATTATCCTTGTAACCAACAATGTTTACATACTGCTGGCTGGATACTTCTACCTTATGTAAATCCTCGCATATACACTCCCCTTGTTCATTAATGATTCCTGGAATGTCCTTCTTGGAACCTGTTTCTACCTTAACGCATCTATACATACCCTTCCATTTTTCACTAAAATTTATATGACTGTTAAGTATCCTTAGCTGACTTGTCTGTTACATTCAATTTCCTAGCAAGTTCCTTCAATTTCTCCTTCCTCGCACAACCATTTCTAACTTTTCACATTCCACTTCCACAACAACTGCTTTAAACCCATCCCAGACTTTATATTTTTATGTACCATTTCCCAACATGGAGAAATACCTTGTGATATACTATGGTTCGCATCTTGATATCATTTTGTGTCACTGTTTAATGTGACATAATTATTTATACGGTAATATGGAGAATATGGAGAAATACCTTGTAATATACATACTATGTTTCGCATCTTGATATAATTTTGTGCCACAATTCAATGGGACATAATTACAACGTATTTATATGGTAATATGGAGAAATACATTGTAATATACTATGCCTCTCTAAAAAGCTAGAGAAACTGGGAAATGCCTTTTGGTATCAGTTTCAATGACTGTGAAATCCTGACATACACCTCCCCGTGGTACAGAGGGGGCAACGGTTGTATATATAGTATATATGTATTATATGTGTGTATTATATAAAGGCAGCTAACGAATGCAGGGACTGAGTGTCTCCCAGTATAAGGAGACCCCCTTCTACCAAATGCCAACGGCCTCCTAGGACGATGGATGAGCGGGTAGAAGGAAGGCCACTCTCTTGCCCTTGGAGTGAGAAACTGCTTCTAAAGACAGAAGAGCCACTAGATGGCATAGGATGAAGAAGGGGAAGGGAACGGGAAACCACTCCATTAAAGACCTGAATGGGTATCCCAAGCACCGGCTGGTTGAGAACCTTGAGTGGTGCAACAATGTCGAGTAAGTGTACCTGCTAAAACTCGAGAAATATTTGGCTGACGGACCACCGGCTGCACATTATAACCAGCAAATCCTATTCTAATAGAAGGGGTGAGGACGAATACCTGGCGCCTTAAAACTGGCACTACTTGGCTAACGTATAGCAACCCCGACAGAAAAGTATCTGGTCCTCCAGGTTGGGGGTTGCACATAAGGTTAACGGGTCTATTACGTTAAAAAAAAAAAAAAAAAAAAAAAGGCTGTTACAAATATCTCACATTTGCCTCGGATGAATAAGAATGAATATCAAAATATGATGATCCTGCAATGGAAATCAGCTTTACGAATAGGAACGTGGAATGTAAGAACCCTGTATAAACCTGGATCCTTCAAAACCCTCAGTCAACAGCTGGAGAAGTATAGAGTGGGAATTGCTGCAATTCAAGAGACTAGATTAGGTAATAAAATGGTATATAGGACATGGAGAAGTATATGCTTTTTAAGAGTGGTAAAGAAACTGGACCCCATGAATTTGGTACTGCATTTTGTGTCCAAAATTCACTAGTATCGTCAGTGCTGTCCTTTGAACATGTGAATGAAAGATTATGCTCTTTGAGGGTACATTCTAAATGGTGTAACATATCACTGGTGAACTGCCATGCCCCCACAAACGACGAGGATGATCACGCTTAAAGACTTCTTTTATGAGGATTTGTTACAACTGTGGAATAAATTACCCAAACATTATGTCAAAATGATTTTGAGTGATTTCAATGAAAAAGTTAGAAAGGAAGAAATTTTTGTGCCAACAGTAGGAAACGAAAGTCTGCATGACGAAAGCAATGGTAATGCTATTAGACTCAATTCCTTACAATGTTATATAGAATCCGCTTCATAATTAGGTACTTTGGCATATGACTGTGTAACTGTGAGTAGTTTTACGCAACGTAAGTCGTGGACGTGGGATTATTTTAAAGAGAACTACATAGCACATTCCGCGCAGCCAGCTGACTCAGTCCTGTATGGTATAATGTCATGTCAGGCTATGTCACATATTTGATTTTTTTTCTTTACCTGTCACCTATGACAAGATGAAAGGTGTTAATTCATACAAGTTATGGAGTATTTATGTGCAGAACTGAGCAAACGGCTAGTTATCAGACGGTAAAGGAAAACTGCGCGTCAACAGGATGTGTCATACGTAGCGCATCTCTTGACCGACTATAGTAGTTTGTGATTCAATTGAACACGACAGCCTACGGCTGGCAAACGAAGCATGTCTGAAGCTATTCTACTTTCTCGAGAAGTACTTGTCTGATTTTCAATATAATCACAGCACTGATTTTGTAATGATGGTAAGTTTAAGCCTGGGTGTAGAAAATAGGGTAGGTCTATTTTAAAAGCAACGTTATTAGCATTATTCGGTAGATACTGACAACCTGGAAAAGTACTGCACATTCAACTATGAACCCTTTAATACCATAAACAAAAGTAAAACAGAATGTCAATATCTCAAATGGGTCACGAGTTATTTGAGGTGGTCATCATAGCTGAATAACCCTGTATAATTTTTTAGTAACTGTAGATACGATGAACACCTACCTGGATACCTCGCAATTGTTGTCGACAGCATAGCTTCTTGCGATGCACAACGGGCCGGGGGTGTTCTTTGTGACAATTTCCCTTCGGTGATAGTATGTGTTTTTAAGTGTCAGATCATCCAAGACATATTTCTGCTGACGTATTTTAGTTCTTTTGAACAAACAGGCAACTGTTTGGGACTGTCAAGGGGAGGCTGGAAAACAGAGGCAGTGCAGCAATAATTCAAAAGTTATTTGCGGGAATCTAACTATAAAGCTAGGTGACCCTGAAACCAATTTCCTATTTGCCACTGCAACCATTCTCAACCCTTGGTTCAAAACGTTGTCATTCACAGATGCACATCGTGCGACAAGCACAATGGAGTATTTGATGACAGAGTATATGGCTCTACTGACCAATACATCAAGTTGAGTATCACATACTTCAGCCAGTGAGCAATGCACACCAACATCATCATCGATATATTTTCGGTATGGCCACCATATGATGCTGTAGTAGCAGCGAAAACCAGAAGCCATAACGTTGTACCTCAATCCTCTAGAATACTGGGCGCTGGAATGAGAGCCGATATCCCACTTTGTATGTTTTAGCCAGGAAATACCTATCCATATCGGCTACATCAGTTCCGAGTGAACAAATATTTCCCAAGACTGGTTTCCTTATAATTTACATAGAAATAGGCTGCAGGGGAAGCTGGTAGGCAAACTTATATATATATATATATATATATATTTTTTTTTAATAAGAATTATGTGGCCAAGACCGGCCGGGAATCAAACCCGGGACCCCTTGGACCAAAGGCCAGCACACTAACCATTTAGCCATGGAGCCGGACTTCTGCGTAGTGTTAAGAGGCGATGTATTTCATGTTGTTTAACCCTTTAATTGGCAGTCGATTACATTTTCAAGGAAACATTTTCAGATGATATTTCTTACACCAGATGGACTTGCTGAATGCACTGATGTGTTGACAAACATGTATTTACGTTGTGTACAGAAATCAGAGAATTGTGCTTGAGAGCAACACTGTCGAAAAGAAACAATCAGTAATTCCGTTAAAATTCCTGTTACTTCAGAGTATAACACTACCACCTCGTTCAGCTTTTAAAAAATAAGAAAATACGGTTCTGTCGTATAGTTGTGGAATTTACTAGTGTTCAAATGAAATGATGTTACAAAGTGATATTTTTGCTGTTTTAAATCACGTATGCTTAGTTTAGGATGGCCCGGTGGAAATGAAGTACTGGAGAAGTATTTTTCAGTAGTAACGGCTTCCTATTGTTATAAACTGTAAGTTACGAAGTGTTCACGATCGGCGGGTGGGCGAACTGCAATACCCACCAGCTCTGCTATTATCAAGGATCGTAAAATCATTTTACGTCGCATTCCACATTAAACGACTCTATAGAAATGGCTTGCTTACATTTCTTAGAAATTCAGTGGTACAGCAAAACAAAAGAGTCTTGTGATATTCCTTAGCTCCTTAGCTGGTGATTTCTGCCACCATTCCTTAAACTAAAAAGGTGTTTAACATTTACCTTTTAGCCATGTCCTCATACAATACAATTAATCTGCACTTGTCTTCTGGCATGATCTAAATTAATATGTAGTTTTCACTGATGTCTCCGTCTGTTTTTCTTATAGTCGTGATAGTGTAGAAGCTGCTTGAAGTATGAGAGGTACAGTTAGTGTCTGTGATTGCTACGAATGGAGTTAGTCATAGGGTCGTCGATGCTGAAGTGGGAAAGGTGTGGCAAGCTACGTCACTTCTCGCCGTACCTACAGTATTATGCCTCACAAATAATAATAATAATAATAATAATAATAATAATAATAATAATAATAATAATAATAATCCACAGCCTCTTTCCAGTCATTCGACTGGGTCAGGAATGGAATGAATTGGGCCCGCTACCGAAGCCTGTCGCATTCTTCTGGGGCAATGGTTAAGTGACTGACACAAGAGATGAAATGATTTTGGAGAGTGTTGCTGGAATGAAATATGACAGGGAAAACGGGAATACTAGGAGAAATCTGCGTCCCGCCTCCGCTTTGTCCAGCACAAATCTCACATGGAGTGACCGGGATTTGAACCACGAAACCCAGCAGTGAGAAGCTGCCGCCTGAACCACGGAAGCTCTCTCTCGCCGTACCTAGTAGGTCTCAATAATAATAATAATAATAATAATAATAATAATAATAATAATAATAATAATAATAATAATAATAAACTGTACGTCTCACTAACTATATTTACGGTTTTTGGAGACGCAGAGGTGCCAGAATTTTGCCCTGCAGGTATTCTTTTACGTGTCAGTATATCTACTGAACGAGGCTGGCGTATTTGAACACCTTGAAATTCCTATGGAATGAGCCGCGATCGAACCCGCCATGCTGGGCTCAAAAGGCCAGCGCTTCTACCGTCTGAGCAAATCAGCAAGGTTTTATTCCTCATTATAGTGCTGTCTGGAGTATTTGGGCATTCTCTAAATCCCAATAACCGCTTTGAGGGGGTCCAGTCAGCACCTGGACTGATGACTTAACTGTGCTCTAATTATTGTCTCGAAAGAAAAAAGGAACTGTCTAAATATTTTAATGGTGCGGTAATCCTCGTGGCTTATATTACCAACGTAAAACGCGGACTATGTTCATTGGTTCGATCCCGAGCTGTGGCGATTATCCTGAGTGTGGTTTCTTCAGATTATTCCATACTTGCTCCAGGAAAATTCTAGTATAGTTGCGGTGGGGATTTTTGTTTTAAGAGGAAGTACACCTAGGAAGACCGAGCGAGTTGGCCGTGCGGTTAGAGGCGCGCAACTGTGAACTTGCATTTAGGAGATAGTGGGTTCGAACTTTACTGTCGGCAGCCCTGAAGATGGTTTTCCATGGTTTCCATCGTCACACCAGGCAAATGCTGTGGCTGTACCTAAATTAATACCACGGTCGCCTTTTACCTACTTCTGGCCCTTCCCTGTACCATCGTCGCCATAAGACGTCCGTGTGACGTAAAACAAATTAAAAAAGGATACCTGGGGAACCATTCTCTGTTGACAGTAATCAGAAGAAATATCCAATAATGAGGGTATCGATGAAAGAAAGTGGGGAACCGCGTTGGGTGTGAAAATGAGACAACTTAGAATACTTCTTGTCGTTTAGTCAGAACGATGGAGTCTGTTATTGCCCGTTTTCTTGATTGGAACCGCAACCTTTCGAATAAGATATTTACTGTGTTGACCTTACGAAGTTCGAATCACACTTCAGACTATTTAACTGTTACAGCCCGCCTGTTGCCGTGAAGAATGGGTGGTGCAGAGTAATGGCATCCAGAGCACTATTTGTGTGTCGGAGTGTTATGAAAAGGAACGGACGAGTTGGCCGTGCGGTTACGGCAGGCGGCTGTGAGCTTGCATCCGGGAGATAGTGGGTTCAAACCCCACTGTCTGCAGTCCTTTCCATGGTTTCCTATTTTCACAGTAGGCAAATGCTGGGGCTGTACCTTAGTTAAGGCCTCGGCCGCTTCCTTCCCACTCCTATCCCTTCGTCGCCATAAAACCTCTCTGAGTCAGTGCGACGTAAAGTCAAATGTAAAATAATAATAATAATAATAATAATAATAATAATAATAATAATAATAATAATAATAATAATAATAATAATAATAATAATCCTCTGCGAACCATGTGATCTTGCCGCGGTGGGGAGGCTTGCGTGTCCCAATGATGCAGATAGCCGAGCCGCAGGTGCAACCATACCGGATGGGTATCTGTTGAGAGACCAGACTAACGAATGGTTCATCAAAAGGGGGGTAGCAGCCTTTCGGTAGTTGCAAGGGCGGCAGTCTAGATGATTGACTGATACGGCCTTGTAATATTACTCAACATGGCTTAGCTGTGTTGATACTGCTACACGGCTGAAAGCAACGGGAAACTACAGCCGTAACCACCTCCCGAGGACATGCAGCTCGCTCTGTATGAATGATGTACTGATGATGGCTTCCTCCCGGGTAAAATATTCCGGAGGTAAACTAGTCCCCCATTCGGATCTCCGGGTGGGGACTACACGAGAGGGGGCGATCATCAGGAAGATGGATACTGACATTCTGCGAGTCGGAGCGTGGAATGTTAGAAGTTTGAATCGTTGTGGTAGGTTAGAGAATCTGAAAAGGGAGATGGATAGGCTAAAGTTAGATGTAGTTGGTATAAGTGAAGTACGTTGGCAGGAAGAACAGGATTTTTGGTCAGGCGATTACCGAATTATCAACACGAAATCAAACAGGGGTAATGCAGGAGTTGGTTTAATAATGAATAAGAAAATAGGGCAGCGGATAAGCTACTACGACCAGCATAGTGAAAGAATTATTGTCGCCAAGATAGACACCAAACCAATGCCCACCACAATAGTGCAGGTCTATATGCCTACTAGTTCAGCGGATGAAGAAGAAATTGAAAGAATATATGAGGAGATAGAAGATTTAATACAATATGTCAAAGGTGACGAGAATCTAATTGTGATGGGAGACTGGAACGCAGTGGTAGGCCAAGGAAGAGAAGGTAGCACAGTAGGAGAATTTGGATTGGGACAAAGGAACGAAAGAGGAAGTCGGCTGGTTGAATTCTGCACTGACCATAATTTAGTCCTCGCCAATACTTGGTTCAAACACCACAAACGACGGCTGTATACGTGGACGAGACCTGGAGACACTGGAAGGTATCAAATAGACTTCATTATGATTAGGCAGAGATTCAGAAACCTGGTGTTGGATTGCAAAACTTTCCCAGGAGCAGACGTGGACTCTGACCACAACTTGTTGGTCATGAAATGCCATCTGAAATTGAAGAAATTGAAGAAAGGAAAGAATACAAAAAGATGGGATCTAGACAAGTTGAAAGAAAAGAGTGTGATGGATTGTTTCAAGGAACATGTTGCACAAGGACTAAATGAAAAGGCCGAAGGAAACACAGTAGAGGAAGAGTGGAGAGTCATGAAAAATGAAGTCAGTAGGGCTGCTGAAGAAATGTTAGGAAGGAAGAAAAGATCAACTAAGAATCAGTGGATAACTCAGGAGATACTAGACCTGATTGATGAACGACGAAACTACAAGAATGCTAGAAATGAACAGGGCAGAAAAGAATACAGGCGATTAAAGAATCAAGTGGATAGAAAGTGCAAGGTAGCTAAGGAAGAATGGCTGAAGGAGAAGTGCAAGGATGTCGAAGGCTGTATGGTCCTGGGAAAGGTAGATGCTGCATACAGGAAAATCAAGGAAACCTTTGGAGAAAGGAAATCTAGGTGCATGAATATTAAGAGCTCAGATGGAAAGCCACTTCTAGGGAAAGAAGACAAAGCAGAAAGATGGCAGGAGCATATCCAACAGTTGTATCAAGGTAACGATGTAGATAATTTCGTTTTGGAACATGAAGAGGCTGTTGATGCTGATGAAATGGGAGACCCAATTTTGAGGTCAGAGTTTGACAGAGCTGTGAGTGACCTAAATAGGAACAAGGCACCTGGAATTGATGATATTCCCTCTGAATTACTGACTGCCTTAGGAGAAACCAGCATGGTAAGGTTATTTCATTTAGTGTGCAAGATGTATGAGACAGGAGAAGTCCCATCCGATTTTGAGCAGAATGTTGTTATACCTATTCCCAAGAAAGCCGGTGCTGACAGGTGTGAAAACTACCGCACTATTAGTTTAGTATCTCATGCCTGCAAAATTTTAACACGTATTATTTACAGAAGAATGGAAAAACAAGTTGAAGCTGAGGTGGGGGAAGATCAATTTGGCTTCAGAAGAAATGTAGGAACACGTGAAGCAATCCTGACTTTGCGTCTGATCTTAGAGGATCGAATCAAGAAGGACAAGCCCACGTACATGGCATTCGTAGATCTAGAAAAGGCATTCGATAATGTTGATTGGACCAGGCTATTTATGATTCTGAAGATGATAGGGATCAGATACCGAGAGCGAAGAATTATCTACAACCTGTATAAAAATCAGTCTGCAGTGATAAGAATCGAGGGCTTTGAAAAAGAAGCAGCAATCCAGAAAGGAGTGAGGCAAGGCTGCAGTTTGTCCCCTCTCCTTTTCAATGTTTACATAGAACAGGCAGTAAAGGAAATCAAAGAGAAATTTGGAAAGGGAATCACAGTCCAAGGAGAGGAAATCAAAACCTTGAGATTTGCCGACGATATTGTTATTTTATCTGAAACTGCAGAAGATCTCGAGAAGTTGCTGAATGGTATGGATGAAATCTTAGGTAAGGAGTACAAGATGAAAATAAATAAGTCCAAAACAAAAGTAATGGAGTGCAGTCGAACGAAGGCAGGTGATGTAGGGAATATTAGATTAGGAAACGAAGTCTTAAAGGAAGTAGATGAATATTGTTATTTGGGTAGTAAAATAACCAACGATGGCAGAAGTAAGGAGGACATAAAATGCAGACTAGCACAAGCAAGGAAGAGCTTTCTTAAGAAAAGAAATTTGCTCACTTCAAACATTGATATCGGAATTAGAAAGATGTTTTTGAAGACTTTTGTGTGGAGCGTGGCATTGTATGGAAGTGAAACATGGACGATAACTAGCTCAGAAAGAAAGAGAATAGAAGCTTTTGAAATGTGGTGTTACAGAAGAATGCTGAAGGTGAGATGGATAGATCGAATCACGAATGAAGAGATACTGAATCGAATTGGTGAGAGGAGATCGATTTGGCTAAATTTGACGAGAAGAAGAGATAGAATGATAGGACACATCTTACGACACCCAGGACTTGTTCAGTTGGTTTTTGAAGGAAGTGTAGGTGGCAAGAATGGTAGGGGTAGACCAAGGTATGAATATGACAAACAGATTAGAGCAGATGTAGGATGCAATAGCTACGTAGAAATGAAAAGGTTAGCACAAGATAGGGTGACATGGAGAGCTGCATCAAACCAGTCTATGGACTGATGACTCAAACAACAACACGTGGCCAAGAAGGTCCAGTTAATTTGCGTTGTGATGAAGATGCCCACATTACTACTACTACTACTACTATTATTATTGAATATTGAATTTTCACGATCACACTGTAATCAAAATCGACTTTCAACCTATAAATTGTGTTATGTACATGCAGTACGTGTTGAAGAGATGTTAAGTACAGAACAAAACTGACTTGATCCACAACAGACGACTTGCACGCTCTCAACAGTGTGATGGCAGTAGTGCTAGACCTGTGGCTTAGATCCTTTCCAACAGAACAAAGATAACCTACGTCATTTGTGTGTGTTTGTACAGTTTTGCATTGAGGCTGAGGATGGCCGGCCAAGGCCGAAACTAGTTCCTAGATTAGAAATGTAATTTAAACATTGCATAATATAGTATTGAAAAGATGGACCATTACAACTTAAGTTTAATTATTAATGTCATGGAAAGAGTTGTAAAATCACGGTCTTAAAAAGAGGAAGGAAACAGTTACAGGTAAATCACATGACATCAAGACCACAAGAAAAATGTATATGATCTGTTCTGCCTATTGCAATGTGTTCCACTTAGAGGGGGGATTAAGCTAACACAAACTGATGTATTGCAACGTGCTACCTTGACTTCAGCTGATCAACCATCACTTAATGTAAGATAATATAGATTGCTGGAAGCACAAAGAGAAGAAATAAGGAAGCAAATCAATAAAATGCTAGAGGTTGAGATAATTTATTCTTCAATTCTATTAGTACCTCAAACAAAAGTATGGATTAATGGTTAATTTCTGTAAGTAAAATGAGATAACAATCGGGACTGGATATCCAATCGAGTTGGTAAATGCCCTTGGAAAGGCAAAATACTTCACCAAATTGTACCTAACTAGTAGTTACCATCAGATGTTGTTGAAACCTTACAACAAAGAGAAAACTGCATTTTCTGCATTAGATAGACATTATGAGTAGGTGCAAATGCCAATGGGGTTGAAGAACACCCCAGAAACTATTATCCATCTTATGAAAGCAGTTTTGGCAAGGTCAGAAGCAATTAAACACATATGTTTTCTTGATAACATAATAATGTTTGGAAGTTCAGTAATGACCATAAATTAGGACCAGATAAATGAGAGTTTTTACGAAGTGACTTTCTTACGATATGTGATTACAGAAAATGGTGTTCAGCCTGAAGAAAGCAAAGTTCAGACAGTAGATTTTCTGCAGTCGTCGAACATGAGGCAATTAAAGAGATTTTTAGGGCTATTGGGATACAACCGTAGTTTCATTCCAAATTACAGTAAGATAGTGGACTGAAAGTCAGGAATTAAAATTCCAGGAATTAAAATAGAAGCTCATAGAGAAGCCAGTGTTGCAATACCCAGACTTCAAAAACCCATTCCTTTTAACTACAGATGCTAGTGGTGAGGCACTAGGTGCCATCTTAACAAGGACAGGTAGGAAAAGATCTGCCAGTAGCCTATGTGAGCAGAATGCTGAACAGGGCAGAGAAAAATTATAGCACAACAGAGTGAGAGGCACTAGCTATAGATTTTGGTATGAAATATTTCCATCCATATTTATTTATCAGGATGATATTTCACAGTAGTAACAGACCACAAACCACTGAAGTGAGTTTTTCAATGTACAAGACCCAGTGTCAAGGCTCTTGAATTGTATGTTTAAGTTAGTCGAATCAATTTTGACATTGTATAAAAGCATAGAAGCAAAATAGCAAAACAGATGCCCAAAGTAGAACCCCCACTGTATCTGAATAGGAAGGTGTGGAACAAGAGGTACAAGTAGTTAACTCAGAGGGTCAATAACCTGAGACATCATGTGAGGAAGAACAAGGTAATAATATGCCAGACCCTAGGTAGTGTAAATAAAAGGATAGGGCAGAGAGAGGTAGAAAGCAAGGATTTCAACTCAGATGATACAATAGTAGAAGAGATGGAGTATGAGGAAGATGAAGATTCATCTGACAATGATAAACAGCTAAACGAGGAAGAGAAGCAGAACATTATAAGAGGACATCATGATTCTCTAGTGAGAGGTCAATGCGAGAACTTGCATTGAGATTAAGGACTATGTCTAACAGGACAGAATGAAGTGAGATGTGTAATTTTATTCGTCCTTTGGGTCAGAAAAATAAAATTACTGGACCTGATGAAAATGTTCCAATGGTAATTACAGATATACCTAATACAGTATTACAGAAAGTTGCACTTGTTGTAGTAGCTCGATTAAATGTAACTAAAGCAGGTAACAGGTACACTTGTTGACACAAAGTGGGTGCGCTGAAAAATACTAACTCCAACTGTACAATGACAAGCATTATCATATGAAATCATGCTATTTTAGTTCCTAGTTCCATATTCAGAGGCAACAAAACATTACTCATATAGAATTTCCCATCATAGCTGGAGTATCTACGAGTAAGGAAAGCAATTAGATAACACAGTTTATTCTTCTTCTTTCTTCTTTTTATACCGCTTTTCCCACACCTGTGGGGATTGGGTGCAAATGGTGTCGCACATGTGGATTTGGCCCTGTTTTACGGCTGAATGTCCTTACTGACGCCAACCTATATGGAGGGATGTAATCACTATTGCTTATTTCTGTGGTGGTTGGTAGTGTAGTGTATTGTCTGAATATGAAGAGGAAAGTGTTGGGACGAAATCAAACACCCAGTCCCTGGGCCAGAAGAATTAATCAAAGGCAATTAAAATCCCTGACCCAGCCAGGAATCGAACCCGGGATACTCTGAACCGAAGGCCTCAACACTTACCATTCAGCCAATGAGTCACACAGATAACACAGTTTATGAACGGCCTTAAATACGAGCAAAACTAATAGGTGTGACATGCATGCCTGTTTGTAAATTGCCGTAGCCCAGTGGAAACGAACTCAGGTTCACAGTGGAAAAATTACTGGTTCGAATGGACCTGGGATGTTTCTTTCCCCACTTTGCCGACAGCAACAGCGATTTGCCCCCACCATTCTTATTACACATGGTGGATCATTCTACTAAAAACTATGGCAAACCAAGGACCTCATATCTGCAAGTGGGAAGTTGCTCTCATTGAACAAATAAATTTAATGGCAAAAGAGGCTGGACAAAGCTATAGCATACCACAGAGTAAGAGTGTATTTTTTATAATCGGGAAATATACGCCAAAATGCTGGCTTGGTTTGCGGTGGGCCCTGAACCAGGAAGAGGAAGATACCTTGATCACCGAGGCCCACTCAACCCTGTTCATGAATGTCATGCAACTATATCAGGCAGCACATTTTCCCAGCAGCTCGAGGACCGCCTTGAGATGCCTAAACGAGCTAGTTGTACAATCCTAGTAAGCAGCTAAGAAACAAAAGCTCACTGATGAGCAAAATATATAGTGTCTTGCGTTTAGCAAAGACAACTTGCTACATAATTAGTCAAATATTTTCTCTGCCGAGAGCATATTTTCACTGGCAAACGATAGGCTGGTCTGTGTGTTTCACTCTTTAGGCATATGACACAGAACTGTAACCTGACTGCCGGACAAAATATAGTGCATACATTGCAACTAATGTGGCAACTGGACAGATGTATTACATCTCAGGCCAAGAGACATAACAAGTCTTTAAACAGCCACAAGACATTGCAACGATAGCAAAGCAAAGCCATCTCCATAGAGGCCATGAAGGCTCTTGGAAGGGTGGAAAGTAAAGGCTTCCACTATCCGTAACCTCGGCACTTGATGGGGTGGAGTGGTTAGCTCTACGCCCGGCCGCCTTTACTCCGAAGAATAACCTGGAACTCATTTTTGGTGTAGGCTGAGAGAAGCTCAGGGCCATGTGCACCTTCAGAAGTGGAAATCTTGTTTCTTAAATTTTACGACTTCCGGACGGGGATATGAACCCACATCGTTCCGGGCGAACCGAGCACGCCTTTACCGCCTCGACCAGGCAGCCCCTAGACATTGCAACGCTATAGAACATAACTCTGCAAGGCCATGTTGTCCTCACACCTGCACGTGTTACAGGCAACAATACCTTCCAGGGGACGCTCGCTTTCTGCGTCGGCAAGAGTACATATTTACTTGGCAAGATTAGTTATCAAAGTGCTTGTTCACAAGTGCAATGCTAGATCAAAGCGTAGATACACCGACAAGGGTACTGTGATTTGTATTTGTTTGTTTGTTAAGAATGAAGTAATTCTCTTTAAGCGTTCACACAGTTAATACAATTTGCAAGCTTTTCAGCCTGTCTTTTCTTTTTTAACAACGTGCTTTATGTTGCACCAACTCAGATAGGTCTTATGGCGACGATGGGATAGGGGTAGTAGTGGAAAAGAGGCAGCCATGG
Organism: Anabrus simplex; assembly: GCF_040414725.1. Classification (NCBI taxonomy): domain Eukaryota; kingdom Metazoa; phylum Arthropoda; class Insecta; order Orthoptera; family Tettigoniidae; genus Anabrus; species Anabrus simplex. Next base: position 1,252,829,535 of record NC_090265.1, read on the forward strand.
TTTTAATTAAGGTACAGCCCCAGGAGAAACCACGGAAAACCATCTTCAGGGCTGCCGCCAGCAGGACCCACTATCTCTCGCATTCAAGTTCACAGGTACACAATCCTATCTCAGTCTGTTGAGCACACATTTAACACAGAGAACACTATAAAATACCAGTTTAAAAAATCCACTTATAATTGTTCAGTTCGAGGGCGGTCTTTAAACACCTGAACTAGGCAAAGTTACAATCCTGGTGAGTGGCTAAGAAACAAAAGCTCACTGATGATATACAGCCCACTGATGATATACAGACTTGCATTTGCCAAAGACAACTGGCTATATAATTAGTCGAATGTCTATTCTCTACTGGCAGCACGTTTTCCTGAGAAAGTGATGGGCCAGTATGCACATTTCGTCCTATCAGCATATGACACAATACAGCATACATGGCTTAGCACTGGTGCTCAGGCTGAGTATCTGTTGCATGTTGGGGTTGGATCAGCTCATGCGGAATAGGCATATTTTACAGAATCAAGCAATGTGTCGCTGCTGGGCAATAGAGAATATTATGGTCCCTTCTGTACGGGTGCTTTATCCCCCCACCACTGACATACAATTTCAGCAGGCACTGTCTCCAATCTACACATCCCTATTAGTTCAGGAATGGTTCATAAGGCACGGTCATATCAAGCTTATCAACTTGCCTTTTTGTGGTGCAGACATGAATCCCACTGAGAACATGTGGACCAAAACAAAGAAAGTAATGGTGGAGATCTGGCCCAATCAACTGCCAAATACAACAACCACACTGAGATATTACAAGTGCAGCTTGAAATGAGGTGGCAGGTGATAACAACGCTTCTGCTCTAATCGATTCTATGGTCGCACGCCTGGAAGAGGTCGTGCGCAACAGCTGTGAGGGGTCCTCTTACCGAGAGGATTACCCAATGGCCCTTTCGAGGATCACAAATAAGCCTACTCACTGTCAATAATGGCATAATAAAACAAAGGAAGTTACATGACTCACCATATGAGTCAGTGTAGGAAAACATAAAAATATTATTCCCAACCAAGACTCGAACTCTGGACATGTGAGGCAAGCGGAAGAACTCACGATTTAGCACGCGTAGCTACCGCCTTGGTTGACAAGAGTATGTATGTTCAGAAGTATGTAACAACTATAACACGACCAACAGACAAAATCTGCTGCATACATTATGAGTATTGTGGCCACTGGGCAGATATATTATGTCCCATGCCAAGAAAAGTAACAAGTCTTTATACGGTCACAGGACATAACGATGAAATAGAATGCAACTCCACGAGGTCATGTTGCATGTCATATCTTCCCACCTACATGTGTTGCGGGCAACCATACCTTCCAGAGGTCGCTCACTTTCCGTTTTTCAAGTGTACATACTTACTTGCCAAGATCAGATTTCAAAGTATTCAGTTGTGAGTGCAATGCCAGATCAAAGCTCAGATACAATAGCATATTGTGATTACTATTTTTTTTTTGTTAAAACATAAGCTATTATTTTTTTTTGGTGTTGATTCAGTTAATATAACATACAAGCTTCTCAGTCTTTTTAACACGTACATAACACATAGAATACTATATCTTGTTGCCAGGACAAAACCTCCTATGTGATAATGATTTTGGAGATATACTGACCCGCAGCACATACATTATGAAGAGCGAGAATGCCTTGATGATATTCACACAATATTGAACCTTAGATGACAGAACCTTACCAGCCAAAGTTCTAAGCTAAAATATTTCACATAGGAGGTTTTGTCCCAGCAGCAAAGATATGTTACATTGTTGTTTGACAAATTGAAAGGCTTATGACCTATATTAATACTTTTGGCATATCTGGTACTATTATGATAAATCAGAGTGCAACTTGATGGCAGATGTGTACAAGAAATTGTATAGTGTTGTGTTAAGTCACCAGTCCATAGACTGGTTTGATGCAGCTCTCCAAGCCATCCTATCCTGTGCTAACCTTTTCATTTCTATGTAACTATTGCATCCTACATCTCCTCTAATCTGCTTGTCATATTCATACCTCGGTCTACCCCTACCATTCTTACCGCCTACATTTCCTTCAAAAACCAACTGAACAAGTCCTGGGTGTCTTAATATGTCTCCTATCATTCTATTTCTTCTTCTCATCAAATTTAGCCAAATTGATCTCCTCTCACCAATTCGATTCAGTATCTCCTCATTTGTGACTCGATCTATCCATCTCACCTTCAGCATTCTTCTGTAACACCACATTTCAAAAGCTTCTATTCTCTTTCTTTCTGAGCTAGTTACCGTCCATGTTTTACTTCCATACAATGCCACACTCCAGATGAAAGTCTTCAGAAACATCTTTCTAATTCCTATATCAATGTTTGCAGTGAGCAAATTTCTTAAGAAAGCTCTTCTCTGCTTGGGCTAGTCAGAATTTTATGTCCTCCTTACTTCTGCCATCATTAATCATTTTACTACCCAACTAACAATAATCATTACTTGCTTTAAGACTTCATTTAATAATCTAATATTTCCTGCATCGCGTGCCTTCATTCGACTGCACTCCATTACTTTTGTTTTGGACTTATTTATTTTCATCTTGTACTCTTTACCCAAGACTTCGTCCACACCATTCGGCAACTTCGAGATCTTCTGCAGTCTCAGACAAAATAACAATATCATCGGCAAATCTCAAGGTTTTGATTTCCTCTCCTTGGATTGCGATTCCCTTTCAAAATTCCTCTTTGATTTCCTTTACTGCCTGTTCTATTTAAACACTAAAAGAAGGGGGGACAAACTGCAACCTTGCCTCACTCCTTTCTGGATTACTGCTTCTTTTTAAAAGCCCTCGATTCTTATCACTGCAGACTGATTTTTATACTAATTGTAGATAATTCTTCTTTCTCGGAATCTGATCCCAATGACCTTCAGAATCTTAAATAGCTTGGCCCAATCAACATTATCGAATGCCTTTTCTAGATCTACGAACGCCGTGTATGTGGGCTTATCCTTTTTAATTAGATGCTCTAAGATGAGACGTAAAGTCACGATTGCTTCACGTGTTCCTACATTTCTTCTGAAGATATAAATGTTGATTCCCATAGAGAATCTGAAACATTGGTCCCGAATGAGTAAATTTATAATAACAATATAAATGGTCCATTATTGGACATTATAAATTTTCCAGCTAACTCATTCCTGGTTGCCAGCGCTTCACCTCCGTGTGCTAGGTTGGGCTCATCAGTTGGTACCTAGCACACCTACCAAGACGCATGGCTAGTGCATACCGTGGAGGCCACTGCGTAGGCTACTTAGAGCCACTGGCAGTGCCAATGCACTATGAGAGACTTTGTCTCATTACAAAAATTGATGCCTGCTTGGCCATCAGATGATATAAATGTGATTCCCACAGGGAATCTGAAACATTTGTCCCAAATGAGTAAATTTATAATACCAATATAAATGGTCCGTTATTGGATAGATGTCCTAGGTACCAACTGATGAGCCTAACCTAGCACACGGGGGTGAAACACTGGCAACCAGGAATGAGTTAGCTGGAAAATTTATAATGTCCAATAACGGACCATTTATATTTTTTTATTGGTATTATAAATTTACTCATTTGGGACAAATGTTTCAGATTCCCTATGGGAATCAACATTTATATCATTTGATGACCAAGTAGGCATCAATTTTTGGTAATGAAACAAAGTCTCTCATAGTGCATTGGCACTGCCAGTGGCTCCAAGTAGCCTATACAGTAGCCTCCACGGTATGCACTAGTCATGCGTCTTCGTAGGTGTGCTAGGTACCAACTGATGAGCCCCACCTAGCACACGGGGGTGAAACTCTGGCAACCAGGAATTTCTTCTGAAGCCAAACTGATCTTCTCCCAACTCAACTTGTCTTTCCATTCTTCAGTAAATAATACATGTTAAAATTTTGTAGGCATGAGATACTAAATTAATGGTTCGGTAATTTTCACGCTTGTCAGCACAGGCTTTCTTGGGAATACGTTTAACAACATTCTGCCAAAAATCGGATGGGACTTCTCCAGTCTCATACATCTTACACACTAAATGGAATAACCTTGCCTTGCTGGTTTCTCCTAAGGCAGTCAGTAATTCAGAGAGAATGTCATCAATTCCAGGTGCCTTGTTCCTATTTAGGTCTCTCACAGCTCTGTCAAACTCTGACCTCAAAATTGGGTCTCCCATTTCATCAGCCTCTTCTTATTCCAGAACTAAATCTACATCTTTACCTTGATACAACTGTTGGATATGTTCCTGCCACCTTTCTGCTTTGTTGTCTTTCCCTAGAAGTGTCTTTCCATCTGAGCTCTTAATATTCATACACCTAGATTTCCTTTCTCCAAAGGTTTCCTTGATTTTCCTGTATGCAACATCTACCTTTCCTAGGACCATACAACCTTCGACATCCTTGCACTTCTCCTTCAGCCATTCTTCCTTAGCTACCTTGCACTTTCTATCCACTTCATTCTTTAATCACCTGTATTCTTTTCTACCTTCTTCATTTCTAGCATTCTTGTATTTTCGTCGTTCATCAATCAGGTCTAGTATCTCCTGAGCTGTCCATTGATTCTTAGCTGATCTTTTCTTCCTTCCTAATATTTCTTCAGCAGCCCTACTGACTTCATTTTTCATGACTATCCACTCCTCCTCTATAGTGTTTCCTTCAGCCTTTTCACTTAGTCCTTGTGCAACATGTTCTTTGAAACAATCCCTCGCACTCTTTTCTTTCAACTTTTCCAGATCTTATCTCCTTTAATTCTCCAATTTCTTCAACTTCAGATGGCATTTCATGACCAACAAGTTCTGGTCAGAGTCCACATCTGCTCCTCGGAAAGTTTTGCAATCCAACACCTGCTTTCTGAATTTCTCCCTAATCATAATGAAATCTATTTGATACCTCCCAGTATCTCCAGGTCTTGTCCACATATACAGCCGTTGGTTGTGGTGTTTGAATCAAGTATTGGCAAGGACTAAATTATGATCAGTGCAGAATTCAACCAGCCAACTTCCTCATTCGTTCCTTTGTCCCAATCTGAATTCTACTGTACTACCTTCTCTTCCTAGGCCTACCACTGCATTCCAGTCTCCCATCACAATTAGATTCTAGTCACCTTGTACATATTGTATAGATCTTCTATCTCTTCATATATTCTTTCAATTTCCTCATCATCCGTGGAAGTAGTAGGCATATAGACCAGAACTATTGTGGTGGGCATTGGTTTGGTATCTATCTCGACGACAATAATTCTTTCACTATGCTGGTAATAGTAGCTTACCCGCTGCCCTATTTTCTTATTCATTATTAAACCAACTACTGCATTTCCCCTGTTTGATTTTGTGTTGATAACTGTGTAGTCGCCTGACCAAAAATAATGTTCTTCCTGCCAACATCCTTCACTTATACCAACTATATCTAACTTTGGTCTATCCATCTCCCTTTTCAGATTCTCTGACCTACCACAACGATTTAAACTTCTAAAATTCCACGCTCCGACCCGCAGAATGTCAGTATCCATCTTCCGTGTAGTCCACACCAGGAGATCTGAATGGGGGACTAGTTTACCTGCAGAATATTTTACCAGTACATCATTCATACAGAGAGAGCTGCATGTCCTTGGGAGTTAGTTACGGCTGTAGTTTCCTGTTGCTTTCAGCCATGTAGCAGTATCAACACAGATAAGTCATGTTGAATATTATTACAAGGCCATATCAGTCAATCATCTAGACTGTCGCTCTTGCAACTTTCGAAAGGCTGCTATCCCCCTTTCAATGAATCATTCGTTAGTCTGGTCTATCGACAGATGCCCATACGATATGGTTGCACCTGCGGCTTAGCTATCTGCTTCATTGGGATACACAAGCCTTCCCACCGCAGCAAGGTTACATGATTCGCAGGGGAGGAAATTGTATAGAACCTTGAAAATTCAGAAGGTTCACACAATGGCATTCAGACCACAATCTAACAGTAATGTAGAGAAGTCTCACAGAGTACTTTCAGGGTACAGTTAAGCCTTGAATTGTGAACAAAATTCATTCTGTAAACATACATGTAATCTAAGCAAGCTTGTAGTTTTACATCATCATATCATGATCAAAGTCACAGGACATCCAGGTTTATATGGAATCTGAACTATATGGATGTGACTTTTCATTTTAAAAATCCCACATGCATTGCCCAGGATTCGAAACTTGGCCACCTTGGTGAGAAGCCAGTGACTATGCCACTTGGCTATCTGCCCTGCTTGTAATCCAAAGCACTTGTATACATACATACATACATACATACATACATACATACATACATTATCATTATAGACTGTTATGCCTTTCAGCGTTCAGTCTGCAAGCCTCTGAGAATTTACTAAACGTCGCCACAATCCTCGATTTGCAACTAGTGTTGTGGCCTCATTTAGTTCTATACCTCTTATCTTTAAATCGTTAGAAACAGAGTCTAACCATCGTCGTCTTGGTCTCCCTCTACTTCTCTTACCCTCCATAACAGAGTCCATTATTCTCCTAGGTAACCTATCCTCCTCCATTCGCCTCACATGACCCCACCACCGAAGCCGGTTTATGCGTACAGCTTCATCCATCGAGTTCATTCCTAAATTAGCCTTTATCTCCTCATTCCGATTTCCCTCCTGCGATTGTTCCCACCTGTTTGTACCAGCAATCATTCTTGCTACTTTCATGTCTGTTACTTCTAACTTATGAATAAGATATCCTGAGTCCACCCAGCTTTCGCTCCCATAAAGCAAAGTTGGTCTGAAAACAGACCGATGTAAAGATAGTTTCGTCTGGGAGCTGACTTCCTTCTTACAGAATACTGCTGATCGCAACTGCGAGCTCACTGCATTAGCTTTACGACACCTTGATTCAATCTCACTTACTATATTACCATCCTGGGAAAACACACAACCTAAATACTTGAAATTATCGACCTGTTTTAGCTTTGTATCACCAATCTGACATTCAATTCTGTTGGATTTCTTACCTACTGACATCAATTTAGTCTTTGAGAGGCTAATTTTCATACCATACTCATTGCACCTATTTTCAAGTTCCAAGATGTTAGAATGCAGGCTTTCGGCACAGTCTGCCATTAAGACCAAGTCGTCAGCATAGGCCAGGCTGTTTACTACATTTCCACCTAACTGAATCCCTCCCTGCCATTTTATACCTTTCAGCAGATGATCCATGTAAACTACAAACAGCAAAGGTGAAAGATTACAGCCTTGTCTAACTCCTGTAAGTACCCTGAACCAAGAACTCATTCTACCATCAATTCTCACTGAAGCCCAATTGTCAACATAAATGCCTTTGATTGCTTTTAATAATCTACCTTTAATTCCATAGTCCCCCAGTATGGTGAAAATCTTTTCCCTCGGTACCCTGTCATATGCTTTCTCTAGATCTACGAAACATAAACACAACTGCCTATTCCTCTCGTAGCATTTTTCAATTACCTGGCGCATACTGAAAATCTGATCCTGACAGCCTCTCTGTGGTCTGAAACCACACTGGTTTTCATCCAACTTCCTCTCAACGACTGATCGCACCCTCCCTTCCAAGATGCCTGTGAATACTTTGCCTGGTATACTAATCAATGAGATACCTCGATAGTTGTTGCAATCCTTCCTGTTCCCTTGCTTATAGATAGGTGCAATTACTGCTTTTGTCCAATCTGAAGGTACCTTACCAATACTCCACGCTAATTTGACTACTCTATGAAGCCATTTTATCCCTGCCTTCCCACTATACTTCACCATTTCAGGTCTAATTTCATCTATTCCTGCTGCCTTATGACAATGGATTTTATTTACTATCCTTTCCACTTCCTCAAGCATAATTTCACCAACATCATTTTCCTCCTCCCCATGAGCTTGACTGTTTGCAACACCACCATGATGATTTCCCTTTACATTGAGAAGATGTTCAAAATATTCCCTCTACCTCTCCAGTGATTCCCTGGGATCTGTTATGAGTTCACCTGAATTACTCAAAACACTGTTCATTTCCTTTTTCTCTCCCTCCCTAAGATTCTTTATTACTGTCCAGAAAGGTTTCCCTGCTGCTTGAACTAGCCTTTCCAGGTTATTACCAAAATCTTCCCATGACTTCTTTTTGGATTCAACAATTATTTGTTTCGCTCTGTTTCTTTCATCTACGTACAAATCCCTGTCTGCCTCGGCCCTTGTTTGGAGCCATTTCTGATAAGCCTTCTTTTTACGTTTACAGGCTGCTCTCACTTCATCATTCCACCAAGATGTTCGCCTTTTCCCATCTTTACACACAGTTGTTCCTAGGCATTCCCTTGCTGTTTCTACTACAGCATCCCTGTATGCCACCCATTCACTTTCTATATCCTGAACCTGCTTACTGTCTACTGTTCGAAACTTCTCACTAATCATATCCATGTACTTCTGTCTAATTTCCTCGTCCTGGAGATTTTCTACCCTTATTCGTTTGCAGACAGATTTCACTTTCTCTACCCTAGGCCTAGAGATACTTAGTTCACTACAGATCAGATAATGGTCTGTATCATCGAAAAATCCCCGAAAAACTCGTACATTCCTAAAAGATTTCCTGAATTCAAAGTCTGTTAAGATATAGTCTATTATGGATCTGGTACCCCTAGCCTCTCATGTGTAGCGGTGAATAGCCTTATGCTTGAAGAATGTATTCGTAACAGCTAAACCCATACTAGCACAGAAGTCCAGCAAACGCTTCCCATTCCCATTAGCTTCCATATCTTCCCCACATTTACCAATCACCCTTTCGTATCCTTCAGTTCTATTCCCAACTCTCGCATTGAAATCGCCCATTAGCACTATTCTATCCTTGCTGTTGACCCTGACCACGATGTCACTCAATGCTTCATAAAACTTGTCAACTTCATCCTCATCTGCACCCTCACATGGTGAATACACGGACACAATTCTTGTCCTAATTCCTCCCACTGAGAAATCTACCCACATCATTCGCTCACTTACGTGCCTAACAGAAACTATGTTGCGTGCAATGGTATTCCTGATAAAGAGCCCTACCCCAGACTCTGCCCTTCCCTTTCTAACACCCGTCAAGTACACTTTATAATCTCCTCTCTCTTCCTCCTTATCTCCCCTTACCCGAATATCACTTACTCCTAGCACATCCAGATGCATCATCTTTGCTGACTCAGCAAGTTCTACCTTCTTTCTTCCATAAGCCCCATTAATATTGATAGTTCCCCATCGAATTCCATTTCGTTCGCCAAGTTGTTTCCAAGGAGTCCCTCGCCTGTCAAATGGGAGTGGGACTCCGTTACTCCCATAGGTCCGAGGCTTGCTTAAAGTGTTCTGAGCTCGGTAAATTCATGAAGCAGGATGCTGCCCTACTTGCACATAGTCCAAGTGAGGATCTCTCCTCTAACGGGTTATGGACCACCGGTGAATTGTGTAGTCCTAGCCGCCTGAGCACAAGGAGGGCCACGACTCAGAATATGTCCGAGATGCCCACTCCCGTTCCATAGCAACTGGTATCCCGACTCTCAGGACCACTTACTAGGCCACTCAGCCGTTGCCCATGGTTCACGAACTAGGACATGACTACAGTAACCCACAAACATGAACCATAGCACTTGTATATCGAAGCAAATTTTCCCATAAACCACAAGACATAATTGAAATGCAGATGATTTGTTCTACAACCCAGAAATATGATCCACGCAAGAAGTAACTTTCCTACACCTTTCAGAACACGCGACATACTATTTCACATTCCTCAACAATTGCTTTAAACCTATCCCAGAGTCTGTTTACATTTTTATTTACCGTTTTCCACTGATCATAGTTACAAGATTGTGGGCAACTGCAAAATGACCTCAGTAATGTTGTGAAATGTATGTACAGTAGGCAATGGTATGATGATACATGGAGTTAAAAGTCAGATTGCGAGTTTCACAAATAGGAAAAGTTCTCTCAGTTTTAATTACTGTGTTGATGGGGTGAAAGTTCCATTTGGGGATCATTGTAAGTACCTAGGTGTTAATATAAGGAATGATCTTCATTGGGGTGATCACATAAATATGATTGTTAATGAAGGGTACAGATCTCTGCACATGGTTATGAGGGGATGTAAGGGTTGTAGTAAGGATGTAACGGAGAGGGCATATACGTCTCTGGTAAGACCCCAACTAGAGTAATGTTTTAGTGTATGGGACTCTCACCAGGATTACTTGATTCAAGAAATAGAAAAAATCCAAAGAAAAGTAGCTCGATTTGTTCTGGGTGATTTCCGACAAAAGAGTAGCATTACAAAAATGTTGCAATGTTTGGGCTGGGAAGACTTGGGAGAAAGAAGACGAGCTGTTCGACTAAGTGGTATGTTACAGGTCATTATCCTCATGGTTACTCCGTATTATAATTGCTGTGAATAAGTGGTATGTTCCGAGCTGACAGTGGAGAGATGGTGTGGAATGACATCATTAGATGAATATGTTTTAGTGATGTCTTTAAAAGTAGGAAAGATCACAATGTGAAGATAAAGCTGGAATTCAAGAGGACAAATTGGGGTAAATATTTGTTTATAGGACGGGGGGGGAGGGAGTTAGGGACTGGAATGTTACCAAGGGAGATGTTCAATAAATTTCCAATTTCTTTGCGATCATTTAAGAAAAGGCTAGGAAAACAACAGATAGGGAATCTGCCACCTGGGCTACTGCCCTAAATGCAGATCGGTAGTGATGGATTCATTGATTGATTAGTACTCTCATGACCCGGTTTGCTACATCCAGCCTTTAGGCCTAGTTCTTCTTTCTTTAACATTGTGCAAATAAACATTGGGTAAAATATTGTGACATCAGGCACATACCTTCCTTGTTTATAGGCTACTTCTCGATGATTTCCTTCTCAACTTTCACTCTCCTCCTCCTTACTGGTTTCCTCTTCAACTATTTTGTTAACAGATCCCATTACTGCACCAAAGTTACCAAATAACAGTCACAACACTTGGACTTATAAAATAAGAAATTCTTTACACACACTAATGATTAGAATTCTATAGTGAACAGTACTGTACGTATACACTCATGGATTTTGACTATATAAGCGAGCACACTAACTGAATTAGAGCATAGGAGATTACCCATAATTACACAGCATGTGGGAAAGGAAAGGGGACACTGACTTGGAAAATTTTAACTCAACATGAATGAACATTTTATCTCATCATCATTATCATCACAAGTGCTTTATTTGTCATGTCAATTTTTGTTAAATCTTTTAGCTGAAGATGTTCCATACTTGGAACGAAACATGTTCCATTTAGTATTATACTAAGAGATTAAGCTGGATTATGTTATGTAAATAATAAACTAGCTATAAGAAACTGACAAGTATTCAAAGGTGGGAATCTCCTTGTAACATAACCTTAGTTGTGTTGAGCCAATACGGAACAAAATAAGAGATTTATAAGCTGGAATTCATTCTAGGTGAAAAAAATATTTCATTCTAAATTCTGCAAGTACTTTTTTTTTTTTTAACAAACTAAGATTTCCTTTTTATAAATTATGGTGTGGGTTACTGTAGTTACGTCCTAGTTCATGAACCACTCAGCAACGGCTGAGTGACCTAATAAATGGTCCTGAGAGTTGGGATACCAGTTGCTACAGAATGGAAGTGGGCATCTCTGACATATTCTGAGTCATGGCTCTCCTTGTGCTCAGACAGCTATGACTATACAATCTACCGATGGTCCCTAACCCAATAGATGAGAGATCCTCACTTGGATTATGTGTAAGTAAGGTAGCATCCTACTTCACGAATTTACCGAGCTCAGAACATTTTAAGCAAGCCTCGAACCTGTGGAAGTAACGGAGTCCCACTCCCATTAAACAGGCGAGGGACTCCTTGGAAAAAACTTGAGGAACGAAATGGAATTTAATGAGGAGCTATTAATATTAATAGAGCTTATGGAAGAAAAAAAGTAGAACTGGATGAATCAGCAAAGAGGATGCATCTGGATGTGCTAGGAGTAAATGATATTCGGGTAAGGGGAGATAACGAGGAAGATATACGAGTCAAAACCGACTTTCAACCTATTAGATCGTGTTACGTACATTTAGTACGTGTTGGAGAGATGTTAAGTACAGAACAAAAATGGCCAACCAGACACCAGTGGGATCCGAACCCACAACCTAGTTCATGAACCACTCGGCAACGGCTTAGTGACCTAATAAATGGTCCTGAGAGTTGGGATACCAGTCGCTACAGAATGGAAGTGAGGTTGTGGGTTCGGATCCCACTGGTGTCTGGTTGGCCATTTTTGTTCTGTACTTAACATCTCTCCAACATGTACTAAATGTACGTAACACGATCTAATAGGTTGAAAGTCGGTTTCGATTACAATGCGGTCGTGAAAACTCAATATTCAAGACATATGAGATTATCAAGTGTACTTGACGGGTGTTAAAAAGGGAAGGGGAGAGTGTGGGGTAGGGCTATTTATCAGGAATACTATTGCACGCAACATTGTTTCTGTTAGGCACGTAAATGAGCAATTATGTGGGTAGATTTGGCAATTAGAGAAATAAGAATGAGAATTGTCTCAGTGTATTCACCATGTGAGGGGGCAGATGAGGATGAAGTTAACAAGTTTTATGAAGCATTAAGTGACATTGTAGTCAGGGTCAGCAGCAAGGATAGGGGAAGATATGTAAGCTAATAGGAATGAGAAACATCAGCTGGACTTCTGTTCTAGTATGAGTTTAGCAGTTATGAATACTATCTTCAAGCCTAAGGCTATTCACCGCTAGACATGGAAGGGTAGGGATACCAGATCTATAATAGATGATATCTTAACCAACTTAGAATTAAGGAAATCTGTTAGGAATGTACGGGTTTTTCAGGGAATTTTTGATTATACAGACCACTATCTGATCTGTAGTGAACTAAGTATCTCTCGGCCTGAAAGTGAAATCTATCTGCAAACAAATAGGGTAAAAACTCTCCAGGATGAGCAAATTAGAAGTATATGGACATGATTAGTGAGAAGTTTCGAACAGTGGAGAGTAAGCAGGTTCAGGATATAGAAAGAGAATGGATGGCATACAGGAATGCTGTAGTAGAAACAGCAAGGGCATGGATGCCTAGGAACAACTGTGTGTAAACATGGGAGAAAGCAAACATCTTGGTGGAATGATGAAGTGATAGCAGCCTGCAAACGTAAAAAAAAAAGGCTCATCAGAAATGGCTCCAAATAAGGGCCGATGCAGACAAGGAATTGTATATGGATGAAAAACAGAGTGAAACAAATAGCTGTTGAATCCAGAAAGAAGTCGTGGGAATATTTTAGTAATCATCTGGAAGGCTAGGTCAAACAGCAGGGAAACATTTCTGGACAGTAATTAAGAATATTAGGAAAGAAGAGGCAAAAGGAACTTAACAGTGTTTTGGGTAATTCAGGTGAAGTCAATAGATCACAGGGAATCACTGGACAGGTGGAGGGAATATTTTGAAAATCTTCCCAATGTAAAAGGAAATCTTCCTGGTGGTGTCACGAACAACAAAGCTCATGGGGAGGAGGAAAATAATGATGGTGAAATTATGGTTGAGGAAGGGGAAATGATGGTAAATAATTTCCACTGTCATACAGCAGCAGGAATAGATGAAATTAGACCTGAAACGGTAAAGTGCAGTGGGAAGACAGGTATGAAATGGCTTCATAGAGTAGTAAGATTAGCATGATGTGTTGGTAAGGTACCTTCAGATTGGACAAAAGCAATAATTGCACCTATCTATAAGGAAGGTAACAGGAAGGATTGCAACAACTATCGAGATATCTCATTGATTAGTATACAAGGCAAAGTATTCACTGGCATCTTGGAAGGGAGGGTGCAATCAGTGGTTGAGAGGAAGTTGGATGAAAACCAGTGTAGTTTCAGACCACAGAGGGGCTGTCACGATCAGATTTTCAGTATGCACCAGGTAATTGAAAAAATGCTACAAGAGGAATAGACAGTGTTTATGTTTCGTAGATCTAGAGAAAGCACGACAGGGTACCGAGGGAAAAGTTGTTCGCCATACTGGGGGACTATGGGATTAAGGGTAGATTATTAAAATCAATCAAAGGCATTTATGTTGATAATTGGGCTGCAGTGAGAATTGATGGTAGAATGAGTTCTTGGTTCAGGGTACTTACAGGGGTTAGACATGGCTGTAATCTTTCACTTTTGCTGTTCATAGTTTACATGGATCATTTGCTGAAAGGTATAAAGTGGCAGGGAGGGATTCAGTCAGGTGGAAATGTAAGTAAATTTAAGTAAGCCTATGCTGACAACTTGGTCTTAATGGCAGATTGTGCTGAAAGCCTGCAGTCTAATATCTTGGAACTTGAAAATAGGTGCAATGAGTATTGTATGAAAATTAGCCTTTCAAAGACTAAATTGATGTCAGTAGGTAAGAAATTCAACAGAATTGAATGTCAGATTGGTGATACAAAGCTCGGCCAGGTTGATAATTTCAATTATTTAGGTTGTGTGTTCTCCTAGGATGGTAATATAGTAAGTGACATTGAATCAATGTGCAGTAAAGCTAATGCAGTGAGCTCGCAGTTGTGATCAACAATATTCTGTAAGAAGGAAGTCAGCTCCGGGATGAAATTATCTTTACATCGGTCTGTTTTCAGACAGGAGAGAAAAGCTGGGTGGACTCAAGATATCTTATTCATAAGTTAGAAGTAACAGACATGAAAGTAGTGAGAATGATTGCTGGTACAAACAAGTGAGAACAATGGTAGGAGAGTACTTGGAATAAGAAGATAAAGGCTAAGTTAGGAAGGAACTTGATGGATGAAGCTGTATGCATAAACAGGCTTCGGTGGTGGTGTCCTGTAAGGTGAAGGGAGGAGGATAGGTTACCTTAGAGAATAATGGACTCTGTTATGGAGGGTAAGAGAAGCAAAGAGTTGTTGTCTGTACACTGCTCAGAATTTAAAAAGAACCGTATTTCTGTATCGGTCATGTCCACAGTAACAAGGAAATGCACTGTTTACTTTTGCGTAATTTCTGCCTGTATGGATGTACGCACTTCATGAGAATACAGCTGAAGAGAATTTAATGAAAATCGGTATGTAAAGTCGGGGAATGACCCACTACAATCTAGACTGTAAATCATTTTATTCACGCTGAGTGAAATGGTAGTTTAGAAGAAGGTCTAAAATGTAATTCTCAAATATTTATGTTATTAGTGGTCCTATCGATAAATACTACATAACTAAAGTTATATAGAATTAAATTTCCTATCATTTATGTCTTATACATTTCTACCGTACCAGCTACAGCAACAGAAATATTCATGAATTTGTATTTTTGTTGGTAAATTCATATCAACGGCGAGCCACGAAAAAATGGGTAAGAAGAGTTTAATGAAAATTGGTCAATACAGTCGGGGAATAAGAAATGACAGTCTAAACAATAAACAATTTTATTCACCCTGGATGAAATGGTAGTTTAGGGGAAGGCGCCTAAAATGTAATTTTTAAATACCTATGTTATTGGTCCTATCGAAAAGTACTACATATCAGAAGTTATAGAGAGTTATAGAGTTTTATTCATCAACCACTGCATAAAAATTAACTGAAACTCGCCAGAAGTGGCATCCATCATAATTTTTATGTATTTATTTTCAGAAGTGTCTGCATGGGCGCTCTTAGCTTATGTAGCAGTTATATGAGTTGGGAAACCTGCTGGGATAAGGGCACGAGGCGATAGCGTGTTCTCCTCAGAGGGCAATCCAACATCAGAGGGACAATATGTTCAAAGATTACTGGTTAGGTGAGGTTAAAATTATCTTAGAGAGGTTGGGATTTGGTAATTATTGGGAGATAGACATGGTAAAGGGAGAGGCTACAATATGGAAGAGAATCATACAAAGGGTTAAGGAATATTGAATTTTCACGACCGCATTGTAATCGAAACAGACTTTCAACGTATTAGGTCGTGTTGGTGTCCGGCCGGCCATTTTTGTTCTGTACTTAACATCTCTTCAACACGTACTACATGTATGTAACACGACCTAATACGTTGAAAGTCTGTTTCGAAAGGGTTAAGGAGTTTCAAAGACAGTTGTTGGAGTCTGAGTGCAGAAGAAAGGTGACCCTCTCGGTATTTAATATGATAAACAAGGAAACGATTGTAAGGATAAGTAACGTAAACAGAAGAGGAAGAAGAGGGCTGATATGGTGGATGATGGCAATTCGCAAAAAAAAGGGATGGACAAGGGAAAAGGACAATGCAAGATGTCTACTGAATGTGGAAATGAGAGAAGAATTTCATCTCCTAAAAGTATGTAAAGAAACTATAGTGATTAGAAAACATTTTTTGAGTAATAGTGAACTATCAGTATTAACATACATACATACATTATCATTATAGACTGTTATGCCTTTCAGCGTTCAGTCTGCAAGCCTCTGAGAATTTACTAAACGTCGCCACAACCCTCGATTTGCAACTAGTGTTGTGGCCTCATTTAGTTCTATACCTCTTATCTTTAAATCGTTAGAAACAGAGTCTAACCATCGTCGTCTTGGTCTCCCTCTACTTCTCTTACCCTCCATAACAAAGTCCATTATTCTCCTAGGTAACCTATCCTCCTCCATTCGCCTCACATGACCCCACCACCGAAGCTGGTTTATGCGTACAGCTTCATCCATCGAGTTCATTCCTAAACTAGCCTTTATCTCCTCATTCCGAATACCCTCCTGTCATTGTTCCCACCTGTTCGTACCACCAATCATTCTTGCTACTTTCATGTCTGTTACTTCTAACTTATGAATAAGATATCCTGAGTCCATCCAGCTTTCGCACCTGTAAAGCAAAGTTGGTCTGAAAACAGACCATGTAAAGATAGTTTCGTCTGGGAGCTGACTTCCTTCTTACAGAATACTGCTGATCGCAACTGCGAGCTCACTGCATTAGCTTTACTACACCTTGATTCTATCTCACTCACTATATTACCATCCTGGGAGAACACACAACCTAAATACTTGAAATTATCGACCTGTTCTAGTTTTCTATCACCAATCTGACATTCAATTCTGTTTAATTTCTTACCTACTGACATCAATTTTGTCTTCGAGAGGCTAATTTTCATACCATACTCATTGCACCTATTTTCAAGTTCCAAGATATTACACTGCAGGCTTTCGGCACAGTCTGCCATTAAGACCAAGTCGTCAGCATAGGCCAAACTGCTTACTACATTTCCACCTAACTGAATCCCTCCCTGCCATTTTATACCTTTCAGCAGATGATCCATGTAAGCTACGAACAGCAAAGGTGAAAGATTACAGCCTTGTCTAACTCCTGTAAGTACCCTAAACCAAGAACTCATTCTACCATCATTTCTCACTGAAGCCCAATTGTCAACGTAAATGCCTTTGATTCATTTTAATAATCTACCTTTAATTCCATAGTCCCCGAGTATGGCGAACAACTTTTCCCTCGGTACCCTGTCATATGCTTTCTCTAGATCTACGAAACATAAACACAACTGCCTATTCCTCTCGTAGCATTTTTCAATTACCTGGCGCATACTGAAAATCTGATCCTGGCAGCCTCTCTGTGGTCTGAAACCACACTGGTTTTCATCCAACTTCCTCTCAACGACTGATCGCACCCTACCTTCCAAGATGCCAGTGAATACTTTGCCTGGTACACTAATTAATGAGATACCTCGATAGTTGTTGCAATCCTTCCTGTTCCCTTGCTTATAGATAGGTGCAATTACTGCTTTTGTCCAATCTGAAGGTACCTTACCGACACTCCACGCTAATTTGACTACTCTATGAAGCCATTTCATCCCTGCCTTCCCACTATACTTCACCATTTCAGGTCTAATTTCATCTACTCCTGCTGCCTTTGACAATGGAGTTTATTTACTATCCTTTCCACTTCCTCAAGCATAATTTCACCAACATCATTTTCCTCCTCCCCATGAGCTTGGCTGTCTGCAACACCACCATGATGATTTCCTTTTACATTCAGAAGATGTTCAAAACATTCCCTCCACCTCTCCAGTGATTCCCTGGGATCTATTATGAGTTCACCTGAATTACTCAAAACACTGTTCATTTCCTTTTTCCCTCCCTTCCTAAGATTCCTTATTACTGTCCAGAAAGGTTTCCCTGCTGCTTGACCTAGCCTTTCCAGGTTATTACCAAAATCTTCCCATGACTTCTTTTTGGATTCAACAACTATTTGTTTTGCTCCGTTTCTTTCATCTACGTACTAATCCCTGTCTGCCTCGGCCCTTGTTTGGAGCCATTTCTGATAAGCCTTCTTTTTACGTTTACAGGCTGCTCTCACTTCATCATTCCACCAAGATGTTCGCCTTTTCCCATCTTTACACACAGTTGTTCCTAGGCATTCCCTTGCTGTTTCTACTACAGCATCCCTGTATGCCACCCATTCACTTTCTATATCCTGAACCTGCTTACTGTCTACTGTTCGAAACTTCTCACTAATCATATCCATGTACTTCTGTCTAATTTCCTCGTCCTGGAGATTTTCTACCCTTATTCGTTTGCAGACAGATTTCACTTTCTCTACTCTAGACCTAGAGATACTTAGTTCACTACAGATCAGATAGTGGTCTGTATCATCGAAAAATCCGCGAAAAACTCGTACATTCCTAACAGATTTCCTGAATTCAAAGTCTGTTAAGATATAGTCTATTATGGATCTGGTACCCCGAGCCTCCCATGTGTACCCTTATGCTTCAAGAATGTATTCATAACAGCTAAACCCATACTAGCACAGAAGTCCAGCAAACGCTTCCCATTCCCATTAGCTTCCATATCTTCCCCACATTTACCAATCACCCTTTCGTATCCTTCAGTTCTATTCCCAACTCTCGCATTGAAATCGCCCATTAGCACCATTCTATCCTTGTTGTTGACCCTGACCACGATGTCACTCAATCACTGATCTCTATACCTGGATGGCTGGTAGCTTGGGTAGCAGTAAGCCGAATAGAAGATGACTGGCGTCGTAAGATGTCAGCGAGCGCATGGTGCAATAGACCATGAGGAGCGCGCTTGCTTTGTTTATGCTTAGTTCAGTGACGCCAGGCCTCTTGATTGTAGTTTCACGAGTGTTCTGTGCTGTGTTATTGCAAAGTAAATAGTAGTGTATTTTACGAATTTAGGTTCGTTGCCTTGTAGTATGCTTGTGAATTACAAGATTAAATTTAAATATCTATGTGTTTATCTGAAATATGAATGAAGAAACATTCTACGGGGTATTAACATACCGCAGTATTCAGCTTATGGATGTACAAACAGAACCGATCAGCAGAAGGAGAAATCATTTCATCGGGGAGTTTTAATAATTATGTTATTTGCTTTACGTCCCACTAACTACTTTTTTAAGGTCTTCGGAGACGCCGAGGTGCCGGAATTTAGTCCCGCAGGAGTTCTTTTACGTGCCAGTAAATCTACCGATACGGGGCTGTCGTATTTGAGCACCTTCAAATACCACCGGACTGAGCCAGGATCGAACCTGCCAAGTTGGGGTTAGAAGGCCAGCGCCTTAACCGTCTGAGCCACTCAGCCCGGCTCGGGGAGTTTTATACTGTACATAAGAATCTTCCTAGGGTAGTGTTTTGAGTTTTAGGTTTATTGTATCTTATTTCGCATATTCCAGGAGCAAAATGGCAATTAATTTTTGTAGGTTTCCTTTCTCGAGACCCGAACATCTAAGATCATCGATTAGGAGTATCAGGCGGGAGAATTGGGAGCCTTCTAAAACAGCTGTTCTCTGCTCGGATCACTTAGAGGAAGACTGTTTTGATAGAAATGGACAAACTGTACACCTTAGAAGTGATGTACAGCCAACTGTTTTCAATTTTGCTGAACATTAACTGCAAGTAAAGATTTACTTATATATATATATATTTTTATTTCTCATAATTAAACTGACGGTTTCGATAAAATAATTGACGTGACCTTATAACAATCTTAGAAAATGAAGTCTGGAGGAATTCTAGACCTTATTTACATCAGTAATAATTATGGGTTTCAGACACTGGAGTGGTGGGAGAAGGGAAAGTGTCGTGGGTGTTTGGGGCTATTCCATTATACTATTCGTGGTATTTGGGACTCTTTTAACTGGTGTTACATATTTCTGATGATGACTATCAATATCGCTTTGCTAGCTGAATTTAATTAAAGAGGTCTGTAATAGTACATTAAGCTGTAGGTAATGTGATATATTGACTAGTTTTGAATATTTGCTGGTGTTATAAATGTGTACATTTGCTTCAATGATATTTTAATTTGATAATATGCGCGTTATTTCTTGGAAACAGGAAACAGAAATTCATTATCAAGCACCGATTACGATATGTCGAATCTAGGCCTGTATATTGAGCTACGTATATAGGTACATCATTTTAAGAATGCATAATTTCGTGGCATACATGTATACAATTTACAGCAATGTTTCCAGAAACTGGTTTTCACTCGTATTGTGTTACCGATCGCTAATTGCATGTATTCAGCACCTAAGTTAATATTTGCCGGCCGTTATTATACACTCATTTTTATTGCTATCCCGGAGATTACTGACCTCGGAATGACGTGTCAGTGATCCCAATGTCCTTATGCTTTGAGTGAACATGTCTCTATATTTTTAATTATTCCAATGCGCCATTAATTGCGACTTAAAATTGACTATATTATCATTGCTTCCCCATAAGGAGAGCTTGAGGTTGGGTACGCCAACATGGCGAACCGCGCGTTCAACTTGGCGTACTTTCTCCTGCAGCGGAGACCTGCCATCAGCGATCCATGTATAGAGATCAGTGCACTCAATGCTTCATAAAACTTGTCAACTTCATCCTCATCTGCACCCTCACATGGTGAATACACGGACACAATTCTTGTCCTAATTCCTCCCACTGACAAATCTACCCACATCATTCGCTCATTTACATGCCTAACAGAAACTATGTTGCGTGCAATGGTATTCCTGATAAAGAGCCCTACCCCAGACTCTGCCCTTCCCTTTCTAACGCCCGTCAAGTACACTTTATAATCTCCTATCTCTTCCTCATTATCTCCCCTTACCCGAATATCACTTACTCCTAGCACATCCAGATGCATCCTCTTTGCTGACTCAGCAAGTTCTACCTTCTTTCTTCCATAAGCCCCATTAATATGATAGCTCCCCATCGAATTCCATTTCGTTCGCCAAGTTGTTTCCAAGGAGTCCCTCGCCTGTCAAATGGGAGTGGGACTCCATTACTCCCATAGGTCCGAGGCTTGCTTAAAGTGTTCTGAGCTCGGTAAATTCATGAAGCAGGATGCTACCCTACTTGCACATAGTCCAAGTGAGGATCTCTCCTCTAACGGGTTATGGACCACCGGTGAATTGTATAGTCCTAGCGGCCTGAGCATAAGGAGGGCCACGACTCAGAATATGTCCGAGATGCCCACTCCCATTCCATAGCAACTGGTATCCCGACTCTCAGGACCACTTACTAGGCCACTCAGACGTTGCCCATGGTTCACGAACTAGGACGTGACTACAGTAACCCACAAACATGAACCATTATCAGTATTAAGTCAAAAAAAATGATTGTAAAATAAGATGGATGAAGAATGAATTGAATAACCCTAGTAATGTAAGCAACTACTTAGCTGTAGTTAGAAATATGTGTATACGAAAGTTACAGGAGAGGAGTAGTTATAGTAATGGAAGGAAGGAGGGAGATTGTAGTGGTAACCGGTAAAAGCTATATGCACAACTACTCATGTACTGAGAGAGACAGGGGTGTACTCACAGCCAGAGGAGTAGGGTATGGTGTGTGCATAGGCGCTCTCAGCTTATATAGCAGTTATGAGATGATAGCGTGTTCTCCTCAGCTGCCTGAAATCCATGGCGGGGAGAGATAAGAGGCTTGCTCCCTGTTTGGTGATTATCTGTGAATGGGGGATGGAGTTGTCATTTTCATATGTGCCCATGGAGGCACTTGCACAAAAGAATATTATAAGTAGGCTTATCCAGATATCAGTAGGAAAGTCAAAAAATGCTATTTGTCATTTGGTGGCACTAATCAAAAGTAACATAGACTCGCGGTATTCCATACATTATGGTACTATTCACAGGTAATGTAATGCACACATATAACACAGACCTATGGTGTTTCGCACATTGCGGCGCTATTTAAGGCAACGCAAACCTATGGCGTTCCTCACATAAGTGGACTAACCACAGGGACCCGAACTATCCCTCATAAATAGTGGGAACTAAGCATAGGCAAGGCAGAACCATGGTGTCGCTCATCCCATGGTGTTGCTCATAGGTACTCTTTAAGACCCTCATCCCGATTCACACACTGTCGCTACTAATCACAAACCTATGGCGTACCTAACACAGTGGTACTACGCGCAAGTAAATGCGACCCATGATGTTCCCTCCATGATGGTACTAATTACAAGTACTCTCATGGTTCTAATTCGATCATCCCTTGGTCACCACTTTTAGTCGCCTCTTACGACAGGCAGGGGATACCGCGTGTGTATTCTACATGTGCGTCCCCAACCCGCAGGGGGTCATTTCTTTTTGCATCATCATACTATTATACTTCACGTCTATCTTTTTACTACTGTCCAGGTTTGGTATTCATATTTAATAGATACAGATTTCACATTTTATGTTGCAGAGTCTTAGAATTTATAGATATTTGTATTATATTCTTTACAATCTCCCATTTTTATTTAAAGTCAAATCTTTTCAAATATTTCATTATGAGATGTTGTGGGATGATGGGCCCCAAGCTGAATCCAGCATTTAGTGCCACTTACTCGTGCCAGGCTCTTCCTGTAATCCTTCCTATGCTGCCTCCCTCTCGTTTATCGAGTAGGCTACTGTATATACCGTATTTACGCGGATAATACCCGCATATTTTTAAAAAAATTCTGAGGCACGAAATTGTGGTGCGGTTTTATTTGCGTCAAGGTTGCCAACACGCTCCTGTCTCACCTAGTTCTCGATGCTGAATCTACAGTTATGCTTTGTGCAACCATACGTAGGTGGTTTGAAAACTTCTCAGAATGTACTAGAATTAAGTATCTTACCTCGGTGGAACTGCTTTTATTTTTCAACATAGTCTCCCTGTAGACTAATGCATTTGGTCCAGCGATGTTCCAATGCATTGATCCCATCTCGAAAATGAGATTCCTCCAGGCCTGCAAAATACCTCTCCAATTCGGCGTCAGTAGAAAATCTCCGTCCACCGAGGAAAATTTTCAGCTTGGGGAATAGATGAAAGTCTGATGGTGCCAAATCAGGTGAATAAAGTGGATGTGGCAACAATTCATACCCCAGTTCATGAAGTTTTGCCATGGCAATAACACTTGTGTGCGGCGGAGCGTTGTCCTGATGAAAGATGACCTTTTTCCTTGCCAAACCAGGCCTTGTTTTGTGTATCTTTTCCTGTAGTTGGTCTTGGAGGTTTACATAGTATTGCCCCGTAATTGTTTGGCCAGTAGGAAGTTAATCTATCAGTAGAATACCTTTTGCATCCCAGAAAACTGAGGCCATGACCTTTCCGGCCGAACGCACTGCCTTTGCTTTCTTTGGTGGTGGTGAATCAGCATGTTTCCACTGCTTTGTCTCTGGGGTATAGTAGTGGACCCAAGTTTCATCTGTAGTCACAAACCGGCGCAAGAAATCTTGTTGGTTGCACTGAAAACGGGCCAGACTTTGTTCGGACATTTCCAATCTGGTGCGTTTATTGTCCAATGTCACGAGCCATGGCACCCATCTTGCGGATAATTTTTTCATACCCAATTCTTCGGTTAAAATATAATATACCCGTTCAGAAGACATCCCTACAGCTTCAGCAATCTCCCGCACCTTTCAGTCGACGAGCCTCCATGACCATTTTATGCACTTTTGCGATAAATTCTGGGGTCGTAACACTTTTTGGCTGTCCGCTACGCGGATCATCATCCAAGCTCTCCCGACCAAATTTAAACTCGCTGGTCCACTTGGCAATAGTTGAAAATGAAGGAGCAGAGTCCTCCAGTGTGTTCTGAAAGTCGGCATGAATTTCCTTTGTTTTCATACCTTTCTTTACGAAGTATTTAACCACTGCTCGAATCTCTTTTTTTTCCATTGTCACAAATCACTACGCGGGAACAACAACAAAGAGTCGTCACTACCACACTCCTGCAGCTAGAGCACTGACGCGCCACGCGTTCTCTCACAAAGGATGTGTGATTATTGCGCGGGAACCTCGTTGCTCTAGCACTGACATCTAGCGGTGATTCTGAGAACTTTTCAAACCGCCCTCGTAGATGGAAGAAAACTGTCCCCACATGTCATATTTAAATGGAAAACAATTCAAACTTTTAATTCTAAACTGACTTTACAATTTTTAAAAATAGTACCATATTTTACAGAGTTATATCATTCAACATTTCTCCCCGTCACGATAGAACGAGTCTTCCAGAACGTGCAAGGGTAGCTTTCAGCACTTTCACTCACTTCGGTGTGTCTATAGTGTGTTTCATAGTTGAAAATAGAATGAAATTGTAATTCTTTTGTATTCAGCGTTTTAAGCAACGCCACAGTATCACATAGCAGGCAGTACGTGAAAAAGCAGAATCCGCGAAATCTGGCGAGGGTTGGCATTTCTGAATTACTAGATGGCTGTTAATTCGAAATCATGTAATTGGAAGTCCGATTTCTGTATTGCAAAGACTTAGAATTAACGAGGTATACTGTATCACAAAACTAACATTAGGTTTCGCCGGTGTGTCTATTTCAAGTGTTTACATTGCACGAAAAGAATTATCCACCACTGGTCGTGTTACTGTCCAGTAGAAAGAGACCATGTGTGAGAAGTGTTTTAGGCAGGGAGTGGGACAAACTTGTAAGTAATTTAGGAGAGGATTATAGTGATGCAAGAGACAACGAATCTTCCCATCTACAGGGAATCGAGCCTATTGCAAGTACAGATTAATGAAATACCTGGCACATAAGTAGGCCTACTTGCTCATTTTCATGGAAAATATATTTCATAGCAGTGATAATGTATTTTTATCATCACAGGCAAAGCAGCTATATCCGTAAATTTACATGTTCATATTTGCGTAAAGACCACGTGGACCTCGTGGAGAGATACGAAATGTTTGTTTACGCCTATATTACTCTTTGGATGGAAGGAATTTTACATCATTTCAATTTTTTTTTTTTTAATGAGCCTTCCTAAAATGAGGGTGCGGACATTATTCGACGTCGGAGATTATTCGAGTAAATATGGTATTTACGTACCCAATGAGAAGGTCGTAAATATTGTCTACGAGTGTGTGTTGTTAGATACACATACTTGCAGGTCACCTTAATTTAACCATCTTAATCCTTTCTCATAAATCCACTACGAAGAACAGGTACTTTAGATAGTGTACAATGTACATGGAACTCTATAACTATTGATTTAATCAGGTCACTGCCTTCTCTTAACACAGTAAAAAAGTAGGATTAAAACTATATTTATCACTTTTTAATGAAACTGACAAATGAATTCAACATGCCCTATCCTATGCAAGTGTTCAACGTCAGCAAAACTGAGGTGTCCTGGAAGTACATGCCCAGTAGAACAATTTTAATGGTGCAAGAACAGAGGTCCCTAAGTCTAAAATCTTACAAAGGCTATTAGGAAGAAATGCATTCAAAGATCAAACCAGAGATGGTTTTTCACTCAAAACACACTCAAGGGCTACGGAGGATCTGCCTGCTGAATGGTGGTCAAATGAAATGGCATTCATTCTGCAGCTGTGTTCAAGCCCTACATTTGCAATAAACTGCAGTGACAAGAGACAGCAAATGTACCCTTCAAAATTCTCCTGCTTCTGGACAATGTACCAGGACATCCTACAAGTATCACTGAAACTGATGAAAATATCATATTTTTCTGCCATCAAACATCCTGTAATCCTTCCTATGCTACCTCCCTCTTGTTTATCGAGTAGGCTACTGTGTACATATTGTATTTACGCGAATAGTCCCCGTTTATTTTCATTCCATTCATTGAAAAAATATGACACAAAAATGGCAATTGACAGCATTAGAGAGGGTTGGGTAATGTTAAGCAGACCTGCATAAAGAGAGTTTGGAAGAAAATTGGCCTGGAATTTCTGATTCTAGTTATAATGATCCAGGATCAGGGTGTTATTGTAACTATAAGAGTTATTAACTCCCAACAAATTTCTTGCAGGTAATTGAAACTACCAACAGTGACAATAAAATTTCAGCAAAAGAATTATGGAAGAAAGTATCAACATAGTCTCTTTTCCAGCTCCACCTGGCTCAGGATGTTAATGGCATTTTTCCATCTTCCTCTGTTCAACCACTACTGGCGATCCTAAGCTGAGTTCCAGTTCAGGTTCCTTCTTATTACACTGTTCTTGACTGAATCCAAACCCCCTTACCCTGCGCCCACCTATTATTCTCCTTCCTTCAACCTTAGCCTCCATTATCTGTTTCAGCATCCTTCCCTTTTCCATCCTCTTAACATGTACAAAACAACTTCATTTATTTCTCTTTGTCCTTCCATGTTTTTCCCGTCATACTTATTAAAAAATTAATCTCACTGACCTGGATTTTTCTCTCCTGTCTTTTCACTGGTGCCCGGGTCTCTGCTGCATATGTCAGTATGGAACAATAACACATACATAATCTCTTTACACTTCCTAGGTACTTCTTTCTCCCAGCTCAAGTCCATCAGACTCTGGTAAAATGAAATTCCCTGTAGTACAGTTTTACTGATTCAGACTCTGGTAAAATGAAATTCCCTGTAGTACAGTTTTACTGATTTCTATGTCCAAGCCTACATTCTGCAACAGTTTCAAGGTCTTGTCAGCTGACTTTCATTGCAGGCTTACCTTCCCTTTCTCTTTCTTGTGAATACCATTGCACTGCTTCTCTCTATGCTTATTTTCATTTCATTCATCGAAAAAATATGACACAAAAATGGCAATTGACAGTATTAGAGATGTTTAAGTCTTACTGAGTTTTATAGTTTTTCAGTCTGTGGAACCTTTTGAAACAAACACCAGGGTGTAAAGCCAGATTATTTGAACACGTTTCATAAAAGTAAGTAGTTTCACGGCACATTCCTGTCACTTTCCTGTTGCTACACACAGCTTGTTCGTAGCTCGCTGGTCAAGGAAGTGTTGTCTTCCATCCAGTCTTTCTGCTTCTTCCTTGTCTGTGGCAAATGCTGACGAGTGAGACTCTTCGGAACACGATCACCAATCAGCTGCCTCCATAATCTGAGATGGTCCATGGGCTTAGCTCCAAACTTCATGTTCTTGCAGTAAATTATGTACTAATTTAGAATGGCTATTTCTAATCCCCCAAAAAACATTTTCCTCCATCATTTTAAGAGTTTTTCTTATGAATAAGTAACAGAAAAATGATTGGCTTGGTCGGCCCAGCCCATTTCCTTTGTGTAATCGCACACAAAAATTAGCTTCGGTATGTCCTTTCGTTGGTCTCCTCTTCCATATAAGCTCACAAGTTGTGTTGACATGTTATGACAAGTAGACAGCATCAAAACGACACGCATGTACTTCCACCCTAAGACCATAACATTTCTTACACGATAAGACTTTATCTCACCCACTTTCAGTTTCAGGCCCTTTCTTATATCTAGTGGATTTCTTATCCTGCCAGGAATAAGTGTACCAATAAGGTGATATTTCAGTTTCAGAAGTTCCTCAGCCAAGCTGACACTAGTGTAATATCTGTCTGTGAAAACCTTGTAACCTTCCACTGATCCCTGATCCCCCTACTGCAACAGCTAACCTGTCTATCAAATTGCAGACAATCATTGTAGTGAATGGTTTTTCAGCATAATCAAGGTTATTTACAACTGCAGTACCTTTTCCATAATAAGGAATCAAGGAATGGACATACCCAGTAGCACTATCAACCAGAACAAATATTCTTATTCCCCACTTGTTCGGTTTCTTGGGGTTGTAGGTATTGAAACTTATTTTTCCTTTGAAACCAATAGTAGACTCATCTACTGATATATTTTTGCCAGGTACGAAAAATTTGTGGAACTGCGATTGTAGGTATTTCAGAAGGTATCTGATTCTCTGTGTCCTCTTAACGGTTATAGGGCCCAATAGGTATTAGATTTGATCCTGTACTGACTTGTCTAAATCTTGTCAATACACTTCTAATGATTGAAAATTACTTTATTCATTCATACATGTTTCAGGAGCATTATGCATTCCCTTCATCAGTGAAGTCAATTCAAGGATGGGAAAGGGCTAAACTTGGGAAGGTAATGACCATGGCCTTAATTAAGCTACAGCCCCAGCATTTGCCTAGTGTGAGCATAGGAAACTAGGGTAAACCAACTTCACGGCTACCGACAGTAGGATTCAAAACCACCAATTCCTAAATGCAAGCTCACAGCTATACGACCTGAACAGTGTAGCCAACTCGCTTTGTTTGTCAACAAATGATTCACCATTTATTCTAAACCTTGTTCACTATTAAAAGATAAATGGAATACGAACAGATAACATTGGAAATTGATGCAAATGGAAACCAATAACCGAGATCAAGGCATGTATCTTTGGTTTCATCTTCTGACGTAACTTTGATTGACCGTGAGAAATCCAGGATCTAGTTCGGTCGCCTATTTGTGTAGACTATCAGCCATCCTGCACAAGCAGTCTGTTCCCCAGGGTACACCATGAGGAGGTTCAATATCCAGGAAAACTGGCGTCAAAGCTGGAGTTCTGCATGTGTGAAACACCAAGGCATCCAAGACCCCACAACTGGACTCACAGGATTTCATTTGAAGAGACACCAATGGTCTAAACTCAACCGTTTAAGAACAGGCCACGCTAGATGTAATGCCATGCTACATAATTGGGGACTTCGAGAATCCCCTGCCTGTGACTGCTGACCCCCTTTCCAGTCAGTGCAGAGTGCCCTCTGAGAAAGTATGATGGACCAGCCCAAGATATCAGTGCTACACCCTCCTTCTTAGAATGGCTACAGCAAGTGGACACTGATTTGTACAATGTGAACGCTATCAACATTCTTGTCCTTGTATACACTGTAAATTTTCTTTTTTCTTTTGTATACTTGCCATACGATAAATAAATAAATAAATAAATAAATAAATAAATAAATAAATAAATAAATAAATAAATAAGGCATGTATAGTTAGATAGGAGGAACAAAAGAAGGAACACAAACTAGGATGAACATAATGGCAGGCCAGTGTGGGAAGAGAAAGAGCAACAGAAATAGGAGACAAGGAGAAATATGAAAACACAAATGGACAAGGACAATCTCCACATCTTTATATACTGCTGTCTACAAATAGATAGGCATATAGAAGTTGTACTGCTTACAGGTCGCAGTAACCCCAGTATGGATACTGTGCATAATAAATTATAGCTTAGTCAGAACATTAAAGTCTATAATAAATCATTATCATTAGGCCTATACTGTACTGTGAGCATGCTGCTAAGACTTGCATACAAAGAGCCTATCTAGTTGTAGACAACAGTGTATGAGGACATAGAGATTGTCCTTGGTTTTTTTTTTTTTTTTTACATTTCTCCTGGTCTCCTCTTTCTATTGCTCCCTCTTCCCACACTGACCTGCCATTATGTTTGTCCTATTTTGTGTTCCTTTTCCTGTTCCTCCTATCTATATATACATATATATAAAGAGACTGTGAGTTGGTCTATATGTAACGTGTAACCTCAGAAACTACCAGACTGATTTTGAAATTTCTTTCACCATCTGAAAGATATCATTCCAGATAAAATGCGCTACATAATCCTGGAGTATCAAAAGGTTCCCTAGAGAACCATGACTGAAGTGAAAAATGGCAGCAATAATAAAACTTAAGGTTTGTATTATGCCTGTCTGTGGTTTTTCACATAAAAACTACTTGACTGATGGAACTCAAATCTGGCAAGCTTATAGCTGATACCTTTGGTTAACTCACAGGCTACTTAATATCATGCTATCTTTTAAGTGGGATATGTAGCGAAAGAAAATGTGAAGCAAGTTAGAGGAAAACTTACACTTAAGACTCTTAAAACTGAATACTCTGCCTAAATGGTCCACCAAGTGTACCTGAAATTTTATTTCCCAGAAGAAAAATTGTTTTGCTGTGTTTTGGTGCATGCTTTATCTTTGGTCTTTTTGTCTTGGTTTTGTAACCGGCAGTAGGCAAGGGGGCCTGCCAAAAATTCCCCAACCCTGACTTCACATGAGGAACGGCATATGGAGACCTCCCCATGGTGTTTCTCGGGTAAGGCAAAGAGCCATGCAATTTGTTTAAATCTTACAATGTGTATACTACTTCATACACAATTCTGTATACAATATACATTCTGTAGCAAAGCATAAGCACATCAGCTAATGTGTGTGTATATATATTTAAAATTTGATTAGACACTTGTTTGTTCCTTTCCAATATTTATAAGTGAGATTGTTATAGTTTATATACCATGAAGCAGTTACAGTTTCACTACTACAACAGAAATTTGAAGTTTCTAATGTAGCTCCTGCGGTGGATCATTGGCAGAATATCAGTTTCTGGATCTTAAGGTCGAAGCATGATAAAGGTAGTCATAATGTTATTGGCTTTACGTCCCACTAACTACTTTTATGGTTTTTGGAGATCCTCAGGTGCCGGAATTCAATCCTGCAGGAGTTCTTTTATGTGCCAGTAAATCTACAGACACAAGGCTGACATATTTGAGCACCTTCAAATACCACCGGACAGAGCCAGGATCGAACCTGCCAAGTTGGGGTCAGAAGGCCCGCCTCAAATGTCTGAGCCTCTGAGCCACTCAGCCCAGCGTAAAAGTAGTCAGGCTTTTGAAGGGAATATGGAAGTCTATTAAACACCCCATATTGTACAATGTCGACATGTAGAAGATTTATGATTACCTAATATACGTAATTACCTAAACCTAACAGTTCCACTTTTTTCTGTCACTTAGTAGAATAACGTGTAACATAAAATTGGCTCAGAAGAAGCTGAAGTAACTGTAGAAGAGACCAT
This sequence comes from Anabrus simplex, assembly GCF_040414725.1. Classification (NCBI taxonomy): domain Eukaryota; kingdom Metazoa; phylum Arthropoda; class Insecta; order Orthoptera; family Tettigoniidae; genus Anabrus; species Anabrus simplex. Next base: position 1,252,860,674 of record NC_090265.1, read on the forward strand.
ACTAAAATCTAAAAGAATTCTTGAAGCCCTATAGGCATCTCAGCAAATAAAGAGGTTGTTCAATACATGGCCAACAAAACAAATTTCTATCAAAGATGTATTGAAACGTGATCAGTTTGTTTGCAATGAATACTAGACTACAGTTGTAAATTGTTCCAGTAAACGTGTAGTTTCCCTCAAGTCATATAGTTTACAGGTCACAGCTACCCCAGTATCAGTGGCGGCTGGTGGTAACTGAAGCTGGGTGCTGCACCAAAATTTTCAATGTCATTTTTATATGAGAAGCGTACAGAAATAGGTAACAAAAAACTATTATCACCAAGTCGTCGTCATCATCGGTTTGCCCTTCCAGTGAGCCGGGTAGGGTGTTTGAAAACGAGCGTCTTCCAAAGTTGCCTATTCAAAAACATTTCGTTGTCCAAGACACATTCCCAATTCCATCCTCTTCTCTCCACGTCTTCCCTCAGTTGGTCCATCCATCTTCTTCTTGGTCTTCCAGTTGGTCTTCTACCTGTTATTCTCTTTTCCAAATAAGCACATGGTAACCTTGTGCTATTCATTTAAGCCTAGATGACCTACGTCTTTCCTCCATCGATTCGTTTAGACCTAGGTTAGATCGGATCTCATCATTTTTCACATGATCAAGTTGGGTCTTTTGGAGGGCAGTTCTAAGAAATTTCATTTTACAAGCTTGAATCCTACTACAATCCTTTGATGTTAAGTGTGCAAGTTTCCAGAGAATATGTAAGGATGGGAATGAAATATGACTTGTACAGGGTCATTTTTGTTCTTTGTGGGACCTTCTCATCCCATAGTAGGTGTCTAATGATACTGTAAAAGTTAGAGCCTTTGGTTACTCTGTTTGTTATCTCTATCTCAGCTCTGTTATTACTAGCCATTACGCTTCCTAAATAACTGAATTGGTGTACTACTTCATCTTGGTGGTCCTGTTTTTTTATGTTGCATTCTGTATTATGTCTGCTGATTTCCAATGCTGTTTTTGATGGGTTCAATTTCATTCCATAATCATCAAACTTCTTACACCATGCATTCAGATTATTTTGCACTCCCTTCTCTGTTTCATTTCATCCCATATTTCCACATCGTCTACAAACACCAGAGCCTGAAGATCTTTATTACCTTTTCCTTTTAGTTCATTTAAAATGGTATCCATAACTGCTATGAATAGAAGAGGTGATAAGGCACTTCCCTGTTGTACTCCTTTGGTTGTATTGAACCATTCAGAGTGACCATCTCCATTTCTGACACAGCTTTTACAATTAGTATATAGCATTTGGATCTTCCTAACAAGGTACTCCGGTACACCAAGGTTTCTAAGACTTTTCCAAATAGTTGATCTAGGAACATTATCATACGCCTTTTCAAGTTCCATAAACACAATAATTAGGTCTTTTCCTCTTTCCCGGTGTTTCTCTGCCAACATCCTCAAACCTAATATCAGATCTGTTGTGCTTCTTCCAGTCCTAAAGCCATGTTGTTCCTCTTCTAAGATAGGCTCTAGTATATCCCTTACTCCGGCTTCAATTATTTTCTCCATAATTAAGGCCATGTGATAAGAGGGTAATGCCTCTGTAATTTTCACTTTTCCTTCTACTCCCTTTCTTAAAGATAGGAACTATCACCCCTTTTGTCCAATCTTCAAGTATTTCGTTATCCTTCCATATTGTTCTGAGAAATCTATACAGCCACCGTATTCCTGGCAGACCAGCAGCTTTAATCATGTCAGCTGTAATTTCATCAGCTCCTGCTGACTTACCACTTCTCATCCTATGGAGAGCTTGCTCTACTTCTGTCCATGTAATTGGGATATCTTCCTCTATTGTTTTCTGTCCTACATCCTCAACAGAGATCTCTTTACGGCCATTTAGGAGCTTGTCAAAATACTGCCCCATTGTGTCCGTGATATCTTTCATATTGCGAACTATATTCCTATCTGCTGTCTCCAGAGCTCTAATTGCTTCTTTATCTGATCTTTTACTTTTTACTATTCCATATATTATTTTTATACTCCCTTTACTGTCTTCTTCCAGTTTAGTTGTAAATTCTTTCCAACTTTTCTCTTTTTCTTCCCATACAATTTTCTTGACTCCCAACTTTCTGTATCTATATTCCTTTACCATCTCTTCCAATTTTTATTCGGTCGCTGTTGATTCTTCTGTCAGACTTAGCCACATCAAGAACTTTTTTGGCTTTATTCCTTTTCATTATGGCTTCTTTCACTTTATCATTCCACCAAGATGTTCTTTTCTCTCTCACTCTTCTGCTTGTTCTTCCACATATTTTATCTGCGATACCAACCAGACTTGCCTTAAAATCATTCCATTCTTCATTAACTTTCTTTGTGTCTGTTATTGGTATTTTACCTCTGATTTCCTCTTGGAACTGCTGTTTGACTTCCACATCTTTCAATTTCCAGTCTTTAATTCGTGGTTTTTTTCTTCTTGTTTACTTTAATAATAGGTTTGGTGACTCTTAGGTCTGCAATGAGGAGTCTATGGTCACTAAGGCTCTCACTAGGTATCACTTTTATATCATGCACCTTTTCTCCACTTGACCTATCTGTGATGATAAGGTCTATCACTGATCTATACTGACCATCCCATCTGTATCTCGTTATCTTGTGGCTATCCCGTTTCTGAAACCACGAGATCTTCACCAGAAGTTGGTTTCGTGCACATAGATCAAGCAGAAGTTCACCCTCCTCATTTCTATTACCAAATCCATATGGACCAATAATGCCTTCATAACCTGACCTATCAGTTCCTACCTGGGCATTAAAATCCCCAATTATCATTATGTTCTCTTCATCAATGATGTCCTCTAGTTTTTCTAGGAAGCTTGCTTTTTGGTCATCGCTACAACCCTGCTGGGGAGCATAAACTTGGAATACAGTTTGAGTTTCTCCATTTAAGCATATTTTAGCTTTGATTAATCTCTCATTGATGAAGGAGACATCTGTTACACTATCAATGTCTTTATGGAGTATGAAACCAACTCCATTCCTTGCCACTGCAGGATTACCACTCCAGTATAATTTATATTCGTCCTCTAACATTCTTGTGTTGCAACCTTTCCATTTGGTTTCACTTAGCCTTAGGATGTGAATATGTCTACGGTTCATTAAATCCGTGATTTTGTTGCATTTTCCTTTTAGAGTCATAACATTTAAGGTTCCAATCCAAAGCTTGTTTCTATGATCGGTTCTTCTTGTGCATCTTGAATGAACATCGGACATGACATCGTCATTAGTTCCAAGAGTACTTGAAGTATTGTTGACATTTAGAATATGTTTCTTTCCGAGGCTCGTTTCCGCTTTGAAAGCAACTGCATTGTCCTGTACTGACTTGCTAGGCCTAACGTACTAGAGGATTTTCTTTCAGGGTGGTCTCCCTTAGCCTTTGGCAGTCCCCTGCCTCACTGCAAGGCAGCAGCTGATGAATTTATGTGTTATTTCCCACACAAAGGTCTCATCTTATCCAACCTCTGCTCGCAGCTATTGATTTTCCCTTAGTTTGCTTGGTTTGGTATCGGCCGCCAGACCCTCGGCCAGACAGTCACAGGTAGTACCGTCTACTGTCGCATACGATAGCAGAATATATTCTATTAAAACTGAAATATAACTGGTAATTAAAACACAGGAAATAACAGGCTAATTATACAGTATAATTACAATTATTCTTACTAACATGAATTGAAAATTTGCCCTGCTGCTTTTTCACAGATGCAAAATTTTGGTAACATTGTGGGTGGTCCAGAATGGCATACCCTAGTGGCATGGAAAAAAATCACCACTGCGAGAGGAGAGAAAGCAGGAATGAAGTCATCTCCATAGTATGCAATCTAACATGGACATTTGGAATTGTTTCTTGATAGGGGGCATGCTGGTCTCCTGCAACACCCAAGGACTGATACTGGTGAGCGTGCTAGCTGATGCTATACAGAGTTAGGCTCATCCCTGCTAAAATTACATTGCCCCCACGCTGTCCGTTTGGGAGTTACCGTAGCAAATCAAAACCCTTGAGTTTGATTCAAAGCTAGCATCATTTATTGGTCCATTACGAAGCATTAGTACATCAAATGACCAATGATGGTTGATTTTAACATATTTTAGAATAAATGTTAGGTTTATTAAAGTAAAAATTTAGAAGAAAAGATGACAAAATGAAGTATCAAATTACAGGGAGTTGTGCAACACTGCAACAATACCGCCCACTGCCACTGCTCAGCGTGGATACTGTGCAATAATAAAACAGAACATAATAATCATCTTTCAATTCTATGACAGCATATGATCACTTTAGTCAGTCCATTATCCAAGTCTATTCAAAGGGAGGACTTGTGGTCGTCCCAGTACTTTTCCATGCATTCTGCCCTTTCTGGTGTTGAAAATATTTGTGTTGTGAGTTTGTTACTTGTGAGTGCAAAGCAGATGTTTGTGTTATGGATTTTTTGTTTACTTTTACCTTATCTGTTAAGTCTTCTGGAGTAAGGCCAATTTCCTTATTATAATGTAACTTACAATAAATCATTATGATTATACTTAAGGCATAATGCAAGAACTTCTGTAGGCATATATATACCGGGTGGTCCACCAGCCCCTTGCGATCCAGTTTTATGCATCCCTTCACAGTTACTACAATTCTGAAAGACATCGGTCCCTTTGCCTAAACTAGGGTAATATAACGAGATGTGTGTTTACGGGCTAGAAAACAGCAGGAATTGTGAGCACCACTATTAATTCATTATGGGTACCTCGAATGAACCTGTAAAACGAGTACAGATATGCAAAACACGTACTTTAAAACAGGAGATAGACGTAGAGACCAGGAGCACGGTACTGTATAAGCTGAGAAGTAGGCGCCGTAGGTCAAGTGTCGCAGTAGCTCCACGGCAAGCGGGCGGGGAGATTTGTTATAGTGGACAGTGCTCGAGGTACGAGGTTCGAATCCCACATAAGCATTTTTTTTTAACAGCCAGTTGCCTGGAATGTGGTAAGGTTGCATACTTGATAGCTTCCAAGGACTGATTTGTTTATTTGACCCTGTAAAAGACCGCATGTATCATTGCATTAATTATGGTGCTGGGTTGGACGAGGATGTGGAGATGGTTTGTGGCCAGTATAAGCTGGGAAGTGGGTGCCGTAGGTCAAGTGTCGCAGTAGCTCACATGGCTAGCGTGCGGTAGGATGTGTGACAGTTGACAGTGCGTTAGGGTTAGAAGGTTCAAGTTCCATGCAAGTATTTTTTTTTTTAAAGTCAGTTACCTGGGATGTGGCAAGGTTGTATACTTAATACTGGTACTTTTCACAAAGGGCCATTTGTATGGAGCTGGGTTGATAGAGGCTAGGAAACATGTGACAGGATTTCAGTTATCCACGACGTTTAACGCAGCTCCTGCTTGAACCGACTACCTCCATGGTCAATCCAAAGCTGCGCACCTGGGATGTGGTAAGGTTGCATACTTGATAACTTCCAAGGACTGATTTGTTTATTTGACCCTGTAAAAGACCGCATGTACCGTTGCATTGGGTATGGTGCCGGGGTGGACGAGGAGATGATGGTCTGTTGCTAGTTAGCTACGTTGTACAATTTCAATGCTTCATAGACCCCAGGTAGGGCAAAGTATGCCCCATTGGAACGATAACAACATGCAATGGCAGGTAACTATGTAGCCTGCGCGAACTCCCCTCCTTCAAAGCAATTCACAAAACAAAGTTTATTCACTCCCTCGAGATGTATTCCAGCGATGAGTATGTGGATATGGATCATGGAAAAGCTAGAGGGAATGCATACCAGGCACAACGCCTGTACAAAGAACGCTTATCTGGATAGACGACAACCGACAGACATGACATTTCGGAGTGTGGAAAGACGCCTGCGGGATACTGCATCCCTGGGAAGGACACAAGACTGTTCGAGATCCTGTGATGCCTGCTGACGATGAAAAGGTTGTGTTTGACGCTATCCAGCGTAACGCTCATACTAGCATACGGGCCAATGCACAGGAGACGAACATCAGCCGAGCGTCTGTTATGCGGATATTGCATACCCACCGGTTTCCCCCTTACCATATGCACTAACACCATGAGCTCCATGGTCATGATTTCGATGCCAGGGTGGCATTCTGTCAATGGATCCTACAGCATGTGAACACTGATCCTGCTTTTCTAGTGACTCCCTTATTTACGGACGAAGCACGATTCCACAACAATGGAACTGTTAATCGCCATAATATGCATTACTGGAGTGTGGATAATCCCCAATCGGTATGACAGACAGCTTTTCAGGTACACTGGGGCATGAATGTGGAATCATGGGTGATCACCTCATCAGTCCCTGTATCTTTGAGGGCCATCTGACCAGCCAACGCTATCTGCGGTTTCTCCAAGATGAACTACCACCGTTTTTGGAACATGTGCCACTCCTTGACTGCTACCGGATGTGGTTTCAAGAGCTCCACCGCACGTGGTGGTGGTCGTCTGGAACCATCTCCATGCGACGTATCCTGATAAATTGATAGGAAGGGGACGACCTGTCTGCTGGCCCGCCTGATCGCCCAATCTTATCCCCCGGGATTTTTTTTCTGTGGGGCCATGTAAAACAACTGGTGTATGCACAGAAGGCACCCAGTCCTTTGTCACCTTAGACAGAGCATCACCAAGGCATGCCGTCCGCCTCCGTAGCGTAACGGTTAGTGTTATTAGCTGCCGTCCTCGGGGGCCCGGGTTCGATTCCCGGTACTGCCAGGAATTTAAAACTGGCAGGAGGGCTGGTATGTGGTTGAAATGGTACATGCAGCTCACCTCCAATGGGGGTGTGCCTGAAAAGAGCTGCACCACCTCAGGATGAGGACACGAGTTTACTTTTTTTTACCAAGGCATGCCGATCCGTTTTGCCAGAGATGTTGCAATGGGCCAGGCGGTCCTTACAACATGGCGCGCAGCTTTGGATTGACCATGGAGGTAGTCGGTTCAAGCAGGAGCTGCGTTAAACGTCGTGGATAATTGAAATCCTGTCACATGTTTTCTAGCCTCTATCAACCCAGCTCCATACAAATGGCCCTTTGTGAAAAATACCAGTATTAAGTATACAACCTTGAACATCCCAAGCAACTGGCTGTTAAAAAAATTCTTATGTGAGATTCGAACCTCCTACCTCGAGCACTGTCCTCTATCACATATCTCCTCGCCCGCTTGCTATGTGACACTTGACCTACAGCGCCCACTTCCCAGCCTATACAGTACCGTGCTCCCACCTCCTGTTTTAAAGTACGTGTTCTGCACATCTGAACTCGTTTTACGGGTTCATTCGAGGTACCCATAATGAACTGATAGTGGCGCTCACAATTCCTGCTGTCTTCTAGCCCGTAAACACACATCTTGTTATATTACACCGGTTTAGGGAGAGGGACCGCTGACTTTCAGGATTTTAGTAAATGTGAAGGGATGCATAAAACTGGATCGCAAGGGGCTGGTGGGCCACCCGATATACAGACAGCAAAAACACTATCACAATCATGCCAGAGTGTTGAATTCATAAAGTGGCAGGAAACTAAGCCGTGTAAGTTCTGTACTTTTCTAGAGCATAAATGTAAAGTATTAAAAACATTTTATCACAGTACATCTGACTGCTTGTACAACTAAAATTGCAAACACAACAAATGTCGAACTTCGAATTTCCAGTTGATGACAACCAGAATGATATCAATATTTTTCTCATTCATTTATGTACTATTTCAGGCTTTGCTAATCTTCGTTACTATCAGTGCAGTGCCATTTACACTGAAATAAAAGAATGTTCTTTGCAATTAGGATGCATTTCACAGTCTGCTGAAGAAGAATGCTAAAGATTCCAAATGGTAAAATAAATCAAATTTAACCTTTTCCGGTCCAATGTCGAGATGACCTCGACATCATGGTTTATTGTAACTGGTCCAACGTTGAGGTGTACGTTGAGGTCACCTCGACATTGTTTCGTTCTATTTAAGAAATTATTTATTGAAGTTGTTTGACCTGAATGAGGTCGATCGATATCCCCGATGTTTCTAGAGCAAATTTTTGTGCACAAAGGAAGCCATTCTTTTATCTCCATGGAAATAATACGAGATATATGTAGCCGTGTATCGCCATGGTTACCCGCGGCCTGTCAGCTGTATTTTGTTTACATTGAGTAGTGTGCACACGTGTTGTACTAGGCGTGTTTATCTGTGAATGCGAATTCTCTCAGTTGAATTTGTGATATAAAAGCGGCAAATATGAATAAAGGAGATATACATATGCACGTTTATTTAGACAGCAATGAAGATAATTATTCATTTGAATTAGGCGAAGAGTTGAGAACTGTCAAGTGAAGATGAAAGTGAAGTGAACTCCAGCATTGCAAGTGAAATTTCAGCGACAGGACCTGTGCGTAAAAAATCACGGAATGATCCCGGACCATCATATGCTGTTTCTGAAGATTCAGAAGAGGAAGTTCCAGTATCTGCTACAAAAGCAAGAAGACACACGAAGGTAATGAGCCGGGGTGGAGGAAGGGATACGGCACACGGCAATGATGACGCTTCTCAGATCAGTGTTGATCATTTGAGTAACAGTGATGCTGAAAATACTTTCACACGTACAAATGGGAATGCAAATGACAATAGTGTTTACCGGAATGTAACATTTCATGACAGTGAGCCTCCTACACCAACTTATTCATTAGGTCAGAAAACTCAAGTACCGCAGATTCCTCCCAGCTGTATCACTCCACTTCAGCTTTTTATGTTATTTATCACTCCTGCACTGATGACTTTTTTGTAAACCTGAAAGTAATTCACTAGACTCATGTTTATGTGATATAATAATCATAATAATGTTATAATATAGTAACTAATAAAAGATCTGAGTTTAATCTGACTAGGTAAAAATGTGCACAATTAATTTGGACCAGACTGTCATAACATGTGACAGAAAATTGGACTGCAAAGGGTTAATGTCTAATTTAAGAGACATGGGAGCGTACTAGACAAGCAGCCCTAGTAGAAATTCATTTCACAAGCTTGCAGCTGAATTAAAATATTGCCTCAGAGTCAGGAATTTCTTAACACTGCTTATCAAGTCATAAATCATTCAAAATTAAAACGATACAAAATAATAATGATGTGTGGCTTCTGGAGAGTCCTGGTGTAGGTCTTGCGAGTTGACACCGTATAGACAACCTGCATGTGTGCTAGGATGGAGGCCTACTTACGATGAAATCTAATGTTGAAAAGAGCACTAACACCCAACGCCCGAGGCAAAGGAATTAACCAATGAAAGTTAAAATGCCCAACCTGACCGGGAATCAAACCCAGGACCCCTTGGACCAAAGGCCAGCATGTTAACTATTTAGCCATAGAGCCGGACGCTATACAAAATGATAACACAAGAAGGAAAACAGGTAAGCTCTAAAGCTACATTACTACACCAAACTAAGTGTGACCATAACATGGGTTGCAAAAACAAGGAAAAACCACATAGGAAACTGGGATCATTCCAAAGAGACCTGGAACAGAAAGTTATTTCACAAGAAGGTTGACAAATTCAACGGGTTCCAGGAAGACAAAAGCAGCCTACAAGGGACAAGAGCATCTGGTCAGAGGAAAGAAGGAACCTTGGCAAAAATGAAGAAATTTTAGATGAATAACAGACTAAGCAGCAAACCAATTGCATTTTGTGGTCCACAAAAGACCTGTACACTGCAAATGTATCCATCCATGAAGAGTTATAACTGTATCATTACTCCAGCCCTGTTGACAAGACTTTCACACCCGCGGAACGACTGTCGTTTGTTTACACGCTCGCAGCCTTCTCGGGAAGGATGTTGTCAAGCGGCACTGAGTGCAGTCAAACTCTGTACTTAGGAAACGATGGTTAGGATACAACCTAGACAAGACCATTGGTCTGGAGTGGTTCTTGCCGTGTGGACGTTAGGATAGGAACTGAGCAAGACCTGTAATATAGGGACAAGCAAAAGGGGGTCTGGGGGCGTAAACCCCTAGGTTAGAAGCCGTGAAGCAGCCCTAGGCCTCTAGTTTCGTGTGGAAATGCAACTGGTCTGGAATGGTTCTTGCCATGCGGATGTTAGGATAGGATCTGGACAAGACCTATAATAGCCTATAGGAACAAGCAAAGGGGAGTCTGGGGGCATCCCAGGTTAGAAGCCGCGAAGTGGCCCTAGACCTGTTACATTTCCTTGCACTTTTATTGTGCTGGGGTTGGTAACGGATTATAATTGATGATGCTGATGATGCTTGTTGTTTTAAGGGGCCTAACATCGAAAGACATCGGCCCCGGATTACGATTAGCATAATTGATGAGAACAAGATCATGTGCCACTTTACATTAGCCAATAGAAATGCAAGTAGCTATTTCAGAAATGAAAATGGCATGTAATACTCTTCTTTACGTTATAAAAGTAAATGTACTTCTTGGGGCGGGATGGTGGGTTCCTGGACATCACAATGAACACATCTCTCCTCTGGGATGCACTCCAAGTAAGATTTCATTAATTTACACTTACTTATAACATTAGAAATATGTCAACAGGGCTGGAGTAATACCATAATTGTTATGGTGTTTTTCAATGTAACAAAATTAAACAAAACTCTTTCATAAGCCTACAAATCTTGGAGCTTACCACTTACATGAATGATTTCACTATATCAGGATCTATTTCACCATTCAAACTGTCGAAGTATTTCTTCAGATCTTGGTCACAATGTTCAAACACCAGTATCAGCTTTTTGTCACTATGCAAGACATCGTACAAACGAACGATATTTTTATGCTTCAATTCCTTAAGCAGGCAAATTTCTCGAAGAGCAGATGATGGAACACCCTGCAATCACTGCACATAATGAAACCCAAAACATGGTACATAACCTATATTCTTATGTAATACTTCTGACAAAATGTAAAATAAAACATCTAGAAGTTAACTAAATGGAAAGAACCTCATTTATTACACCATGATAAAAAGAAATATTTTAAGGACAAGCACCACCTGTACTAAATTACACATTTACCTCGTCGTCATCGTCCAACCTCACTCTCTTGAGGGCAACAATTTCGTGAGTTTCACGATTTTTTGCTTTAAACACAGTGCCATATGTACCTGAAACGTTAATAAAATACTATCTGCCACAAAAATACAACCAAATAACATCAAATACGATTATAACCTTACTTTCGTACTAATCGTTTCACTACAGTAAATGTAACCAAACATCTTTCCGACTTCGAGTAACTTTACACTTCAACAATAACCGAATATTAGTTTACCTTCTCCTATTTTTTCTAACTTCTCATACTTTTGCATATTCAAAAACACACGCTGGAAAGACAACTGTCAGTGGTCAGTGCATCAACAACAACCCGAGGTCACAAGCACCTAGGAGAATAAAATAAAATACGCATCAATTATTCCTGAAAACTTTAATCAATATCGTAAAGACCAACTATTTATGTTTAAGTTAATAAATTACCTAACTAGAAAGAACAGAGTAAAGCAATATTCCGAAGGAAATCGACCTTCTAGTATTGCAATGGCGTATGGCTTTCAGTGCCGGGAGATCTCAAGATGGGTTCGGCCCGCCAGGTGCAGGTCTTTTGAATTGATGCTCGTAGGCAACCTGCGCGTCGTGATGAGGATGAAATGATGATGAAGACAACACATACATCCAGCCCCCGTGCCAGGCCGGACAGTATTGCAATATTCCATGAAAACAGGAGAATAGGATCCGACCAAACTTGGAGCTAGTATTGATCGTTATGTACACTTCTTGTGTGTATAAAGCCAAGACCGACTCCAATCCTCAGACCCACGGTATCCCCTGCCTGTCGTAAGAGGCGATTAAAAGGGACCCCAGGGGCTCTGAACTTTGGAGCGTGGGTTAGCGACCACGGGGCCCTTAGCTGAGTCCTGACATTGCTTCCACCTTCTTGTGCCAGGTTCCTCATTGTCATCTATCCCATCCGACCTCCTTTTGTCAAATCTTGTTCTTTTCCGACCCCGACGGTATTACGTATGGAGGCCTAGGGAGTCTTTCATTTTCACGCCCTTCGTGGCCCTTGTCTTCCTTTCGCCGATATCTTCATTTTTCGAAGTGTCGGATCCCTTCCATTTTTTCCCTCTGATTAGTGTTATATAGAGGATGGTTGCCTAGTTGTACCAAATACAGTAGTTAGGCCCCATTCACAATGCAAACGTAACCGTAAACTTAACGACGTAACGTAACCGTAAAATTAACGTAAAATTTGTGGTATTCACAATGGAGGAACGTAACATTAACGTAAAGAGTACACAGCAGCCAATCAAAACAGTGCCATGTTATTTAGTACGGAAGTCAGGTTTTGGGCTATCTCGCAGTTTTATATTTCAATAACCCGATGGAATCAAACAACGTGGTAGCGGAATCCATATTACTTCAAACATCTATTGCTTTGCTCCTGGGAGCTGTGTACGCCTACGGTACCTGAAAAGGCGATCTAAACAACGGTGCATAAAATGGGTTCATCCCTTGAATCAAAAAAGGTTATCTCAGGGCGATTTCGGTAATCTACTGTAAGAAATGACCCTCATCAGTTCGTTTTGGACATGCGGATGAAACCTGAACTGTTTGCCTTTCTTACGATTTGCTTCCCCTTTTGTAATAAAAAGAAATGTAAAAGGTCTCCTTTATCGACATCTATGACCGTATCTATCACACCCCGATGAGATATTTGGATCTATTTGTTTGGATGATATCGTTTTCGTAAACTAGTAGTCCGTCATAATGTTAAGAAATATACAGGGACACTGTTTTATTTATGACAGGGATTGTCTCTCGTCCGTTTGCCAGCGCTGCGAGCTTGTCTCCCGCCATTTATTTTGCAGATTTCATTACTACAGGATATTAATTTCCACCTATTATTTTTCGGTACAGCGTATTTGTAATTCTTTTTCCTTCTATCATACATAGCCTATACATAAAGATTATTTTGAAAGAGAATTACAAGTGTTTCGTCGAAAGAAGTCATTATATCGTGCACAACACACAATGTTTACCTCTGCTCTGATTGGCTGGTTCTTAAACTTAACGTAAAATTAACCGCAAGAGCTTGGAGTTTGCAATCCCTTAATTTTACGGACTCGCAGTTAAGTTTACGTCGGCGCATTGTGAATGGATCCATTAGATAAATGGCCGCTAACTTCTAAGTTAACGTTAATTTTAAGTTTACGTTACGTTACGTTTGCATTGTGAATGGGGCTTTAGTCTCTACTGTATTTGGTTGTACTTCCTCTTAAAACAATAATCACCACCACCACTCTCGATCGTTCAAAGATGGCGAATCGAGTAGCCGGACATGTTGGAAATGTGGGTTTGTTATGGTTTGTTGTTGTCTTACGTAGTCGGTGTAATTTCATGAAATTTGACGATAAACGTTAGTTTATTTTTATAATATAATTGTGCGAGTGTATTTATATATATTTAGAATCTGTTATAATACGCGATATGTGAAAATGTTTGTTTTGATCATATTGTGAACCAGGTGGTGGTGGTGGTGGTGATTAATGTTTTAAGAGGAAGTACAACTAGGCAACCATCCTCTATATAACACTAATTAGAGGGAAAAAAAAGGGAAGGGATCCGACACTTCGAAGAATGAAGATATCGGTCAAAGAAAGACAAGGGCCACGAAGGGCGTGAAAATGAAAGACTCCGTAGCCCTCGCAAACCTAATAGCGTCGGGGTCGGAAAAGAACAAGAGTTGACCAAGGGAGGTCGGATAGGATAGATGAAAGTGAGGAGCCTGGCACAAGTAAGTGGAAGCAATGCCAGGACTCAGCTGAGGGCCCCGTGGTCGCCAACCCACGCTCCAAAGTTCAAAGCCCCTGGGGCCCCTTTTAGTCGCCTCTTACGACAGGCAGGGGATACCGTGGGTGTTATTCTACCGCCCCCACCCACAGGGGGATATTGTGAACCAGGTTTAAGTCTAACTATGTCAGTGCCTCTCATATAACTATTCGAATTCGAAATTTGTCTACGGAATAAAACATTAAGAGACGAATGGGTTAGGAATATATACTGTACCGTGATTATTTTGAAGTCGATGACTAAACTGTAGTGTGCATACATCATTTTGAGGATAAGTCTGAGGTTAGGGAAGACTTTTCTCTAATTCCAAACGGTGAACCTATTCGTGTTCCTCCAAAAATATTTAGATAGAACAAACTGTTATGGATGTTGTGATATTCCGTCAGTGTATATGTGATTTTAAGTGTCGAGTGATTTAGATGCAAGTGTATTTTACAATAATCTGTGCTTGTCTTGTCTTGTCTTGTCTTGTCTTGATAATTTGATAGGCTTCACAATAATCTGTGCTTGCCTGCGGAAATGTTGGCTGGATCTTGGAGAATAGCAAAACTTAAAAGTGTGAGAGATGGAGCAATCTGTATACTGTTAAGGCCGGTCTCCACTGATTAACATTTAACACCAATATGTTAAATTTAACATGTTACAATTGACATGTATATTGTAATTGTGTCTTCCAATTGCCTTTGCATGTTAATTCAGAATGTTGAGGTTAACACTTTTAACATGTTGGCGTGTTTTCCGCTCCAAGTGGAAAACATGTTAAGTCAATTCGTTGTTCGTGAGATGTCGACACAGCTTCGGCAACTTCCATGCAGTTTCCATGTCAACAGATAGCCAGACGACGCAAACGACGTCCTTCTCGTGAAGTAGGTTTATAGTTATAACACTCCGCTATACTCATTCTCTTTGTTATAAGCTCAAATACAGTACGCGCACATGTGTCGTTCTCTCTGCACTATACTAAAATTTATAGTCAGAAATGGAGTGGAGCAAGGAGATTATTCTGGACTTAATTAATTAATGATATAATAGAAATGCCTTGTTTGTGGGTTGTCTCATCAAAGGAATACTGATATAAAGCGAAGAAATCCGGCAGTTTCCAGGAACTCAAAACTATCTATAATTGTTCCCGAGTGCATCGAAAGAAAACTAGCGTCCCTCCGCTCTCACTACAGTCGAGAATTGTAAAACGTTTAGAAAAGTCGGGGGCGGGTGCGGACGAACTTTATACTTCACAGGGGTTTGCTTTTGAAGCAATGAGCAGGATGAGGGGAGGAAATGTGCCTAATAAAACTGCATTTCTAAATCATAATAAGAAGCAACAGTGGCAATAAGGAAGGCCAAATCCTCTTCATCTGTTTTTTTTTTTTGCGAGTGGCTTTAGGTCGCACCGACACAGATATGTCTTATGGCGACGGTGGGATAGGAAAGGCCTAGGATTTGGAAGGAAGCGACCGTGGCCTTAATTAAGGTAAGCCCTAGCATTTGCCTGGTGTGAAAATGGGAAACCACGGAAAACCATCCTCAGGGCTGCCGACAGTGGGATTCGAACCCACTATCTCCCGGATGCAAGCTCACAGTCGCGTGCCCCTTGAGCACACGGCCAATTCGCCCGGTAATCCTCTTCATCTGAGTCCATTGTCCTTGTTTCAACATACTAGAAACCACCTAAATGTATTACCACAAATTGATATCTTGAACTACCTGTACATAGAAAAAGAAAGTCAAGTTTAACATGTTTATTAAGTGTGGACACAATGTTAAATGAAACAGTATTCAACAATTAACATTTAACATGTTGATGGTGTCACCAGTTAACATTTAACAGTTTTAACATTTAACATTTTGTTGTTAAATATTAATCAGTGGAGACCGGCCTTTATGTTAGCATTACCAGGGCCGTTCATTGGGTTTACATAATCATTTCGGGTGTAGTTGGACTGAGTGGCTCAGGCGGTTAAGGAGCTGGCCTTCTGACCCCAAGCTGGCAGGTTCGATCCTGGCTCAGGCCGGTGGTATTTGAAGGTGCTCAAATACGTCAGCCTCGTGTCGGTAGATTTACTGGCACATAAAAGAACTACTGCAGGACTAAATTCCGGCACTTCGGTGTCTCCGAAAACCGTAAAAGTAGTTAGTGAGACGTAAAGCCAATAACATTATTATTTCGGGTGTATTTCCCTTTCATGGCGTGCTGAATATAAGAAATTGTCCACCATTTCTAAACTAAGGCAACAAATTATGTTCTCGTGAAAGCGAATAAAATGAGGAATCTCGCACAAAAATTGATTTTGAAACATTCTAAATGATGATATAAATATCATTTTAACAGTTTTATCGTGGATTTTCATCTATCCAGCGAAGTGAAATTTAAGAGAAAACGTTACTTGACTAAATGACATTTCTAAATAATCAGCTTGTTGTTCTCTTTTCTAGTAGAATATGTGTGATTCTAGTCGATCATATGTGGTACGTTCCTGTTGCCGAAGCGTTTTCATACGTGAGAAAAGTTATGTTGTTACATTTACCACGTTAAATTGCCACCATTTTACGTGATATTTTCGCGTTAGCCAATCCCAGCATTCCGGCTACTTCGGCCGCCATGTTTTTTAATATTACGGTCTGAGGATTGGAGTCGGTCTTGATAAAGCGTTCCAACCTTAAATTGCAGTACAGCGTAGATGGAGACAAGGCCGGCTCCAATCCTCAGACCGTAATATTTAAAAAAAACATAGCGGCTGAATTAGCCGGATTGCTGGCATTGGCTAACACGAAAATATCACGTACATATTATATAAACGGCGGTATTTAATATGATAAATATAACGTCGTAGGGAAAATCACTTTTACACGTATGAAAACGCTTCGCCAACAAGTACGCACCACATATAATCAACTAGAATCACATATATTCTACTAGAAAAGAGACCAACAAGCTGATTATTTAGACATTTCATCGCCAAATAACACTTTTTCTTAGATTTCACTTCGCTGAATAGATGAAAATACCTGATAAAACTGTTCAAATTATATTTCTAACATCATTTTGAATTTTCAAAATAAATTAAGGTGCGAAATTCCTCTATTTATTCGCTGTCATGAGAACTGTGAAACATAACTTTTTGTCTTAGTTTTGAAGTGGTGGATAATTTCTGAAATTCACCACACAATTAATGGGAAGTACACCCGAAATAATGCATGCATTTTTACGGGTTTCGGAAACGTCGAAATGCCGAAATTTAGTCCTGCATTAGTTTCTTTACGTGCCAGTAAATCTACCGGCACGAGGCTGACGTATTTGAGCACCTTCAAATACCACCGGACTGAGCCAGGATCGAATCTACCAACTTGGGATCAGAAGGCCAGCGCCTTAATCGTCTGAGTCACTCAGATCAAGTACACCCGAAATGATTATGTTAACCCAATGAACGACCCTGGTAATGTTAATATAATATTGACATATGGCATAACAGCACTTCACACAATGATAGTAACCTTAGTAATGAAACGTTCAGACACTAAATATATAATAGGTTTTTACCCATTAAAGAACATGAATGCAAAACCTCTATTGACTAAACATTGATATTTAACCACATGGACGAGCTTCAGTTCGGCGCAGTCTGCCTGATAACAGACAGCCACAGTATGAATCGGAAGGTGTTGGTAGTGTAAAACCCTACGTTACAAACCCAGCTAATCCCTCTGTCACTATTTCTTTTGTGTAACAGTATACAGATTTCTCCATCTGTCACACTTATAACTTTTGTTATACTCCAAGACCCAGCCAAACATTTCCGCAGGTAAAGCACAGATTATTGTAAAATACACTTGCATCTAAATTACTAGACACTTTGAAGTACATAGACGCTGACGGAATAACACAATATCAATTACATTCTATCTAAGTTAATATCTTTCGAGGAACACGAATAGTTTGGAAGTAGAGAACTGGCTTCCCTAACCTCAGACTTACCGTATTCTCAAAATGATGTGTGCACGCTACAGTTTTGTCATGGACTTCAAAATATTCATGATGTATATTCCTAATGTATTTCTCTTCTAATGTTCTATTCCGTAGGAAACTTAAGAATAGTTGTATAAGAGGAATTGCAAAGTTAGACTAAAAATTGGTCCACCTAGTGCACTCATGTTCTTTAATGGGTAAAAACACGATCAAAACAAGCACATTCTCACATTACTGCGTATAATTAATCAAATCAAATCAAAATCTCTTTATTTGCAAATGAGGTGTCTACCTCGGTGGCAAATAGTACACTAAAATACATTATTGTCAAGCACTAAATTTTAAATTAACAGGAGACGAATAAAATTTTCCTAGAATACAATATTATACAATTTACGCTAATAACTTTTTCTATTAAACACACACATCATCTTTAATAAATTTATATTGTTTACAAAATTCTACTTATAATATCTTACAAACATAGTCAACTCATATACAGTACGGTATGTGAAATTACTTCTAATAATACTATACAACTGGTATAAGATTAAAATTAACATTGAATTTATTTACATATTTATATTTTACCCATTTTGGAACCTAAGTAGCATAACGACCTGCTGCGTCTTAACCAGAGCCCCTTTTGCCACCACTTTTCAGAGTTCGTGAAGGGCCTTCACAGCTACCGTAGCGGTCCCAGGGCCCTCGAAGTCCCCACTGTACTTCACCCCTACAGGCAGTCCCCTACTTGGGCTGTCCAAACTCCTTAGACCAGGGGATGGAATTAATTCAATCACACACATTTATTATTTACAATATCCTGCACTGGTCGAATGCCCTCTAACATTTAATTTATTATCTCTGTTGTTGTTTATTCTCTTCTTGAATATCTGTACAGATTTTGGAAAAGGATCAAACACTACCCCTGGTAAACTGTTCCACTCCTTCACGTCCTTCCCAATGAAAGAAAATTTACCCCAGTCGCTTCTGCTAAAATTCCTTCTAATTTTGTACTTGTGGTCAGTTCTACCAATATAATTATTTTCCAACCGAAGCCTCTCACGGATATCTCCCCATGCTTCTTCTCCTGTATAGGCTCTATATAATCCTATAAGTCTACTTTTCTCCCTTCTCTTACTTAAAGTTTCCCACCCAAGTTCCTTTAACATTTCTGATACACTACTTTTTCTCCTGAAATCCCCTGTTACAAACCTTGCTGCTTTCCTCTGCACACCATCTAGTTCTTTTATTAGGTATTCTTGGCGAGGATCCCAAACACTATTTGCATATTCCAATAATGGACGAACCATACTTAAGTAACATTTTTCTTTTAATTCTTTGTTGCATCCTTTAAGTAGCCTCATTATGACATGTAACGATCTGTATGCTTTCCCAACAACGTCATCAACATGACCCTTCCAGTGCAAATTACTTTCAAATCTCACACCTAAGTATTTGCACTTGCCATCTTTTGGGATAACTACCTCATCCAAAGTATATTCAAATTCAGTTTTAAAGCTCCTGTTTGTAAAAGTTGTAACAGTTGATTTGGCTCCATTAATCTTCATATTATTTTCTTCAACCCATTCCTGGATACTGTCAATGTCCCTTTGTAATTCTGAACAATCCTCAATGTTATTTATATCCCTATAAACAATTATGTCATCTGCATACAATCTTATTTTCGATGTTATATTGTTCCCTAAGTCATTTGCGTATATTAAGAAAAGTAACGGACCGATTATACTACCCTGTGCAATTCCCTTCCAGACTTTCTCTTCCTGTGATATATTATTTCCTACTTTGACTTTCTGAACCCTTGAATTTAGAAATGTTATTATCCAACGTATAACCCTTACGTCCAATCCTATTCCCTCCAATTTCTTTAATAATATTCCATGTTCCACTCTATCAAAGGCTTTGGAAAGATCTATGGCTATGCAATCTAACTGGCCTCCTGAATCTAACTGATCTGATATGTCCTGCTGAAATCCCACCAGTTGTGCCTCGCAAGAAAATTTCTTTCTAAATCCATACTGGCTCCTCATGAACCAATTTTTATCATCACATATCCCTCTGATGTACTTTGCTATTAAACTCTCCAGTATTTTACAAACTATACTGGTCAGGCTGATTGGTCTGTAGTTCTCTGGTTTCCTTTTATCACCCTTTCCTTTATAAATTGGTATTATTATAGATTCCTTCCATTCCTTTGGTATCACACTATTATTTATGACATAGTCAAAGAGAAATTTTAAATAAGGCACTATATACCACCCCATTGTCTTTAATACCTCCCCAGTAATTTGATCACTTCCTGCTGCTTTTCCTTGCTGAAGCAGTTGGATTTCTCTGAAAATATCTTCATTTGTGAATGAGAAGCTTCTTGTTTCCCTCCGTGTCTCTCCCTCTCTATCTTCTGTTACGGTTTCCAAGTCCTGACAATCTTCTACTGAATCTCGGAATTCCCTACTAAAGAGGTTTGCTTTCTCAGTATCTGTTAAATAGTGTTCACCCCCTTCTCCCACCATTGTAGGAATTTGGATTCCTTTTCCTTTTTGATTCCTAATATATGAATACAGCTTTTTCCATTTCCCTTTGTGGTCATTACCCTCTTGAAGAATGCCATTCATATAATTCTCTTTTGCTTCCTTTTTCACTCTATTCAGTTCCCTCATTAGTTGTTTTCTAGTTTCTCTATTCTCCCTACCTTCTTTGATTTT
This sequence comes from Anabrus simplex, assembly GCF_040414725.1. Taxonomy (NCBI): domain Eukaryota; kingdom Metazoa; phylum Arthropoda; class Insecta; order Orthoptera; family Tettigoniidae; genus Anabrus; species Anabrus simplex. The sequence goes on from NC_090265.1 coordinate 1,252,881,263, forward strand.
CCTGTTTACTATTCTACATTTTCTTTTTAATTTTCTTATTTCCCTTGTGTAATAAACAGGGTCTGAGGTCATTTTACCCTTCTTAACAGGTACAAATCTCTTCTCTCCTTCCCAAATTATTCCTTTAAATTTAGCCCAAAGTGTATCCACATTATTCCCTTCACTTATCCAACAACTGAATTGTGATTTAAGGTAAGTCCCAAATTCATCAACTTTAGTTTTTCTGTATAATTTCTTGTCTTTTGTTACCCTCTTATTAAGCATTTTTGGTACGAGTCCTACATCCATTATTACAGCCTTATGGTCACCTATTCCTTCAATTACCTCAGTTGTATCAACAATTTCCCATGGTTTAACCAAGAATACATCTAGCAAGTTATTGAGACGAGTTGGTTCTTGTACTACCTGTGTAAATCCTCCCTCCCAAATTAACTTATTTGCCAGTTTCTGTTCATGGGCTTCACTTGCAGCTCCATTCCATTCAACTTCAGGCAAGTTTAGATCTCCCCCAATTATTACCGTATCATTATTGTTTTTATGAGTATAATCTATTATTTTCTCAAATATTTCCATATCTCTTTCCTCTCTTCCAGGCCTATATGTTCCTATAATTCCCACCTCCTTCATATTATTACAAACTAATTTTATCCCTAATATTTCATCCCTTTCATCAGTAAACCATTCATGCGAACAATAAGTTTCCTTCACCAGAATAAATACCCCTCCTCCTTTTTTATCTCCTCGGTCTCTACGATAGACTGTATACCCTTCTGGAAATACTTCTGTATTACCCACCCCTTCTCTCAACCACGATTCCACTCCTATCACCACATCCGTCTCATAAGATTCCATCAATGTACCGAATTTTAATTGTTTATTTACTACACTCTGACAGTTTACCAACTACACTCTGACAGTTTACCAATTACAGATCTTATGTATCCACTGAGTCATATAAATACACTCGCACACTTATATTCTACAAAGAAACTAACATTTATCGTCAACTTTAATAAAATTACACAGACTACATACGATAACAACAAACCAAAACAAACCCACATTTCCAACAATGCCGGCTACTCGATTCACCATCTTTGAACGATCTAGAGTAGCATTAAGTTCTGAGGATTAGAGCAAGACCGACTCCAATCCTCAGACCGTAATATAAAAAACATGGCGGTTGGAGTAGCCGAATTGCTGCGATTGGCTAACGCGAAAATATGACGTACACAGGCGGTAATTTCACATTACAAATGTAACATCATAGGGAAAACCACTCTTGCACGTACGAAACCACGTCGGCAACCACTGCCCATCACATATAACCAACTAGATGTACATATATTCTACTACAATAAATGGAAAACCCTAAAATAAAAAAGGAACAGCAAGCTGATTATTTAGAAATTTCACTTAGTCAAACAAACACTGTCTCTTCAATTTCACTTCACAGGATAATGGAAAAAGATTACAAAACCGGTTAAATAATTATATAACATCATTTTGAACATTTAAACAAATTATGGTGTAAAATTTCTCAATTTGTTCCTATGCATGAGAGTTAAGAAAGCATAACTTTTGCTCTGAGGGAATCAAACATTTTAACAAGAATATTACAGAGCAAAGTGAATTGGTGAGGATGTGGGGCTGGAATATTCCTGGAATGAATCAAGCTAATGTTTGAAGGTGAATGGAGGTAATCAAGCCAGCCAAGGGAAATGGGTGCAAATGTTACAGAACAATAAATGAATGTAAAATATGCTTTAGGCCTACCTTATTTACTGCTGAGTTTTAATGCCTTACGTTTGTTCACTTGAACTCCAAGTTCTTCAGTAATTTTCCTTTTATGTTCCTGGTTCTCAAGTTTCTTTGCCAGTTCCCTGGACACATTTTTATCATGCAGCACTTTTGAATAGTTATTAACAAATATGTTAGCAAACACTTTCACACATTTCTTGACAATTTTTATCAAAGGCACACCACAACTGCATTCATCACTTACATTGCTTATATTGCTCTCTATAATCTGTACACCTAATGTAATCACAGCATCTCTCTGATTTTCTAACTTTAAAAATGCAGGTTCAAACCTGCTGCTAATGAGTACCTGAAAAAGTCTATAAATGTCACAACATAAACACATCAAAAAAGATGAAGGACACTTCAAACCACCCCTGTTGAGTTCACTGAAGTAAGATAGAAGATCTCCCTTGTCACAATTGATGATCAAATCATCTTCAGATTGTAATACTTGCTTACACTGTGTGCACTTTCCACTTTTCTCTAACTTTAACAAAACCTTCATGCTCGTGTAACTTGCAATACATACAATTATTTTTAGTGTCTCAAGAGAAATCGACACTAAAGGTGTTTCATCCAAGGCAGACTGAAATTTGTCCAAGTTCTCAACTATTTTATCTTGGCTGAAAGTAACTGTCAGATCCTTGAGAGTAAATTCCCCCAACTTTGCAGAATGAAGTTTTAACAAACTTATCACCTTGAGTCTTCGTTCAGATTCTAGCACTTGTTCTACTGAGACATTATATGTGCAGCCACTTAACCTTCTATACGCTCCGAATCTGCCCTCTAAACTGTCTGTCTGTAGCTTACCTGTCAGAATGTAGGACCATTTATATTTATCGAAAATATATCTGCATAACTGAACAACTGCAGTCAATGTGTGCGTAAAAGCTAAGAATGTTTCATTACTAAGTTTACCCTCATTGTGTGAGGTGCTGCTATGCCATATATCAACATATGTCTTAATAGTTCCTAGAAAGACAAGCTTAGCATCACCAGGGCCATTAATTGGGCTAGCATCATCATTTCGTGTGTATTTCCCTTTCATTGGGTGCTGAACATTAGAAATAGTCCACCACTTAGAAACTAATTTTAAAAACTGGACAGTCGCCTCAGAAATAGTGACACCCTCACTTTTAAGCATATCCAATGCCACTGTGTTTTTTGGTATCAAATATACTCATAGCAAGAGCAACATTCTGTCTCTCTATAGCAGTGGGATACAGTGCCTTTCTTGATAAGTTTGGAGCCAGTTTTAATATCATATTTTTTTCAGAATGGAACAGGTCTCTAATATCAGATAACTTTGCCTCAACATCTGTGTACTGAAAAGTAGATTGGTTTGCAGTAGAGTGTAGCAAGCTTTCTATTTTTGGAAATATCTGCTCAGTGTTAGGAATGACAAAAGTTTGACTGGGTTGATTTAACCAATTATTTCTTACACATTTCAGCAAATGTACACTGTCGAACAGAAGAAATAGTGACCTGGAAGGATTAGCTGGGTTTGCAATGCAGGATTTTAGAGTACCACCACCCAAAAGCTCAAACATCTTGCGATTTATGCTATGGTTATCTGATATCAAGCAGACTACATCAAATTTAAGCTCTTCCATGAAGGTTAAGACATCAATAGTTAGAGTCAATAGAGTTTTTGCATTCATGTTTCTCACAGGGAAAAGACCTATTACATCTTTATTGTCTGAATGTAAAGAGGACAACATGAAAGCCTGAATGGTAGTGGCAGAGTCACCTCCTGAGCTATTTTCAGCCATTCCTATTATTTTCCCTGCTTTATAACTGAGTTTAGAATTGACATAGATCTCATCCAGCAAAATAGCAACAACTTTCTCATCATCATTCAGGAGCTTACTTTTTCTCTTAAAAATGACTTTTGCAAAGGGCCGATACCAGAACTGTTTGGACCTATTTTGGACAAGAACTGTCTCAGATAAACATGGTGAGGTAGTGTCATTATGTTTGTTCTTCTCAAAGATTGATAAGCCCCTGGATGTGAGTAAGAAATACTTGCAGCCCATATTAAAAGATCAGCTGAATATTTAATTTGACAAGAAAGAGCAAGTTCCAACTGTTCTAATGCAAACTTTATCTTTCCAGCCCTCTCTACATTCACATCAGCATCAAGTAGCAAGCCCTCCTTTGTAACATTTATCAGTGCAGTTACCCTTTCAGAGAGGGATACATTTTCCTCATTATAATTAGCAAGACAACTCACCAGATTCTCCAGTTTGCTCCATCTATCACACTTGTAGGTTTTGTTTCCATTAGACTCCAAGATCCAGGCAAACTTTTCCACAGGCAAGCACAGATTCTTGTAAAATACACTTACATCTAAATCGCTGGACACTTTAAAGCACACAGACACTGATGGAATATCTCGATATCCATTATCATCTATTTTAATGAAACTAACATAGTCTTCCTTTACAATCGTTGTGAATGGATTTACCTGCCTATTTTTAATTTCAAATAAAAAAGAATCAAAATCTGCAATAGTATCCTGTTCACACCATTCATTAAAATTATCCTCATCTCTCTGTAATATCTTCTGCACACGTTCTTCAGGATCTTTTCTTCCTTTACTTAGCCTGACTGTTAGATATGATGGTTGATTAGGGAAAATGGTGGGGTAAGCATCATTACTTAGTTTTGGATATTTTCGAGGAACACGAATAGGTTCTCCATTTAGAACTGGAAAAACATCTTCCCTAACCACAAACTTATCCTCAAAGTGGTGTATGCACACGACTGTTTTATCATTTACTTCAAAATTGTCACGGTGTATACTCCTAATCCACTTTTCTCTTAATGTTTTCTCCTTAGGAAACTTAAAAATACTTGTACGAGAGGCATTCGTGTAGTTTGATTTACAACCCGGCACACAGCATGAGCGACCCATATTAAAATAAACACCTTTTCACATTACTACACATAATTACATATCATGAATGTCCACTGATTCATATATACACTCCCACGCTAAAATTCTGCAAATAACCTAACGTTTATCCTCAACTTTCATGAAAAAGCACCTACTGAACACGATCACAACAAACCAAAACAAACCCACGTTTCCAACAAATTCGGCTACTCGATTCGCCATCTTTGAGCAATCGAGAGTAGCATTAAGGTCTGAGGATTGGAGTCGGTCTTGATTAGAGTCGGTCTTGATGGTGCGCGCTGTTGCGAAATCGACTCGTGAAGATCGCGCTCGAGTGTGACTCAAACAGGGCGTCACATTTCCACATTTTTCGTTTGTAATTTTGTAATTTTAAGTTCATTCATTCATAAATTGATATTTGTAGGATGGTAAAATAAATTCAACCTCCCTTATCACTGCCGTTGCTCTCAGACAATGGACGTACACCTTCTATCATTTCTGCAAGGTCTGGTGTTCTCGCTTTCGATGAACTGGGTTCGGGAGATGAACTTGAGGATGATCCGGACGATGAAAAAAGTCTTATTAAAATCTTTTCATCGTCGACATCGTCCTGTAATTCGTCTGCTTTCCACAAATCTCTTTCATTCTTCTTTACTTTTTTCATGTTAATCTTTCCAAATGTCACCGTAATGTTCTTATACGCAGCGGTTATTAAATTTTCCATATCATTTTTCTTGAATGATACCGGTACGTTATGATACCGGATGTAGTTTTTCACCTGGGATCACACCATTTTAATAGGGTTTAACCCGCAGTGATAAGGTGGGAGACGTAGAATCTGCCGACCTGCCGCTTTTGCCATTTCATCTATTTTCTCTGCTTATCATACAGAGCCCTATGCTGAGAATAGATGTGCAACAATTCTCACTTGAGCATCCCGTACCCAAAAGATATGTGTTTTTTACGTAACCACTGTATGATGCCATCTTTTCGCCAAGAAGCCACCGGCAAAGGTTCCAACTTACGGGAATGATAAGCGGCATTATCCAGCACGATCACGGCACCGTCGGGAGTGTTCGGCAACAGTTGTTCCGAAAACCATTTCTCATAAATTTCACAAGTCATTACCTCGTGGGCGTCCGCCATGATTTTATGGCATAAAAATGCTAGTTCAGCATTTGGAACAAAACCATGTTCATTACCCGCGTTGACTAAGGCGAATCGCGGTCCTCGGCTTTTCAGTGGCCTAAGTCCCGAACTCACCCCTTCAATGGCGGACTACCGTGCACTTTTCACTGTCGTATCCTTCCATTCTTTTGTCACTGTCTGCCCAATATTTACCCAATATTCATCTGCTTAAATTATAGCTTTATTTTGAACCCTCAAACGTTTTATCTCCCTAAGATATATGTGACTCCAGTTAATAATTTCATCAGTTTCAAAGAAAGCTGCTTTATTACCACGACTTAAATAACGGAAGCCTATGTCATGCAAGAAGCGATACAACGTAGTTTTGGAAAATCATGGCAAAGAATCTTCTCCATTTACCCGACTCAAAATCACGTTCAATGTTGGTGGTATGTTAGCAAATAAAAGAGAGTGAACCACCCGACGCACTCCACTTTGCACATTTTCATATTTAATTTTCCTTGCATTTTTCTGCCATCCTTCTCGTTTTTGTGCCTTTTTGCGGGAGTTCGCAATAGACCATGGGTGTTTTCCTTCCTTATAACATAGATTGTTCTTTCGGAACAGCCTGTAGCTTTAGCTGTTTCACAGACTGCGCTAGTCACATCCACAGTCTTTACAAAAAAAAAAAAAATCCAGGACACTCATAATAATATTGCGTTCTTTTCCCCTGAGTTTACCTACGGAACGTTTCTTTTTAATTTGACGATCCATTGTACATCCTTCTGCACTTTTTCTTCGAACTAAGAACCCCCGCACGAGCACGAACTTACAACTACACAGACTACACAAACACAACAAACACAGTCCACTTGTCCTCAAGAACTATGAATTTATCACTGACCTTTATTTAATCAATCTTATAATACAGATTAAATTAACACCACTGCACACGGCTGTCAGTATATTTAAAAGCTCCCTAATTTCATCCAATATATTAACGAATGGAATTTTCATGGGAATTTTGTTACCAGCTCCTTTCTGCCTGATTCAGAGTGTCTCAACCGACCTAACTCGCCCTGGTGACCGACATGAGATTTACAGTACGACACTACATGAAATATAACATCAATTGACGCTGGGCAGTGTCCATTTATTTTATTGCTACCAAGCATTTTTTGATGGCGCAGTTCATTTCATCTACATTTCAAATGACCGTCTCTGTGGCATCGATAGGAACATTTCGCTGAGTCATCAATCTTTCGAATGTATTTTGACCGCCATGTAACAAATTCACACAATACATCCTTTTCTGTTTTGGTTTCCCAGCCTTTAAATTCTTGTTCGTTTGAAAATTCTAAAAGTTCAGACTTCACTGGAATGTCATGATCACTGATAAAATGTTGAACAATTTCGTCTCTAGTTCCAAGATCTCGTACACAAAGGGGGCATTTCACTTTCGATTGAGTTTCAGAAATCTGGTTCCTATGCTTTAAATTTTTATGGCGATTCAAACTGAATGTATTATTTGTAGTAAAAGGGGACCAAATCACACTGAAACTTGGGACAGGAATTTGAATGTTTCGATCTAACATGACTGTTTGAGTTTATCCTATAGGCTCCGTGCGTATAGCACTGTGCTGCTGCGGGTGGATACTACGAGAACTACTTAGAGTCATCTTTATCAACAGCTCACCATAAGATGGAATATGTGTGACGTTTACATGCATTTATTCAGGGCTGTCTTCAGATTATTATATTTTAATGTCACAACGTTCCGACAGAATGACGTGCGTGTTCTTGGCTGCATTAATAGATAACTTACTGTAGTACAGAGCTTTCATTCACGACCTCACCGAATGGATTTGAAAAGACGGTGGATCTTAGCAGTAAATCGCAGGAAGTGATTCAGGATTTGTACATTCATGTAATACACAACAACTCTTTACACAATTTAAAGGTTAACAATTACAAACAAATTATTATAGCAACGTTAAATTTCAAAGTAAGCTACAATAGGCCATCTTTTTTTTAGAGCACACACATCCTATTAACATAATCTTAATAATAGCCATAATAATAATAATAATAATAATAATAATAATAATAATAATAATAATAATAATAATAATAATAATAATAATAATAATAATAATAATAATAATAATAATAATAATACTGAATAAGTTGGATGTCAACACCAACATCTACAAGACCATGCAGAAGACGGTGGTCATTGCCACGACTGGAATTGTACGGAAAGTTATGGGTTCAAATTCTACGTAAAACTGTAGTGTAAATTAAGGTTTATTCTGCTTTGGTTTCGCAAAATACGTACAAATGCTTGAATAGCATTACCACGAAAGTGTGCAAAATAAATAATAAGAAGAACATACCGTATTGTACTATAAACCACAATGTGAAATTTTATAGTATTCTGTTACAACCTCACGAAATTGATTTTAAAAGGCAGTTGAAAAATATAGGCTAATTATAGCCCTCCATTACACAATATCAATAGCTCGCAGAAATACCGCATTTTACATACCTAAAGTTCTGTTCTCGTCCCCTGAACATGAGCTGCATATACCCTCATGTCAATCTTAAATATCTGTCTGTATCGGGAATCAAGCCCGGGCCCCCGATGGAGGAAACTAGTAGCACTAACCGTTATATTACAGAGGTGTTCGCGATCATATTATAAATACAGACACAAGAATTTATTGGCAACGTTAAGATATTCTGATATTTTCAATTGATCCAACATCAAACCTGTGCCTTTTTATCGGAAAACATCTAAGCTCTTCTCCTTGTTGTATTTCTCTTTCCCCGTTTTTGAGATGCGAGGTCCAGACCATTCACAGGATTCATCAGTACGCGAGGTGACATGTTCTGAGTAAACTGTATAAATAACAGCAGAAATATGTTTACATTTCATGGAAATATTTTTATTCTTTTACCAAGGCCTTCCTCGCACCGATAACCTACGCTAACATGATATCGTATTAGAGATAGACCAAATATATTTTTCTGAAGACAGCATTATTGAATGTGTACATGAAAATTATTCTCATTATCGCTGCAAATAATACATAAATTACTATGTTGCCTCTATCGTGAAATGGTAGTGTCACTAGTGAACCAACGTTTTTCTCTTTTCATACTGTATTTACAGTTATTCGCTCTGTTGCTATTTCCTGCGAGCAGTTTTTCTTGTAAATTTAATACATGACCACTTTATGGAAGTTTGGAATAATTTGGCCGATTGTTGCATAAAACACCCTGAAATCCCACTGCTATTATTTAGTCGGCCTTGGCAACACTCGGTGAAACGATAGAGATATGTGAGCGGTGATCGCATTAACTTACAATGTTCGCCACTCGCAGCGCAGCGGTGCATTTTTTCCAGCAGCGCACGGAGCCTATAGTTAAAATCTTTGCTGCACATATCGCACCTGAATTTCTCCATTGTAAGAATGCTGCGGAACTGGTTTGTCACCTCCAGTTACTAATTAGAAGACTCTAGATCGTTATCTCTATATACCGTACCTACTTCACTCATCAATAATTCTCAACAATAAACAACAACGCCTCAGCGGGACACCGTGCCTATAAAACCAGCTGTAGGCACCAATTCATGTGAAAAGACGCGCCAGATAGAATGCCAATGTTCTCTCTATACCAGTGGCGGCGCGTGACTTTTACAGTAAGAGAAGCACATATCATAAGCTAAGAAGATATATACAGTAAAATAAACATAACTCACGTTGTCTTGTGCTATTTAAATGCTAATTCCATCCGCCTCTCCTTCTTGACGAATTCTTCTATGACAAGGCTGTAGAATTCTTCTTCATTCTTTGATGACTTCAATTTTAGTAACGTCTTCTCAATCGAGAGTGGAGACAATTTCGAGAGCCTCTGTAGTCCCTGTGTGTTTCTGCAGTAGGTGTGGATTTCTTCGAAGTGCCGAAAATGAACGTTCGGCACTAGCACTGGACACTGGGATAGTTGAAATCAACGCACGTAACTCGCTCAGTCATTTTTGAAAATATGTACCTATTTTTCTACCAGCTGAGGATTTTTTTGAATCGTCATATTTTGTATAGGCTACCCGAGATGTACAGTAGCCCGCTGGTTTTCTGATTCAACATACTGTTAGTTAAGTTATTGTGTCAGTCGGCTCACTTACTGTCAAAATATGATTAAAGTCTTGTACAACGATGTGACATATGAACTGAGGGAATACTGAGCCGTTCTTCCGAATATAAAACAGGTACTTTTGAGTGGACATGAGCATGACTCATAGTCATAGGGCAGGCTAGAGTCGAGTTTGATTGTCAAATGTCAATTAAGTTATAATACTAAGATTCATTAAACTAATAAATAGTATAACCCAATAGCCTACCTACTTACTAGCTATTTCAGAATTACGTTTTGACTATTTTTGTAACACTGCAAGTAAATCCACCTCCCTGTAAGAGGAGGACAGTGAATGCAAGTGGGTATTATTTTCAAATGAGCTGAGCTCGAGAGTCCATTATGGCATACGATTATTTCAGTGTACCATGGCTCTGTATGTATTGCTTCAGAGGAAGTTCGGCTCCCCGCCAATGTCCAGTGTACCGATAATGAACCGTGTGTGTGTCTCACTGATCCGCGACTGCGTACGATTCTTTTCGTGTGCCATGGCTCACTGTATGTCTCGCTGCAGCGAAAGCTCGGCTCTCCGCCAGTGTCCCGTGTGCCGATAAGGAGCTGTGTGTATCTTGAGTCTCACTGAGCCGTGCTCGTTAACGATTCTTTCGGTGTGCTATGGCTCACTGTATGTCTCGCTGCAGTGGAAGCTCGGCTGTCCGTCAGTTTCCAGTGTGCCGTTAAGCAGCCGTGTGTATCTTGTGTCTCACTGAGCCGTGTTCGTTCACGATTCTTTCGATGTGCCATGATTCACTGTCTCGCTGCAGCGGAAGCTCGGCTCCCCGTCAATATCCAGTGAGTGCACCACTCAGCACTGTTCGCTGGGAGTAAGCTGAATCGTGTGCCGTGAGCTCGCCGTTGCTGCGATTCTATTCACTCGGACACTTGAATGAATCGACACACTGCTTCCAATCATGCATTCAGTAGCCAACACTAGTACTAGGAATGAAAGTGCCAGCCCAGAGGATGAACTGACTATTCGAGAATCGCCCTCTTGTGATGAAAGTGTAGCTGCTTTCAAGGAACTGCGGAATCCTCTCAAGAGAAAACTTGACAGTGACGTGGAAAAGAGAAAGTTAGAACTTCGAGAACATTTTGAAACAATTCTCGCCGAAATCCAGTCACCTGATCATGCAAACATTGTTGAAAATCAGCTTAAACCTATAATTTCAATTATCCGTGCCCAAAATAAAGGGACAATACTGACTCCATCGACTTCATCACCTTGCGCAATCAAGTTTCAACTTCAAAGAAGACAGTTCTCCACGAAGAAGATCCATAAAAAGACACCGTTGAGTTTATCAAGACCTACCGATAGCGAGCAAGAAACTTTTGCTGCCAATTTATTGCTACGCTGATTTGTTTAAAGTGTAAATGCGTGAGTGTACATAGTGTATGTTACCGTACTGTACATGTGTGCCTGCATGCTTGAGTGGGAGACATAAATATCATTTAAGTAAGAATGTTCATGTGTACGTGATAGGTGAAGATGAGAGTGAGACTCGTGTGTAAATATCGTACTGAAGCATAATCACTTTATTTTGTTATTTTCAGATCTGAAGTGCTGCTGAAGTATACGTGGAGGTCTGGAAGACGAAAAAGGACTATTAGGTAAGCTCTATATTACGAAAGCCATAAAAATGTGTACTAGTTAATATTTTTGTAGTTACGGTATTGCAATTTTAGTTACGCTATTGGTTTGCCATTCCCACTGAGGCACGATCAGTTTATTTTATTACTTTAATAGGTTGACATGCTGTTCATATTTATACTAGGATATGCCTTGAAGGAGCAAATTCGTTCAGCTCTACATTACAAAAGCCATAAAAATGTAGGTTACTACCTAGTAACTATAGTCTCAGTACTGCCTTGCCATTCGGTATTGAATTTTAAATTACAATGAAACAACGTAATATTTGAATACTGCCTAATATTTGGATACTCATATTCCATTACTATCGCAAGGCGCCCCCACTACTTTTTGAAGGAGCGCTAGCAGAACTGCCGAATGACTCCACCCGAGCACAGCCGAGTATAGCCGACAGATCTCATCCGAGCGTAGCCGAGTGGCTGCACATTGTCAGGCCAAGACCAACTACAATTATTTACATCAGAACGTAACCCAGAAAATAACATGGTGGACACCGGTGGGCGACATGAGAGGTTAAGGAGAAGATTGAACGTGTTTATTCTGAGTCACCTAAAGAAAACATCACAAGTCGAACGTCTTGAAATGCAACTCATTAACTCACAATATGAATAATTATGCACCAGAAGCAACGCTATAACGTACTTCTATTGTAAATCTAATTTTAATTTCAGTGGGAATATAACGAAGGGAGAATTATTTTATCAACGTCAGGTTGAAACAACATACGCACACACACACATTATAAAAATATTTCACATAGAAAACTCCGGACAGCAAACAAGATAAATAGATGTCAATGAATAACATTATTAACCTTACATGATATACCATGCAACATCATTGTTAATCACAACCCATTATGCAAAACATGCAAACAAATACATTTTTAGAACAAATTTTCAACTCTCCAAAATCCACCTGAATTGTAGAGTAGGTACTGTGATATTTCTATGATACTCCTGAACATCTAAAGCACTAGTCACCTTAAAACTCGCCGGAATTGATGGCACATCATCCTATTGTTATGTATAAAATAAAGGAGGTAATCCTCATTTCAACTCACGAGGAATGGGGTTAGGTTTCGTTTACGTACCTCCGTTGTAGAACACTGAAAATAATTCAATTGCACCATTTTTGTACCCGTTTAAAATGATCTTCTTACCTCAGTCGTAATTCTGGGTCACACTTTTTCGGATTTCTTCTGGGACTGATTTAATTGTGTAATTAGGTACCGTACGTTGGCTGATTTGGGAAAATGCTAGGTTAAGGCATAGTTACATAACTTCGGAAGTTTGCGTGGCACCAGAACTGGATCAACACCTTTTACGGGTTTAATATCTTCCCTAACAATAAATTTGATATCAAAATGATTAATGCACACAACACTGGTATCACTTGGTACAATGTTTCCCTATGAATGCACTTAACCAATTTACCTTAATATTAAGTCTTTTGGAAATGTGAACACTGAAGCTTTTACTCTGTCCCTATAATTGGACTTTCATCCTGGCAGGCATTACATACCACCTACCTGATTGAACGATACACATACGACACAGGCAAGGGAAAATAAAAAGAAAACATGTTCTGAGAAGAATATGAGGACAATAACCTTACTGTATCATTATCACCACCGAAATTGCTCGAATAAATAAGCTTTTTAAAAACAAACAGATCCTTTCGGCAGTGAAAGAGGCTATACAGCCTTTTTAATGTTATAAATAAGTATAATTTTTTATGTATAATACCGGTATTCATAATTTCTACATATTTGGTAACAACACGAATTCCACTAATCAAAATAAACAGAAGCTAGCACTCCAATTGCCGCTATTATGAGGAGTTTCGATATGTTGGTTAAGGTCTGAGGTATTGTAGTTGGTCTTGGTCAGACGCTAGACAGAAGTGTTGTGTACGACCGTTGCCTACGAGATCGAGATAAGTAAATGCCTCTGCATGCGCGGTCTTTTCAAGTACTAAATTGGCAGACAGAGGACAGAGGAAGTAACGGATGCCATCAAATCACTGAAGAACAACAAAGCACCGGGCCCAGATCAGATATGCAATTAGCAACTAAAAGGAGCCGTGGCCTCCCCCATCCTAGGAGCAACCTGTACAGCCTTGTTTAATGAATGTTTGCTCCAAGGATGAATCCAGAAAGTTGGAGAATCTCCACAGTTAGACTACTATAAAAAGGTGAAGGGGACATCAGTGATCAGGAACCAGGATGACGGTTTCAGGGAGGCCAAGATGGGGCGGAAGGAGAAAAGGAAAGGGGAAAGGGAAAGATCTCAAGACTCTGAGCCACAAGGCCCAGCAAGGCGGGGTTCGAAAACATAGTACCCCATCCGAAAGCTCCACAGACACATCGATAGACGCAATTATGCCACCACCAACAACATTACAAAATACAAACACGAGGCAGACTCATCAGAAAATACCTCAGCCACCACAACCAACAAAACCAACCACGCGTAAGGGGTCACACCCCCACCCCTTACGGTTTACACCAACGACATAAATCAAATAGAAATGGAGCTTCTCAAAGAGCTGACACATGAGCAGAGAAATATTATTTCTCCAAGCCAAGAATAAATGCACATGAAGCAGTCCGGCTACATATGTCCAGCTACGAAAGATATGAAATCGCCATGAATGTGGTGAACGGGCTTAATATCAAATTCCTAAGGATATTGCCCAACGCCACAGTAAAGCGATCCGTAGTGAGAACGCCAAACAACACTTACGAGCCGAAGGATACCCGGTTTCCGTTGCAAGCCCAGCGTATCAATGCGAACAGGAAACCGGCCAGCCAAAGGCTGCCTCTTCCTGGTTGCCGTGGCGAACAGCCCAGGAACGGACAACCTGCGGAGAATGCGGATACTCGCGATTATGCTGGTGACAGTTGAGCCGTACTGCCCCCCAGCCACTGGCCCCTAATGTGGAGAGTACGAGAGGCATGGGCATTCAGCGGCAGCCTGCCAGCTGGATAACAGATGCTGCAGATGCGCCGCCTCCCACTTGTCTCGCGACTGGCCCCACGGCAGCGACCCCGCGTACTCTAAATGCGCCAACTGCGGGGGGGAAACACGCGGCTAATTTTAAAGAATGTCCCAGCCGCAGGGAATACGAAGTCGCTTTTCAAGGCAAAGGGCAAAAGGGAGACAAGCGTGGCGCCCCTAAAGCCCAAGCAGGCGCCTTAGGCACAGACCCCACAGGCAAGAAGTACCAAGGCCCCTCAGGCAAAAGGGACCCCTCAGGTCCCGCAGGCCCCTCAGGCAAAAAAGGGCCAAACTCAATGCCCCTCAGGTGGAGGCAAATTCAACATGCAACCCCAGGGACGGAGGGTAAACACAACCCCGTGCCCTCAGACCAAGCATCCCCACCGCCGCCCAAGGGAAAAACCTCCAACAATAACAGAA
The DNA here is from genome assembly GCF_040414725.1 of Anabrus simplex. Classification (NCBI taxonomy): domain Eukaryota; kingdom Metazoa; phylum Arthropoda; class Insecta; order Orthoptera; family Tettigoniidae; genus Anabrus; species Anabrus simplex. The sequence continues at coordinate 1,252,896,360 of NC_090265.1, forward strand.
AGAAGAAGGCCCTGCCCCGTACAACTAATAGAAGGCAGGTTAAGCCCACGCAAGCTGCCCCCGAGCTGCCCCATGCCCCGCCCCATGCCAGCTCCACCCCCCGCAGGGAACCTGCCACTAGCAAACCGGCATCCGCGGCACCGCCCCAAGCGCCCCCCCCCCCACTCGCGGCACCACAAAAATCTCACCCATCTTACCACCTACAACTGACACTCTAAAACAGGTACAGCGGTCAGAGGGGAACACGGCGGGCAGGACGTTCAAGGAAAGGATAGACGAAATTCTTCCATAACTGGAACTTAACCACAATCATAACCACTGGAGTTTTGATGGCCAATATGTTGGCCGCGGCCCTATCACTGCCATGGCTAGGGGACTTAGCGAATGCGATCTCCGACCCCCTAACCCGAGATGGCTGAACAACCCAGCAAGGATAATAATAATGACAATAACAGAAAGAAGAAGGCCCTGCCCCGTACAACTAACAGAAGGCAGGTTAAGCCCACGCAAGCTGCCCCCGAGCTGCCCCATGCCCCGCCCCATGCCAGCTCCACCCCCCGCAGGGAACCTGCCACTAGCAAACCGGCATCCGCGGCACCGCCACAAGCGTCCCCCCGCCCTCGCGGCACCACACAAATCTCACCCATCTTACCACCTACAACTGACACTCTAAAACAGGTACAGCGGCCAGAAGGGGAACACGGGCTTCGAGTACTAATATGGAACTGCCAGGGCGTCAGGAAAAGAAAATACGAACTCGAAGCCTTCCTAGCCGCGAACACCATGCATGTAGCACTCCTAACAGAAACTTTCCTCCCACCAGGGACGAAGTTCACCATGAGAGGCTACAAAATGCACAGAAGCAACAAGGCTAACGGAGTTGGAGGGTAAGGAAGGACACCAAACATATGGAGGTGGACATACAAGAGCTGGTCGAACTCGAGGCATGCGGAATTGCCATCCCAGTGTGAGTAACACTCATAAATGTCATAGTTTCTGTTAGGAGTGCTACATGCATGGTGTTCGCGGCTAGGAAGGCTTCGAGTTCGTATTTTCTTTTCCTGATGCCCTGGCAGTTCCATATTAGTACTCGAAGCCCGTGTTCCCCTTCTGGCCGCTGTACCTGTTTTAGACATAGAAGCACTACAAAGGCTAAATCGAAACACGATACAAGGAGGGGAACTAAACTCGAAACACTCCAGATGGGGCTGCCTGAGCCCTAACTCAGCAGGCACAAGGCTGTATAACCACATGTTATCCCAGGACTATGAACTAACCGTCCCCAGCAAGCCCACGTTCCTAGCACCAAACCACCAAACGGACAGATCTTCGACATATTGAACATAGTCCTACTGCGACATATTCCTCAATGGCATAGCATAACAGTAGTAAACGACCTTGGGTCGAGACACCAACCAGTGATATATACACTAAATGCGAACCCAGAGGTGAGGTATATGAGAACAACCCCAAGCGTCGGATGAACTATAAAGCAGCCAACTGGGGTAAATTCGAACACAAACTAGACACACTTCTACAGAGAAGCGAGGGCGTGCTATTAGACAGCACAGCCCGAATTTACGAAGCAGTCAAAACTCTAGTAGAAGGAATTCAGGCATCCGCAACAGCGAGCATACCAGTAAGCAAACACGAAGAATACCCTAATTTCGAGATTCCAGCCCACATTAAGGAGTTAATACGCAAGCGCAACAACCACAGACGTAACTGAGCACGGCACCATCGAGACTACGACCGCGAAATGAAAAACAAACTTAACCCAGAAATACACACACACAACTACAGGAATGCAGGTCGCGAGATCGGAACAACAAACTGCGTCTATTCGACACAAACACCAGGCCTGTGTGGACCTTAGGGAGACACTTCACTCGAGAAACGCACAGCATCACTACTATTAAGGGACCTAACGGTCCGGTACACGAGAATCGTGCTAAAGCGGAAGTCATAGCGGACTCGCTTGAGGCGGCATTCACTCCGAACGAAATACTATCTGACTCCACCTTCACCAAGCAAACTGATCAAATTTACCAGAGTTCCTCGAAAACGCACCTAAGCCGGAGGTTAAGAGGACAAATATATAAAAAGTTAAGTGGATTATAGGTCATGTTGACCCCAGAAAGGCGCCTGGCCCAGATGAGATCCAGAATATTATAATTAAGAAATTAACCCTCAAAGCCCTTACACTGCTCACCAGTATCTTCAATGCAATGTTCAAGCTCCAGTACTACTCTGAACAATAGAAGAGGGCTAGGATACTTGTATTTGGAAAACCAGGCAAAGACATGTCAGACTCAAACAATTATAGACCCATCAGCCTTCTGGACGCCCACAGTAAAGTATTAGAGAAAATACTACTGAAAAGGCTAATAGGGCATATCAAGGAAAAAGGAATAATTCTCAATCAGCAATTTGGCTTCAGGAATGGGCATTCTTCCCCACAACTACTCACGCGATTCATAGAACACGCTACCAATAAACGAAGGGACACGGTCTCGGTATTCCTTGACATCCAGAAAGCATTCGAAAAGTCTGGCACGAAGGCCTTCTAGCATAACTAATAGACCTCGAATTCCACCCAGGCTATCTGGAGGGCGTTCCAAGTCGACGTACACAACACGCTGTCAAGCACGCGAAGGATCGGAGCCGGCGTAGTCCAAAGGTCCCTTATAGGCCCATCCTCTTCGTCCTATATACAAATGACATGCCAAAGCGGAAATTACTACCACACACCTCTACGCTGACGACACTACTATCACAGTCCAACACCCACAACTAGCGTGCATTCGGCAGATGCTACAAGTAGCACTGCGAACTCTCAAGCCATGGCTAACGAAATTGCGCATCAATGTCAATGTCGACAAGTGCCAAGCTATGCTGTTCACAAGAAAGAACAGACGCACACACAGACCAGTCAACATCAAACCACTGAAACTGTTTAATAAGGATATAACATGGCATGACAAAGCCAAATACCTAGGAGTAGTCCTAGATACAAAGCTTACCATGCTGCACCACATCAAAGACATCAAGGGAAAGGCACACATAGGACTCAGCCAGCTATATCCAATACTGAGCAAGAAGTCCAGTATAAACACGAACGTAGGTATAAACATGTATAACGCCTTAATTAGGCCAATAATCATGTATGCAGCCCCTGCGTGGGGGTACACAGCAATGACGGACATGGATAAGCTGGAACTAATACAAAATAAATGTATTCGAGCAGCGGCTAGACTCCCATTCGACACCTCAATACGCCAACTTCGCGCTATTGCGAAAGCCAGCTTGATTAGGCACCGCATTCGTAAACAAACATTCAGAATGTACACCAAGTAATGGAGTAACGAGATCAACCCACTAGTAAGTGAGATATGACGCTACGACGTTGATCTTTACACCAAGTACCCCACACCAAAACACATTCTGTTCAGCCACAGGGTTGGGAGGAGGAAGGCCGATAGACAGCCCCCTCCCTAAGCTGACACCTATACATCACACAAACACACACTGCACTACAGACATCATGTAACTCTGTAAATATGTTCCTTTGATCACAGCTGTCTTTATCCTCAGGGACACAGGCGAGGGAAGATTGATAAGAAACGCAACACAAGAAGACGACGGCAACACAGCCAGACTGCCAAGGGAGAATCAATCCACCTGACCGCCGACAGAGACACGGGAGCGGAAAACCAGCCCGCGCCCTATAACGAAGACAGCAGTACTAATATATTAGTTATTTGTGTTATTTTACTCTTATTTAGGTAGAACCCTGGACATGAGAGCAGGCAAGCAGGTCGGCACTCCAACGAACATCTTTATATATATATTGTACTAATAATCTTAGTATAATCTTAGAATAGTTACAGATCTGCAGTGACAGGTGTGTCCCAACAACACCGCATGAGAGGGACATCGCCAGGCGGAAGAATATAGCCCCTTACACCACGTAAGTCTTAGCTCTTATCCCCCTTCTCCAAACGGAGACTTGGCACCAGGGACCACTAGCTGCTGGGCAATTGGACGACCCTGTGGCCCAAAGCCCAGAAGCTAGTGGACCCGAGTCGATCCGGCTGTGACAAGAAGGATTGATCCCCATAATAATTGACAATGGCAAGGAAATGGTCATGATTGTATGACACATTTTCCTAACTAACACAACGTCTGGACTTTTCCAGCCCACATCCTTGCATGTGCAATCAAAGGATGTCAGGTTTTACATGTAGGCTCTTTCTCTTTCTGCCTACGTGGTTTTCCCTGACCCTTAATACCACGCCTTAACACCGCCTTACAAACACAAACTCCTGCCGTGGTAGCGAGTCTAACTCGGAAACCGGCAGATACTATTTGTATAACTTCCCACTCTTACCTGCTATCTCTTCTAATTAGAAATTAATAGCATGTCGGAGGCAATGTAGATTGAGCTGATTGCCACGCGGGGGAGCCGTCTCAGCAGCCCCCTCCCCTCCCCCTGGGGACAAATAATTCAGTGATCCGGATACCGACAGAGGCATCGCGCTGTAATGTTCACTTTATAAAGTACTGACTGCCATACTCGTGAAGCGTTTAGTAAAGATGATAGATGACAGAATACCAGAGTTACAATTTGGTTTCCGTCAGGGAAGATCGACTAAGCAAGCTATTGAATGCCTTCAGAATGAAATTCAAGAGCCCCACAGAGTGAAAAGAGGCAAACTACATGCAGTGTTTATTGACTACACCAAAGATGATAGGGAAAGACAAGACTTGTGCGTGACATTCTCCGCGTAAATTATGTAGAGATTGACGACAACATCACGAAGTCAGACCGAATGCAGCAAACGAACGGAGTCCTCTAAGTCTCGTACTGTTCAGTATAACCACAGCCGATGTGGCCAATGCCATAAGCACGGCAGGAGCACAACTGTAGCCTACATTTATGCAGACGACATGGCGTTGGTGTCTAACTCGAGACAATGCATACAGGAAGCCCTTAACAAATTATCGATATGGGCTAAAGAAACTGACATGTGCACAAACTCATCCAAAACAGTATATATGGTATTTAGGAAAGGAGGGAGGTGGGCCTCTGAAAACATTATATATCTAAATGAAATACCGACCATGAAATTGAATAACTTTAAATACCTCAAAATGATCTTCCAAACACATGGGAACGTTTTCAGCCTTCATATAAATATCAGGATAATAAAAGCTATCACAGCAATGCATGGCATTCAGTATATAAACAGAATATCTCTCAGATCAGCCATGCAGATATTCAGAGCCAAAATAACCCAAGTAATAACAAATGGATTGAAATATATACGGGGACACTCACAAAAATCAATTTGAAAGACCTTGAAAGAGTGAAAGTGAAGAGTGCAAAGGGAAAAATTTTGTTTGTGAAGTTAAACGCCAGGTCAGTGGACATAAATTACCATCTAATAGATAAGTTGGTCTTATATTATAACATATGCAAGGTGAATTTACTATCAATGGAAGCGCTAATCTAGTCACGTGTGAATGTCTAACATTTTGGTAGAAGGCTAGGATTCCTCCAAGGGATTTGCCTCACTGCAGGAAAACACAAAAAACAAAAAACTTGCAAATAAGTGTCCATATAACGACAAATACTCAAAGACGAGAGCGTAAGTTTTTTGCAAATCTAAATCTCTTCGATGTTGCCCACAATAATGCTTTGAACATGATATAATTAGTAACGTGCGGCCTGTCCTTTTCCCCTGGCCTTTCATACATTCTGCAAAGGTTTTATGATAGATAAATAAATAAATAAGTAAATAAATAAATAAATAAATAAAGAAATAAAGAAATAATTGGCAGAATAGCAGTAGTTCAAATACCGCCGCCGGATATCGGGCTAGCCCTCCATTCCTCAGTACGATTCCAATTGGCATTTACGAGTTAACTTGCACATAGAAGCACATTACAAAGATAAAACATTGCGTATTTACAGGAAAGTGATATTTCTATAACGTTTAATAAAGAAACATAAAATATATCACACAGGAATTCAAGAAGAGCTCATACGAGTCAGATCGTATAGTTGCGACTGGAAAGTAGGGCCCGACTAACAAGGTGACCTGAGAGGTACCTGTGCTCTTTATTCTTTATGTCTGCATCTATATTTACATTTTCACCTTCTCAAATTTCATTCCTTGTACTGTCTAGCCCACCTCTCTGCCTCGGGTAGCAAACCCTGTGGGCGGGGCGGTAGAATAAGAGCCATGGTAGCCCTTGCCTGTTCTAAGAGGCGACTATGAGCTGCCCAAGGAGCTCTAAAATTGAGAGCGTGGGTTGGCAACCACGAGTATCTTAGCTGAGTCCTCACATTGCTTCCACTCACTTGTGCCACCTCCACACTTTCATCTATCCTATCCGACCTCCCTTGGTCAACACTTGTTCTTTTTTGATCTCGACGGTATTAGAGCATTCGAGGCCTAGGGTATCTTTCATTTGCAAGCCCTTCGTGGCCCTTGTTTTTCTTTGATCGATACCTTCATTTTTCGAAGTGTCTTATCCGTTCCATTTTTTTCTCTGATTAGTGTTATATAGAGGAAGGTTGCCTAGTTGTACTTCCTCTTAAAACAACAACAACCACCACCACCACTCTCTTCGCTCTATCTGTACGTCGCTTGGAACATTTGTATTTGCCTGCAAGAATGCATTTCCATAGCTTCTTTTCTTGGGCAGCTTACATGATTTATTATGACTACTACTATTGTGATGAAAATACGATGGAAATATTGAAAGAAGCATTGGAATTGAATTGGGAAGAAAGCAGAAATGCTAAAGCACGTGCTTCAAAATGTTCACTACATAGTGGTACTACAGATTTCGAGGAAGGTTGTCACATGCAGTTTTTCTCGTCACACCGACGTGATATAATTTTGACCCATTTTCTCGTAATTTTGTATTTGCTGGGAACTCATGGAAAGAAATTCCGCTACCTTTGTGAAGTTTACTTTTGCAGAATGGTATACAGCCATAAACAATGGTTTAGCACGCGCAATAAACATCCTGTGAATAGAATGTTTACAATAAATATTCTTCTCTTCTTTCTTATTTTTCTACAGCTTTTCCCATACCGTACTTGTGGGGTCGCGGGTGCGAACTGTGTTGCGTATGTGGATCTGGCCCTGTTTTACGGCCGTATTCCCTTCGTGTCGCCAACCTTATATGGAGGGATGTAATAACTGTTACGTGTTTTCTCTGGTGGTTGGTAGTATAGTATCGTGTATCAAGAGGAAAGTGATGGGACAAACACAAACACCCAGTCCCCGAGCCAGAAGACTTGAATATCAAAATCGCGATTAAAATCCCCAACACGGCTGAGAATCAAACTTGGGACCCTCTGAATCGAAGGCCTCAATGCTGACCATTCAGCTAAGGAGTTGGACGTTTACAATAAATATCCTTTCGGCGGTAAAAACAGAACTTCGTATATTTAAAACAATGCACCAAGAATTATCTTAAACTTACGTTTAAATAGAAACTATATACTCCCTATAAGCTGAATACACAAATCAACATATCATTATTTTTAAGGTCTACCTGACCTAAAAACTCACTAACTCGACTTTTTGCTTCACAATGTCCATATACGTCTGTGTTAAACTGTGGAGGACCAACACGAAGTCTAGCGGCGAGCCTGGAACTAGAACGTATTTCGCGCTGTGTAAGCTGCCATGCGGAAACCTGATTACTGATCACGTAGGCAACGGTACAACCAAGTAGAGATGGGAATATCGAATGTTCTAAACTATCGGTTGACTATCGAATGTAAGTTTGTAACTGTTCGCTATCCTACTTTTCACAGTTGAGGAGAAGAACGTTAATAGCTGGGGACACATGAATATAAACTATATGCGGCTTGCCCGTAAATTGCCACGCAAGTAGAATATTAATTATCACTCCATAGTTTCCCATTTCTCTATGAATTTTATGGGCGCCAGCTTTACAGTTTTAAACAAAACTGTACAGAAAAATTTATATTTAATACCATAGAGACTTCTACTTAAATCACAGGGGTAGGATTTTAAATAATTAACCATTAAGTATCGCTTTGAGAAAGGAAATTAACGCAATATCTAGTCAAATGAATTTATTAAACAAAAAATGAGATGAGTCGGAAAAGTACCTTTTAGCTTGGAGGGAATTAATTTAACGTTACTGTAATTTAATGTTGCTTGCATTGTCTAATTGTGGCTCACCAATTGTAGCTTCCGTTGAGGTCATCTGTATTCCGTGGTTACTCGTTCCACTTTTCTCGTTGCAGACTGGCTCTATGGACATCCTTCCTTCTTTCTGCGATATGTTTTGGGCTACCTGGACTAGCACTCCCTAATTGCCTAGTCTTTAAATTTGGCATTGGCCCTATGCTTGTGAAAACTGAACACCGTTAATCGTATGAGGAGAAAATTCAGTGTTGTGAATTTTTCCATGTTATCAGAAATCTTAATCCAACTTAGATATTCTCCTGATATAATACAGACTTGTACCAAGTATTGTGGACTTGAACTGACGTAGTTCTTCGTCCAGAATAATTATATAATATATCACAAGCCGTATGCATATTTCGTCTCACCCTGACCCGAAAACATCACAGCAGCTACGTACTGTGTCTTGAAGTGACAACTCACTGTCCCAAAATAATAAAGTAGTTGTGTTTTTGAGAATTGCTCCGCGCAAGATAATATACGCGATCTCTACACACTCTTGGTAACAGCTCCATACCCAGTCTCAATACAACGAAGCATCTGATTCGTTGATCTCATATCATATCTACCCTCTCTTCATTCATCACCCGTAACCAGTAGGCGTGTCGATGATGTAGTCTCCTAGCTTGCTAGCCTTGCACGCGGGTCGCTGTATAGTACAGTACTCATGAGTTAAACCCAATGACTCAACATAACTTCTCCGCTTCAAGAATAACTTTTCCGTGTACACAATATGAGATGAAATGACAAAAAATCAGACTGAACATACTGACCATATTTACAGTACATAATGAATTCCTATCTTATAATTTAAATAACAAATGCTGTTCTAGTATATACAATATGATTCCAAAATCTTTATCTAGAATTGATTGAAGTTAAATTAGTATGTGTTAATGAATAATTTCCGAAGACGGATAATCTTGATATAGAGTGATATCCAGTAATAGGACTGTACAATAATTTAGAATGGCTGGAGAAGCCTGGACGGTTACATACGCCATCCTGTTATTTACAAATATAACATACACTGACTGACAGAGCAAATGCAACACCAAGAAGGAGTGGTCAGAACTTTATGCCAATTGCAGGATAGACTGACGTCACTGAGGTATGCTCATGATGTGAAATGCGCCGCTGTGCTGCGCACGTAGCGAACGATAAATGGGACACGGCGTTGGCGAATGGCCCACTTCGTACCGTGATTTCTCAGCCGACAGTCATTGTAGAACGTGTTGTCGTGTGCCACAGGACACGTGTATAGCTAAGAATGCCAGGCCGCCGTCAACGGAGGCATTTCCAGCAGACAGACGACTTTACGAGGGGTATGGTGATCGGGCTGAGAAGGGCAGGTTGGTCGCTTCGTCAAATCGCAGCCGATACCCATAGGGATGTGTCCACGGTGCAGCGCCTGTGGCGAAGATGGTTGGCGCAGGGACATGTGGCACGTGCGAGGGGTCCAGGCGCAGCCTGAGTGACGTCAGCACGCAAGGATCGGCGCATCCGCCGCCAAGCGGTGGCAGCCCCGCACGCCACGTCAACCGCCATTCTTCAGCATGTGCAAGACACCCTGGCTGTTCCAATATCGACCAGAACAATTTCCCGTCGATTGGTTGAAGGAGGCCTGCACTCCCGGCATCCGCTCAGAAGACTACCATTGACTCCACAGCATAGACGTGCATGCCTGGCATGGTGCCGGGCTAGAGCGACTTGGATGAGGGAATGGCGGAACGTCGTGTTCTCCGATGAGTCACGCTTCTGTTCTGTCAGTGATAGTCACCGCAGACGAGTGTGGCGTCGGCGTGGAGAAAGGTCAAATCCGGCAGTAACTGTGGAGCGCCCTACCGCTAGACAACGTGGCATCATGGTTTGGAGCGCTATTGCGTATGATTCCACGTCACCTCCAGTGCGTATTCAAGGCACGTTAAATGCCCACGGGTACGTGCAGCATGTGCTGCGGCCGGTGGCACTCCCGTACCTTCAGGGGCTGCCCAATGCTCTGTTTCAGCAGGATAATGCCCGCCCACACACTGCTCGCATCTCCCAACAGGCTCTACGAGGTGTACAGATGCTTCCGTGGCCAGCGTACTCTCCGGATCTCTCACCAATCGAACACGTGTGGGATCTTATTGGACGCCGTTTGCAAACTCTGCCCCAGCCTCGTACGGACGACCAACTGTGGCAAATGGTTGACAGAGAATGGAGAACCATCCCTCAGGACACCATCCGCACTCTTATTGACTCTGTACCTCGACGTGTTTCTGCGTACATCGCCGCTCGCGGTGGTACTACATCCTACTGAGTCGATGCCGTGCGCATTGTGTAACCTGCATATCGGTTTGAAATAAACATCAATTATTCGTCCGTGCCGTCTCTGTTTTTCCCCAACTTTCATCCCTTTCGAACCACTCCTTCTTGGTGTTTCATTTGCTCTGTCAGTCAGTGTATATGAAAATAACACACTACATCAATACGGCTGATACATACATCATTATATCCAATAACTCTTAATAAAAACATACATAATCAAATCTTGTATCTCACTGTAGAGTGTCTGTCCCAATGATACCATATAACATAAGTAATAATTCCTGCCGATTTTCTTACGAAAGTTTGTCAGCAACACTCATACTATTTACAACCTAACAACAGGTAAATAACACTATCTTTGCATATCACCATCAAAGTGTTCTGCAGTTCCAGGTTATTATAATATATAAACCACTCACACACGTCATCACACGTGGCTTACCTCTCTTAGATGGCATCAAGCAATTTCTTCTTTTCATTGCAAAAAATATACTTAGAAAATTATTGCATTCATTTCCTTCTGCAGTTTCAATAAATAATTCCCAAGTTATTCAGGGCTTCTACAATAGCGTCAGGTCTAGGTTCACAACCTATACATGAATTCACGTTTTCTGCTAGAAATGAAGCATCAAATGTGATTTCTGGGGTGAAGAAAGCACTTTGCAAATTAAAGACCACCAATGTAATATTATGTAATATTCCACATCGACATGATTTAATTGAATGGTCTTGTGTAAATAAGTTAGTTGATGATACAAACAGGCGGCTACAGAAAATTGTCAAATGCTTTCAAAATACAGAAATAATTGATATGAGCAATATGGATCGAGGATATTTCACAAATCATAGCATTCATCTTAGCAGAAGAGGGAAAAAGCAGCTATGTAATATGATAAGAAAGAAAATACAACAGACTCCAGGAACAACTATCAGGAATAATGCCATACCACTGCTGTTCGATAAAGATGAGGAAGTTGTAGAACATTTGCAGGTAATGAAAGTAAGAAGAGTTGAGGAAGTAGTTGAAGTGAGTGCTACCACTAAAGAAGGATGCCTGGAAGAAGAAAATCAGCTGAAAGGGATTAATGTGATTCTACCACAATCATCGGTGACACCAATACCAGAAAGCATCGAGTACTCAGGGAAAACTTGTGAGGAAACCATTAAGATCGTCAGTAGCAGTCAGTTGGATGAACGAGGAGAGGTGTTACTGGAGAAGTTGGATGTTGGAGCACCAACAGGACGAACTGAAGGAGGGCAAGCTAAACAACCAGAAATAAGAACGTCAAGTAGGACAAGGAAACGACCAGTATTACTAGAGCAGGATTGTTTAAGGTAAAAGGTAGCAATATTTATAATCTAAAGGGAGAGCTAAATTTGTTCCACCAGAATGTTCAATCTTTAAGGAATAAAATTCTAAGTATGGAGGTTCTGTTGGCAGATAACCTACAAGGGTATGATGTTTTATGCTTAACTGAACATTGGTTGATAGAGGATGAGATTTCAAACTTTGTATTAGAAGGTTATGCTCTTGCAAGTAAGTTTTGTAGAAAGAAAATGAAGTGTGGAGGGTCATGTATATACACTGACTGACAGAGCAAATGCAACATCAAGAAGGAGTGGTTCGAAAGGGATGAAAGTTGGGGAAAAAACAGAGACGGCACGGACGAATAATTGATGTTTATTTCAAACCGATATGCAGGTTACACAATGCGCACGGCATCGACTCAGTAGGATGTAGGACCACCGCGAGCGGCGATGCACGCAGAAACATGTCGAGGTACAGAGTCAATACGAGTGCGGATGGTGTCCTGAGGGATGGTTCTCCATTCTCTGTCAATCATTTGCCACAGTTGGTCGTCCGTACGAGGCTGGGGCAGAGTTTGCAAACGGCGTCCAATAAGATCCCACACGTGTTCGATTGGTGAGAGATCCGGAGAGTACGCTGGCCACGGAAGCATCTGTACACCTCGTAGAGCCTGTTGGGAGATGCGAGCAGTGTGTGGGCGGGCATTATCCTGCTGAAACAGAGCATTGGGCAGCCCCTGAAGGTACGGGAGTGCCACCGGCCGCAGCACATGCTGCACGTAGCGGTGGGCATTTAACGTGCCTTGAATACGCACTAGAGGTGACGTGGAATCATACGCAATAGCGCTCCAGACCATGATGCCACGTTGTCTAGCGGTAGGGCGCTCCACAGTTACTGCCGGATTTGACCTTTCTCCACGCCGACGCCACACTCGTCTGCGGTGACTATCACTGACAGAACAGAAGCGTGACTCATCGGAGAACACGACGTTCCGCCATTCCCTCATCCAAGTCGCTCTAGCCCGGCACCATGCCAGGCGTGCACGTCTATGCTGTGGAGTCAATGGTAGTCTTCTGAGCGGACGCCGGGAGTGCAGGCCTCCTTCAACCAATCGACGGGAAATTGTTCTGGTCGATATTGGAACAGCCAGGGTGTCTTGCACATGCTGAAGAATAGCGGTTGACGTGGCGTGCGGGGCTGCCACCGCTTGGCGGCGGATGCGCCGATCCTCGCGTGCTGACGTCACTCGGGCTGCGCCTGGACCCCTCGCACGTGCCACATGTCCCTGCGCCAACCATCTTCGCCACAGGCGCTGCACCGTGGACACATCCCTATGGGTATCGGCTGCGATTTGACGAAGCGACCAACCTGCCCTTCTCAGCCCGATTACCATACCCCTCGTAAAGTCGTCTGTCTGCTAGAAATGCCTCCGTTGACGGCGGCCTGGCATTCTTAGCTATACACGTGTCCTATGGCACACGACAACACGTTCTACAATGACTGTCGGCTGAGAAATCACGGTACGAAGTGGGCCATTCGCCAACGCCGTGTCCCATTTATCGTTCGCTACGTGCGCAGCACAGCGGCGCATTTCACATCATTAGCATACCTCAGTGACGTCAGTCTACCCTGCAATTGGCATAAAGTTCTGACCACTCCTTCTTGGTGTTGCATTTGCTCTGTCAGTCAGTGTATGTGAATAATAATATCAAATGTAAGCAGTTGGATAAGTTTGAATATCTGAATGTAGAGGAGCATTTCGAGGGTAGCTTTGTTGAACTAGTGGATTATAAGTTAATACTTATATGTATTTATAGAAATCCTTCTAGTAATGTTGAAACTTTTTATAATAATATTGAAATTATTTTAGATGACCTACAGAATAAGAACAAAAATGTAATAATCATGGGCGACTTCAATGTAGATTTTTTAGGGAACAATGTTGGGCGAGGTAAGCAAAGGCTAGAAATGTTGTTTTCCTTGTACGGTCTAAAGGCAGTTGTAAATCAACCAACTAGAATATCTGGGGACACAAAGTCAGCAGTAGATCAAGTTATATTGAATGAGGAAATGTGGAACTATGAAATAGAAGTTTATGATACAGGTTTTTCAGATCATTTTGCTCAAATTATGCATCTAAATTTTAGGGTAATAGGAAACCATAATTTAAAAAATAACAATGTAATTTACAGGGAATCTAGAATGTGTAACAAGGAAAATATTTCATATTTTAACCAGTTATTGGCCAATGAAACTTGGGAGAGTGTATATAGAAATAACTAATGAGGCCTTCAGTGAGTTTTAGGGTTTTTTCGATTATTATTATCAAGTGGCAATACCAGTCAAAAGGGTAATTGTAAAGAATTATAGGAATGGGTGGATTACAACAGGAATTAGAAATTCAAGTAGACGATTAAGGTTTTTAAGCAAATGTGTGAAAGGGAGTAACACCTCATCTGAATTGAAGGATTATTATAAGAAATATAAAAACATATATCAAGAAGTTTTGAAGGCTGCCAAAAGATTGCATAATGAGAATGAGCTAAAAAATTCAAAATACAGGTCTAAATGCATCTGGAACATTATAAAAAGGGAGAAAGGTACTCTAGTTCCATTAAAAAATAATATTACTCTTACAAATGCAGGGAAAGAAGTCAGTGATCCAGAAGAAGTTGCAGAAATATTTAGTAACTATTTTCTAGAAGCAGTTTTGAGGTTAACGGAAAATTTTCAAACATCAGTGACAAGAACAAACTTGAATACAGTTCGCAGGAATCTATCATCCATGTTTCTTACTCCTGTGACTGAGCAAGAGATAGATAAGGAAATAAAACAGATGGGTAAAAAGAAGTCTTCTGGTTTAGATGGTTATTCAAACTACCTCATTAAATGCTGTTACCAATACATAATCAAGCCTCTCTGTTATTTGATAAATTTGTCACTAACCACTGGTAAATTTCCAGATAAATTCAAGGTAACCAAAGTTGTTCCGATACATAAAAAGGGTAGTGAAGGAGATGCTGGTAACTATAGGCCTGTCTGCCTCCCCTCTGTATTCTCCAAAATACTGGAAAGAATTATGTACGATAGACTGTTATCATTCTTAGAGAAGCATAATATATTAGCTGGTTGCCAGAATGGCTTACGTAAAAATAGATCAACTACCACAGCATTCATTAACTTTATTGAACGGATATATGACACACTAGATGGGAAGGGTGCATGTTTAGGTATTTTCTTGGACTTAACAAAAGCTTTTTATATAATTGACCACAGCTTGCTTTTAGAAAAGTTATACATGTATGGAGTTCGGGGAATGGCCTATGACTGGTTCAAATCATTTTTAGGGGATAGAAGATAGATTGTTGAAATATCATATACCGGAACTGATTTGAGCAAGGATGTAATTAAGAATGTGTATTCCTGTGCCAGAAACATAGATCATGGTGTTCCACAGGGGTCAGTTTTAGGACCATTATTATTTTTAGTATTTATTAATGATATCGTCCAAATTGTCAATGATATTCAAGGAGTGCAATTAACTTTGTTTAAAGATGACATTACTGTTTTTGTAGCTGATGAAAGTTATGAAGGGTTAGAATTGAAGGCAGGCAATATAGTGAGTAATATCCTGAGCTGGCTTGAAGATAATAAATTAATTTTAAGTAAACAGAAAACTTCTGTGATTAGATTTCACCATAAGATTCATTTAAATATGGAAATTAGTCCAATATCATTTGGAGAGACCATAATTGAGTACTCATCATCAACAAAATTTCTTGGCTTGTGGATGGATGAATCATTAACCTGGGAAAGACATACAGAGTTTATAGGGAAAAAGCTTAGTAGAATTTATTTCATGATAACATCTTTAAAAAATAGTTTTAATTTAAAGGCTTGCCAAATTATGTATTTTGCATATGTCCATCCCATACTAACCTATGGAATAATTTACTGGGGGAATTCACGATATAGCGAAGTCATCTTTAAGTTACAAAAGAAAATAATTAGAGGAATGGCCGGTGTCGGCAGGAGGACAAGCTGCAAGAAATACTTTAAACTTTATTTTATTTTACCATTGCCTAGCCTTTATATCTTCCATACACTTGTATATATGAAGGAGAATGTAAACAGCTACACCATAAACTCTGATGTACATAGGTATAATACTAGAAATAGACACAGTCTGCACATAGAACCACACAAAACTAAGCTATATGAATCAAGTTTGAGTTATGCAGGAGTACATTTATTTAATAAATTACCAGACTACATTAAGCAGATAAAACCATGTTAAAAATTTAAGAAAGAATTATTCAAATTTGTTTCTAACCATTGTTTTTATTCTATTGAAGAATACTTAGCTCTTGAAAATTAACTTATGTATCACTTTTTTAAAAAAATCTGTGCCTCTTTACCACATTGTATATTTCTATTTATTTATCATAGCATGTATACATGGGCGCCCGCAGGATCCTTTCCATGAGGGGGCACATTAACAATGTTCTTGAATATAAAAACCGACATAACGTCAGCAACATTAAATTGTTTACAGAAATGTTCGGTTATAACAGATGCTAGACGACTGTCAGTAAGTTCAGTTTATGAAATAATCTTGTATGATATTAAACCAATTGAACACGAACATTTTTAGAATTCCAAGGGGGGCAAGCGCCCCCCCTTGCCCCCCTTGCGGGCACCCATGCATGTATATTACTGTTTTATCCTTTGTTACTGTAAATATGATTATTGACGTGTCCCATATCACAGTATGATCAGTTGGACGAAATAAAATACAATACATTTAGTGTTATCAAAACAACACCTGGGAGACATTCGCAGAAATATATCGTCTCAGAGAGCGAATATAATAAGTGCCCAACATGACACGATCACCATATTTCAATCTATATACACAAGGACCAACCCGACTATGAATCTGGATTGGACCCCGATACAACAAAAAGAATTTCTTCGTCACTTTCTCTTCACTGGACAAGAGCATGGGAACACGTAACAGAAGAGAATCTCCTACCTGAAATTCGTCTATCACCTGACGTTTCTGCTGTTTGCTACGCTTCTCGGCCGCTTTAATCGAATTCTCATGGTATTCTGCCCACTTCCACTTATTGCCAGCTTTCAGCAAATTTCTAAACGGCTCTAAAGGTAGGAAAATCTTAATACAAATCTTGTAAAAAAAATTACATACTCCAATATATGATCTCAATTCCTTTATATTACTGGGCATTTTTGCATTCAATATTTTCTCTACACACTGACTACTCGAAACATTAATAAAACCATCTTCTAACATGGCTTCTATTTGACTGTCTACTGATTTGGCATATTTATGTGGTATCGGATATTTCGGTCCGGCGAATATACTTTGATCCAGCATTGAAAATGAGTGCCCATACACATGTGTTTTACCAGGTTTCAATGAAAATTCTTCCTTGTGTTTTCTCAACACATACAACAATTGGTCCCTCCGACCTTCTTCCAAATTGCTACTATCTACCGCTTCTCTCAAAGCAACATCTTGGTTCTCCTCTAACCACACTTCAAAGGACTTATAATTTGCTCTATCTTCTTCATCTTTTGAAACCTCATTGACACACCAAATGTTACAAACCTCCACTTTCTTCTGAACTTCGGCATCCCACCTGACTTTAATATCATCATTATCCCACCTTAAATATACCATCGCCTCATTGTAATCTAACCGAGCTGAATATAAACTTAGCCAGTCAGATCCCAAGATAACATCAAATATAAGGTTCGGAATAACAAGACATATCTGAATTTTCGACTTCCCGTTAATACAAATAGGTATGGCAACTTGTTTACATGTTTGCTTGGTTCGTTTTCCTGCAGCAGTGAGATATATGTGGATTTCGCAGGCATTTCTTCAATCTCAATATTCTCCTCTTTTCTGTCCTCATACCACTTCGAACTTACACATGACCTTTGACTGCCTGAATCAAATAAAGCCTGATAATGTGCCCTCCATACTTCGATCGTAACAACGGGGTTATCACTTTTACTAGCAACTTCAACTTGATTCACTTCCACCTCCCGTAATAACTCGCATCTGACATCGAGATCATATTTCATGTGCGTCATTACACAATTTCTCGCAACATGTACTGAAGACTGATAATCTCTCATTACCGTCTACTGTTAGTTTAAATTACTCTGTCTCCTTGTATCCTGATTTTGGCTTATACCCTCCTCAACATTACGTTTCCTCTGAACATTCCTATTTTGCTGGTGTGACTGATTACCTATATTTTGTTGTCTCGGTTGAAATTGACCACGGTGATTGTGTTCTTGTCTTCTGGGTGGTGTTTGATGGTTTGTGCACTCTCGTATACTACTACTATTTCTTAACGCATCAAAACTTGCTAGCAATCTTTCCATTCCTTGAATAGACTCTATCTGTTGCATACAACTAGCTTCACGGATTTTATTGTGAAAATATCTGAGTAATAATTTCATAATATCTCTCTCCGCTGAAATCCCATCTACGTTTTTACAAATCAAAACGTGGGCCAAAAAATACTCTGTCATAGAAAACCCTTCGTGTGGCCTAAATTTTCCAAAGACAATTCGCCTTCTTTCTCTACTTTGTATAACTTCACTCCAGAATTTCTCCGTGAAATATTTCTGGAATTCCACTATATTGGTCATGCTGCTCTTATACACCGCAAACCATGATTTTCATTCCCCAATAAAAACATTACCATTTATTTCTAACGCTTCTTCCCATTCAATGATTCCTTTCTCCATTCGTTTTTCAAACCGTATCTTCACAGTGTTTGAAAAATCTAAAGGGTTTGTCTGCCCCCAATTGAATTTTAGTAGTTCTGTTTCACATATGAAATTTGTACAATGGCACTTACTTCCTATATAACCCTGATTTTCTCTGATTTCTTTACGTATTTGTGCCTCCGAGCTATCAATACGTTCATTTATCCTTTTCACTTTAGTTTCTACGTCACTCACCAATATTTCATTACATATTTTAGCATTAATCTCTACCTAACCTCACAGATCATCGTATTGTTGTTGTACTTGTTCTCTAACTTTATTAGCTTCTCCTACTTGTTCCTGAATTTTACGATTAATTCCTGTGATTGGCTGGTCAACTTCGCTCCTAACTTTACAATTTTCATTTTCTACCAACTCCATGATTTCGATTTTGTGTGCAGTTAACTTTCTTTCTCACGTTGGCTACGTCTCATCTCCTGTTCTCCTAACTGTTTCTCAATAAGTTTCTGCTGCTCTAGTGCTTCATTTAATCTACGATTTAAAGCATCCATCATGGTGTTAACTTCTCAGCTGATTTCGGTTTTTGTCTGTTCTATCTCCTTCCTATTTTCTTTAATTTCTGTCTGCGTTCTCACTACTTCATTCCTAATTTTATCTATCCCTTTCGTTTCCTTCCTAATTTCATCCATTTGCTGTAATATCCCTTGCATCATCAAAAACTGTTCTTGAATATTCATTTCACTATTCGTATGACCTTCTTTCTCGCCTCCATTCTAGCAATATAAGATGATGTGCTATTTTCCATGCTCCCACCACTCTCTACCTTTTTATGTACTTCAATGCTTTCATCTACAACATTCCTAGAATTCAGCGTCTCGCCTCCCTTTACTAAGTTTCCGCTACGTAATTTCATGTCCTTTTCACCTTGTGCAACCATGATTCCCCCAAAATCACACATATAAATTATATGGACACTCACTTAACCCTCACATACACAGACTCTACCTTACTGCATTCTTTACACTAATACTTAATGGTTTTCGAGCTCCACGTTGGTGCGATAAATGTAACTGTTCGCTCTCCTAATCTTCACGCTTGAGGAGACGAAAGTTATTAGCTGGGGGCACATGAATATAAACATAAACTATATGTGGCTTGCCCGCAAATTGCCATGCAAATATAATATCAATCAATCAATCAATCAATCAATCAATCAATCAATCAATCAATCAATCAATCAATCAATACTGATCTGCATTTAGGGCAGTCGCCCAGGTGGCAGTTTACCTATCTGTTGTTTTCCTAGCCTTTTCCTAAATTATTTCAAAGAAATTGGAAATTTATTAAACGTCTCCCTTGGTAAGTTATTCCAATCCCTAACTCCCCTTCCTATAAATGAATATTTGCCCCAGTTTGTCCTCTTGAGTTCCAACTTTATCTTCATATTGTGATCTTTCCTACTTTTATAAACGGCACTCAAACTTATGCGTCTACTAATGCCATTCCACGCCATCTCTCCGCTGACAGCTTACCACTTAGTCGAGCAGCTCTTCTTCTTTCTCTCAATTCTTCCCAGCCAAAACTTTGTAACATTTTTGTAACGCTACTCTTTTGTCGGAAATCGCCCCAGAACAAATCGAGCTGCTTTTCTTTGGATTTTTTCCAATTCTTGAAGCAGGTAATCCTGGTGAGGGTCCCATACACTGGAACCATACTCTACTTGGGGTATTACCAGAGACTTATATGCCCTCTCCTTTACATCCTTACTACAACACCTAAACACACTCATAACCATGTGCAGAGATCTGTACCCTTTATTTACAATCCCATTTATGTGATTACTCCAATGAAAGTCTTTCCTTATATTAACACCTAGATATTTACAATGATCCCCAACAGGAACTTTCACCCCATCAACGCAGTAATTAAAACTGAGAGGACTTTTCCTATTTATGAAACTCACAACCTGACTTTTAACCCCGTTTATCAACATACCATTGCCTGCTGTCCATCTCACAACATTATCGAGGTCACGTTGCAGTTGCTCAGAATCTTGTAAATTATTTATTACTCTATAGAGAATAACATCATCCGCAAAAAGCCTTACCTCCGAATCCACTCCTTTACTCATATCATTTATATATAAGAAAACATAAAGGTCCGATAATACTGCCTTGAGGAATTCCCCTCTTAATTATCACAGGGTCAGATAAAGCTTCACCTACTCTAATTCTCTGAGATCTATTTTCTAGAAATATAGCAACCCATTCAGTCACTCTTTTGTCTAGTCCAATAGCACTCATTTTTGCCAGTAGTCTCCCATGATCCACTCTATCAAATGCTTTAGACAGGTCAATCGTGATACAGTCCATTTGACCTCCAGAATCCATGATATCTGCTATACTTTGCTGGAATCTTACAAGTTGAGCTTCAGTGGAATAACCTTTCTTAATATCGAACTGCCTTCTATCTAACCAGTTATTAATTTCACAAACGTCCGGCTCCATGGCTAAATGGTTAGCGTGCTGGCTTTCTTGGTTCTGCCGGTTAGATTTCACTGAAGTTTTAAAACCTTTCTGTTGAGATGTTTCTTATTCTGTTTTATAAATCGCTCGCACTTCTGTAAATGATTTTCGACAATGTTGCTTAAATATCGCTAGAGAAATATTTCAAAATAGAGCTGTGGAAGCCAATCATTACAAGTGTTTTATTTTATTTCTCTTGCGAATATTCCTTTCATGAGATTGGAGCAGTTTATTGATTCATAAAGGTAATGCACAGCTGCAGTCTAGCCTAAGCAAGCAACGGGAACGGAGTGCCGTGTTGAGTGTGCCGGTTAAGTGGAGTGGAGAAAGAGGGGGGAGAGGACGGGTCAAGTGGAGTGTGACGAGAAAGATGATCGGTATAGAGCAATATCGGGTAGTTATCGGAAGATGGCAGGGAAGAATGAAGAAGGGAACAACCATATGAAAGGAAGGTAGAGTGGTGATGGGATTGAAGGGTGAGATGCTGTTGATGGCAGCGGTGGTCACGGTGCTGCTGGTTATTGGGGGCGTGGAAGTATATCCACGTCCGCAGAGCAGTGGCTACATGTGCTGGGAAGGCATAGAAATCATTAGGAAAGTGGTAAATGAGGTAGTGAAGGATTTCTGCTCGTTTGCTCAGTTAAAAAAGATGATACAGGAGCAAGTTTAAGGAGCACGAAAAGACGGGGCAGTGGATTCAGGAAACCACGAAAGAAACTAAGGCTAAAACGGAAAGCAGTGAGAGAGAAATGGTGTCCCTAAGGGAGCAAATAACAAATATGGAAGAAGAGGTGTGGAATCTGAAGAAAGAAATAGAAGCCAATAGTCAAGAACGCAGGAAGAAACCCATATTTATTTACGTGTCCAGGAAGAAAAGGCAGAAGATAAAGTGGACATTATTTATAAAGTGGTGGACGTCATTCAAAACAAAATGGAGATAATTTTTTTGCTAGTGGCTTTACGTCGCACGGACACAGATAGGTCTTATGGCGACGATGGGATAGGAAAGGTCTAGGAGTTGGAAGGCAGCGGCCGTGTCCCTAATTAAGGTACAGCCGCAGCATTTTCCTGGTGTGAAAATGGGAAACCACGGAAAACCATCTTCAGGACTGCCGACAATGGGATTCGAACCCACTATCTCCCGAATGAAAGCTCACAGCTGCGCGCCCCTAAGCGCACGGCCAATTCGCCCGGTGAAAATCAATTTCAGTGAGGTCGATATAGATGATGGTGAGAGATTGGGTAAGATGAGAGGCGCAAACGTATAAAAGTGGCGCTGCTGTCCACATGGATGGCGAACATAGTGACAAGAAAGGCCGGAAATCTGCAGAGTGAAAAAATTGGATTAAGACGGATATGGGAAATGAGGGGATTAAGAATTTCAAAGCTTTAAAGAAACATCTGGTGAGGAGAAGGCTGCAAGGTTTGAGGACGCATATTAGGGGCCAGGAACTTATGGTGACCAATGTGAAATAGACCCGAGGTTGGACCGTGTCGAAACTTCAGGCATTGGAAGAGTGTCTTAAGCAGGAAGAAATAAGTAGGGCTGAAGAGGACGTGCTTAATAGAAATCGTGGAGCACCGAGAATCAGGGCTGTATAGGACGTGTATATAGATGCGGTGGTAGAAGGGATCAGGAAAGTGCTGGACGTGGTAAAACGCAAGAAAAGGCAAGTGGACACACGCATCGTGAAAAAACATTGGGGCTGGAGGCCAGTGCGGGGGAAAATGAGGATACAGGATGTGCCGGTGGAGAGAAAAGCACAAGGAATGGCAAGTGGACATACGCATAGTGAAAATAATGGTTTGAAGGGGAAGCAGAAGTAAGCTTGAGTTTAAAGAAACAATGGGGTAAGAAAGGTAAAGTGATGAAGGCATAGTAAAGAGAAGTGATAATGATGACGATGCTTGTTTTTTCAAGCGGACTAACATCTAGGTCATCGGCCCCTAATGGTGCGAAATGAGACGAAATGAAATGACTAATTAAAAACCCAAAATCCTCCACTGACCACAATTCAAAACGTGAGGGCGAAGAATGAACGGATGGATGGATATGAATTTAAAACGATCAGTGGAACCGACCCACAGTGCCTCACATGCACTGAAGCTGGCGTAAAAATATAGTATTACTGACCAAGGGACAGCTTCTATAGCACGATACGGAATCGATGATTCTTGTAGTCGAAAGGAGTCCACAATCCAAGTCATCGGCTCCTCATAATGGTACTTATCGCTAGAAAAGTAGAAACATGGTATTTGTCATGTTGTTGTACTAATCAAGATTAGCGTAGACTCGCGGTATTCCACACATTATGGTACTACTCACAGGTAATGAAATTCGCACATGTATTACAGACCGAGGGTGTTTCGCACATTGCGGCGCCATTTAGAGGCAACGCAAACCTATGGTGTTCATCACCTAAGTGTACTAACCACAGGGACTCGTACTATCCCGTGGTGTTCCTCATATAGTGGGTACTAATCATAGGCAAGCCAGAACCATGGGTTCCTTCATGCCATGGTATCGCTCATATCGTGCTACTAATCACAGGTACTGTAAAAGCCGTCGCGCTCTCGTTTGCTATTAATCACAAACCTATTTTGGTACCTAACATAGTGGTACAACGCGCAAGGAAAAGCTACCCAAGGTGTTCCCGCGTGGTGGTACTAATCACAAGAAGTTTCATGGTTCTAATATAATCATCCCTTGGTCGCCCCTTTTAGCCACCTCTTACGACACGCAGGGAATACTGTGGGAGTATTCTTCGTCTGCGTCCCACACCCACAGGGGGTTTTGTGTTTGATCCGCGATAGGTATTTTATTTCCCTCAAGTCCGCCGGCAAACCGGTTAGGACCCCCTATCCGCCACCTGGGACGCGCCTCGTGGGAGTATCCCCTCTCCCCCTGCTGCGCCAGTGTAGTATGTTCGTTGTGTAACGAGAAGTAAAATGTCAAGTAGTATTAGTAAGCTAGGTAATGTTTTAATGTATTATTAGATTGGAAGGGAGAGTGTGATTAAAGTTAAGTATATTTGAATGGTAAGTTAAAGGGAATAGGGATGAAGTTATATGTGAAGTGTGATTAAGTTAAAAATAGAGTGGCCATAATGAAAGGTGGGTCGGTTTGTAAATATTCAGAGTGGAAGATGTTAAGAAGTTAAATTTGGTAGGTGGTAGAGAGTTTAAATGAGATTGGAGTGGTGGTGGCTAAGAATGGACAAGTTAATGGTGGAATTGTATTGCTTTTGTAAGTGATTATAATAATGAAGAATGGTTAAGATATTATATTTCCATCATATAGTGGGTACTAATCATAGGCAAGCCAGAACCATGGGTTCCTTCATCCCATGGTGTCGCTCATATAGGTGAAATTGGATGATTTAATATATTGGTTGCCTGGTCGTGGGTAACCATAGTTGCATTAATGCTATTGTCGTTTTTTAGAGCGGTATATCTATACTAATATTATAAAGAGGAAATATTTGTTTGTAACGAATAGGCTCAAAAACTACTGAACCGATTTTAAAAATTACTTAACTTATAGAAAGCTACATTGCCAGTGAGTAACATGGGCTGTATTTTATTTTCAAAACAATTCGAGTTGGGGGCACGGGGGGGGGGGGAGATATAAAAATAATAGGCTAATGTAGGCAAATGTTAAGGATTCCTTGGACAGCTCATCGCACGAACACATCAATCCTGAACCAACTTCAGATAAAAGTTCGTCTATCGTGTAGGGTCTCTCAACGAATTGTACGCTACTTTGGACTGATTGTTGAGGGCAAAGTCCAGGGAACCAGACAACGAGGACGAATATCAACGCGATGGATTGCCATGGTGAACGGCCCCCTACAGTGTTCTCTCAGAGTAACCACATTGAAAGCTTTAGATAGGGAAGAATGGCGGAGTGTGGTTCATCGGCTAGAGGGATGAATATTATGATAGGCACGACGCCTCAGTCATGAGGCAAAACGAAGAAGAAGAAGAATATAGGCAAAATATCGAATTTGTCGTATAAGGACGAGACAAAGCTCAATTTAATCCTCTTGACGCAAAGAACAAAACTCGGTAAGCCCTGCGGGCCCGAAAACCATGTTTTAAGGCCCTAAAACCAACCGTTACGGAGATATTGGCACCACTCTACCCCTGCTATAGGAATCCGATAAAGTAATGAACTGCCATAACCATGGCAACGTCAGCTCCAGGATTCTACAGCAGTGAAATTATCTACAATAAATCACAAAAACCTAACTTGTTACAGAAATGAATATTGAAATTTGGAATCTTCTTTAAAAATAAAATAACACAAATATTCGTTTTCAGAAAATCCACTTAAGGAGGGGGGTGAAAAGAAGTGAGGAAGGTGTTGAATTATTTATATGAAGATACGTAAATCTCAAAAAATGAAGATGCTACAGACTTTAAAATTGATACTTGGAATCTCCTTTAAAAATCAACACAGTCTTTTCGGAAAATCCACTTAAGGAGTGAAAAGAATAAAGAGGCGGGTTAATTTTTAAAATGAATACCTTCTTCTATCGCTTTACCCACACTTGTGAGGTTGCGGGTGCGACCTGTGTCGCACATGTGGAATTGATCCATTTTTACGGCTGGATGCCCTTCCTGACGTCAACCGTATGTGTAGGGATGTAATCTATACTTTTATACTAATATTATAAAGAGGAAAAATGTGTATATTTGTTTGTAACGGATAGACTCAAAAACTACTGAACCGATTTTAAAAATTACTTCACCTATAGAAAGATACATTGTCAGTGAGTAACACGGGCTGTATTTTACTTTCAAAACAATTCGAGGGGAGGGTGACGGGGGAGATATAACAATGTTAAAATATTAGGCTAATATAGGCGAAATCGAATTTGTTGTACAAGGACGAGACAAAGCTCATTTTAAGCCCCTTAACGCAAAGAACAAAACTCGGTACACCTTTCGGGCCCGAAAACCATATGGAGTAGTAGGCTCACTGATGTTATTAGTGCCGATATTTTGGCCCAGTTTTACGATCATTGTAACCATGAAAACAACCTATATACTGTACACAATTGTCAAGATGGTGCGCCCATGACTTGGAAAAATTACTCAACATTTATACTCAGATTCATTATATGATGTGCGACATGAGTGACAAGACCTGAGAATTATAGTAGTTTCTTTTATGCATCGCGTATTTCCTTGATCATTTGTAATAGTTACGAAATGTCGGATCAAACAAATACGTTCAATAATATTTATACTTATTTGTGGTACTATCTAGCGAAAGTATACTTACACTAAACCTACAGCTTTGTGAAGGGAGCAGGTATATCTAGGTGAGAATGAAGGAAAAACATGGTAGCAAAAGGTCTTAGAGGTCGACGCTAATTAGGAACCAATATTTAGGGGCCGCCATGAAGAAAAGAAGAAAAAGATACACTATAATTCCAAACATGACAAATAAGTTCTACGTACTTAAGTAAATACACCAGTGATATAAATATCTAATGAAGTCAGTCACACCGATAGTGTGAGTAACTATAGCCAGTTTCTGATAACCCGTAAGAAGAACGGGTATTTCTGCTAGTCCATTATATTTATATGCTTATAGTCAGCATGGGATAATCTATTCTGGGATGTATTCATGTTCTAGAGGGTATAGCCCTGAGTTCAGTGAGTTTAGTATTACCGGTACTGAATTATAAGTGAAGGTAAGAGTGATTATGATTAAGAGGTTGATTTGGTGGTATGTAAGAGTGATTAAGAGTGATTAGGAGGTTTATTGGTGGTATGTAAGAGTGATTAATTATCGAGTTTGGTGATATAATGATGGTTGGCTGAAAGGTGTGTAGAGTTTGGTCTTAGAGTGATTAGAATTATTTGAATTATAAGTGAAGGTAAGAGTGATTATTATTAAGAGGTTGATGTGGTGGGATGTAAATAATAAAGAGTGAAGCTAATAAGAGAGTGGAAATAATGTTAAGAAGTTATTGTTAGGTGTGATTACGCTAAGAGTGATTATTATAGTTAAGTATATTGAACTTGAAGTGGTTGTAAATCTGAAATGAATAGTGAAGTTATTATGGAAATTGATTGAGAACGGAGTGGTGGTTGTTGAGGGTGATTATGAAAAGAACGAGTAGAATTAAGGAGATTTGAATTACAAGCGAATGTAAGATTGATGGTAATATTAAATCGGTTGGGAGGGGTGGTGTCGACGAGTGAGTGTGTTTGTTAATTGTATGGGAACGGAAAGTATGAAGTTAATTTTGAGTGATGGTTGCTATGAGTGATTATGTTCAAGAGATGGGTAACGAGATTAAGTATGGTTAAATATACTTGAACGAGAAGAGATTGTTTTGGAGGTGAAGTTGGATAATGATGAGTGGTAACAAGGAAGTAGTTCATGTAGAAAATGCAACCTGAGGAGAATGTGGCACACTAACGCGGCAGGTGTTGGAATGTTAAGGCTGCATCGGCAATCCTGAGTAGGTCAAGACAGAGGATGGTATAAGGTGTGGAATATGCAAGGTTCGCGAGTCCAGCCAGGAGAGAAATGAAGATCTTTAACCTTCATGAAATATTCTGCCGATGTTTTTATTTTACCTTATTTTTATGTTTATTCAGTTTCCGTATTACCACGGCTATCGGATCTCCGAAATGAAGTTGACCGTGGGCTATTTGATTCTAATTATTATATTGTTTTGTTTTGTGTTTGCTTATTGTTTTTGTCCTTGAAATATATAAATAAAGAAAGGTATAATGCACAAGACAATTGTCTAAAGCGATACAAAACATGACTAGGATCATTACAAAGAAATGGTGGGTGACCTTTCATTATCAGATGCATGTATTATTTCATGCTTCAAAAGTACCAAGTCCTCCACATAAAGTTTAAAACATTGAAATATTAAGCTGGTAATTAGCGGTTACTATTCGAAGAACTTGAAAACTACCGAGCAAATTGGCCGTGCAGATAGGGTGCGCAGTAGTGAGCTTATATTCTGGAGATAGTGGGTTCAAACCCCACCGTCGGCAGAACTGAAGACGGTTTTCCGCAGTTGCCCATTTTACCAGGTAAACGCTGGGGCCACGGCCGATTCCTTCCAACTTCTAGCTCTTTCCTGTCCCATCGTCTCCGTAAAACCTATCTGTGTCGGTGCGAAGTAAAAATACTTTTAAAAACTTGAAAACCATATCCTTCGACTGATTTAATTGCATCTAATGTAAATTTTGCCACCTGCTTTCTAGTTAGCGATTAAGTGAACTATAATGAAACCGGTAGACCATTCTAAAAATGTTCGCAAGCCCTCGAATGGAATACGTAGTAGTTTGTTAACCAGCTTGACTTCAACGCCCAGTGCATCTCTGTCGACATCTCTCATGCCGAAACTTGTCCCAAGTTTCTGTCATATTGTAGTAATATTTGAATACTGGTGTCCCATTGCTATCGGAAAATTCAAAAGTAGAAAAGAAATAACAAATGTACCATTTAGTGATTTTAATGACGGAACTGCCTAATATTTTGACACTGATATTTCATTAATATCTTAAGGCGCGCCAGGAGAACAGAGCACACAGATCTCACCCGAGCACGGCCGATTATAGCCGAGTATAGCCGACTGATCTCAGCCGCGTGCAGACGAGTGGCTTCACATCGTCAGGCGCTAGACACAAGTCGTTTTGTACTGCGATAGTACTAGTACCTAGTAATAAGTCGTTTGCCAGTAACTACCGATATGTGGATTGTTGTATTATACTATAGATTTCTATAGCGTTTTATAGTGATATAAGCTGAAATAATGGGATTAGTAACAAACGTTACACGATGTTCGAGTGAAGTGATTAGAAAATGAAATACCTACGTTGCTCTATAAAATAAGATAAAATATCACGATTAAAGTAATTGCGGTCATTACGTTTCATCTATATAAATAAAGTTGTAGGGGGTCCGCTGTCTGTAATTTCTTTTGTTTTGCCAATTTTTCAGATATTTATCCGTTTTAGGTTAACTCAAGACCGAATCGGTTTTTTTTACTTTTCGTGTCTGTCTGCTTGTCTGTTTGTCTGTTCCACCATCACTCGAAACGGCTGGATAGATCTCCACCAAACTTCATATTTAGAGTATACTCATCCCGGGGAAGGTTTCGATATGCATATCATTTTAAAATCTTTGAATAGACGGGGCGTTTATAGAAAAACCAGAACGGTTTTCCTCCATTTTCTCTGATACTACTGATTTTCTGTAAACTCCGTGGACCGTATGTGAAACGTCTCTTCATTATAAAAATCTTTCGTTATGTTCATAATTTATCTTTCTCTTCACATGGCGGAGAAATTTACTATTTTCTGCGGGTATCATAACTGCATTGAGTAACCGACAGACCGACAACGAACCTACAGGTTACCATGGCAACGTCTCTGACTGCTTGCCAGCAGGGAAGTAACGTAGGCCTATTGCCATTTTCCTCAGCATGCTTTTAAATTCGTGGTTCTTCCGTGGGTAGAAGGCAAGAGAGGCGTCAATCGGCCTATCTGCGGGATATTGGCGGAATATCGTTGGAGGTTATAACCGCCCTCGAATAGATTAAGTAACAACACCATTAGTCACCTTCTTATCTGTTTACCTAAGAATCGCCGCGCCTAAATTTCTCCCCTGTTACCGCTTTATTGTATCCATAACTCACACCAGCATAATTTATTGAGGGGCATTTGATTTTCCAATACATTCACTTGGCATTTACATATTTGTCGTTATCCGGCTGTCCTCAGTTATAATCCATTTTCTATTAATTTCAACGTTCATAACTGTATTATTTTACTCCGTATGTATGCGAGTGCTAGAATCTACTGGATATATTTCCACCAAACTTTATATTTAGAATCCACCTGTCCTTGGGTAGGTTTTAGGGCAAATATTGTTTCTAAATTCCTGAACTGACTAGGGGTTTATACGAAACCGAAACGGTTATTTCGCACTCCCACAAAATATACACAACCAAACTTAATGGAAATCTACCTGCCTTAATGGAAATTCATTTCTAAACCTTTTTTTCTCGTGTGCATCATTTCGATACGAGGATTAATAAGGGAGATATCATTAACGGACCGTCTTTCGGTACAAGTCCCATCGGACTTAACTAAAGAGAGGGTGCGTGTAAAGCGTATTTCTTAGAACTTGAAAACTACTGAAGATATTAGAACCAAACTTTATATTTAGCATCCACCTGTCCAAACGTAGGTTTTGAAGGTCAATAACATTCATGTTCCCGGAATGGACTGGTGGTTTATAGGGAACCAAAAGGTGATTTGACTCTTCCACAATATATACAGTACAAGACCAGCCTGACTGGAAATCGACCAAACGTGATGGAATTCCATCTCTAGAACTTTTTTCATGTGCAGTTTTTCGTCAGGAAGATTAGTATGGGAGATATCATGAGTGGTCAGTTTTGCAGGTTAAGTCCAGCGGACATAGCCCAAAAGGTGTTGTACGTAGAGCAGATTCCTTATCTATCTATATAAATAAAATCGTAACGACTGTGTGTCTCTACATTAACTATTTTGGCGAAATTTTCGCACAGCTACCCGTTTAAGTGATAATAATGACCATCTGAATATTTTTTGGTTTAGTTTCCTGAAAGTCCGAATTTTTACCCATGCGGCATTTTCTGCCAGACGAAAAAGAATATTGAAATTTGACAAAATTATACGCTTTACCTGTAACGGACGGAAAACTTCCACGATCTTTAAATTTTTCACTTTTTATCCCCGAAGAATATCGAAATATGGAGGCAATTTTTATGACGCGGCAGACCTTCGGGAAGTCCTATCACATAACGGACTGCACAATCTCCGTTCAATTTGGAATGATCTACAACCTTGGTCTTATGACTTTTTGTCGTATCTGTATCCCTTTTACGTTTGATTTTCTCTATTAATCGATGTTAAGTAAATTTGGACTTTTCACATGCATAATTCATACTTTCAATCGCTTATAGGAAAGATAGAATCATCAAACTCTTTACGAAAATTGTCCCACCCAGTAGCCATATGTGAGCCAAATGCTATGTTTGTAGCTGTCACATAATTATCCGAAAAGTAATGCAATGTGAGATAATCTTACAAAAGTTTACCGGGTTCAACGTTTCTAACTCAATCTGACCCAAGAATAGACGAGATATCATAGGACCAGCCATTTAGGCCACTAAATCCGGCGTCTTATGGTACAATCTTTTGTCGATATGATGTACGTTTAGCAGCAGTTAATCTGTAAATGAAGGTATGCAATAATGTAAACACGCATATACTTTCGTATGTCGATCTTTATATATTCACTGATGTCGATTTGTAGCGATCGAGAAAGGGTGGGTCTGATATTGTAATCAGTACTCCCCACACCGACTTTGACTGGCAGTAGGAATGGGGTCCTTATCCAACTCTTGTGTAACTGTCATTAGTAAGGAAGGCCTACCATTGTAATGAATAATTCACTTCACGATTTGACTTGCAGAAGGCAAGGGAGCATGCAGTTTTGTTTAAAACTCCCCTACACGATTGTGTTTGGCAGTAGGCAAGGGTGCCCGCAATTATAAACAAATCTCCTCATCTAAAATGTGACTGGCATTAAGCATAGTGGCCTGCTATTTTCATAGAAACTCACCAACTTGGGGTGACTGGCAGTAAGCTGGCTGGCAGTAGGAAAAGGGGCTGACATTATAATGATAACTGCATAACTCAATTTCGACTGATAGTAGGGTAGTTGTCTGCCATTGTAATCGAAACTCCTCAACTGTTATCTGTCTGGAAGTAGGAAAGTGGGGCTGCCATTGTAACGAAAACTCCCCAAATCGATTGTGACCGCGCAGTAGGCAATGAGGCTTGTAATTATAATGTTAACTTCCCAACTCGATTGTGAATGGCAGTAGGCAAGTGAGCCTGCCGTTATATCACAAATCCGTAACAAACACTTTACATTGGAACCAGCGTATGGGAACCTCCCCATGCTGTTTCTCGGATAACGCTAAGAGACATGCAATTTTAAAACAATCTTATTTACAGCATGTACGGTATTTACTTCGGTATTCGAATACAATGCATAATACTGTAGTGAAGGACGGGTACATTTGCTAGTTTTGAAATAAAATGTATTTTTGTGTGCCTAACCACAACTTAATGAATGCAAGGCTGTCTGTTCACAAAATAACAAATGTTAGGCAATTTCAGACGAAGGTTATATTTGCACCTTATTGTAATGACACCATATATTAAAGTAATGCGACGAGGTATCAGACATGTTGGGTGCTACACATGGCGAGTGTACAGCGTGTGACGAATTGCGATTGTAATGTGTAAATAAGGCAGAGATAACCAACGTAATGGAAGACGACTTAACCACTGCACAAATGGAAATCGTTCGACTGAAGTCAACGTACGACGATCTTGCACATCAGGTTAGTGAACTTCGTAGGGAGACCGAATTTAGGGTTAGATTAAGCTGAGAAATTAGGCCTACGAATTTAGCTACAGTGGACTCAAATCCAGTAAAAACTTCCGAAGAGATTCGGGGTCCTTAGTGAAACAAATACTGAACAATTCATTTTAGAGGAGAAGAAGAATACAAGTGGGACGGCGGCGGCGACAACGATGACGACGACTTCGACAAGTGGAGCGAGGAATACAACCCAGATGAGGAATATCTTGCTGATCGGCGACTGTCACGGACGGGAATGTAATGGTATTCCTCGTTCCAAACTGGTCCCAGGTAACGAAGTGCAAAGTATTATTAAACGGAATGTACCTTTAAGGAAATTGTTAAAACATTGAAAGTAAGACAAAAAACATAGGAGACAGAGATGTGCTAGTGATAATGGGGAACAAATGATGTAGGGATAAATTAAAATGTAATTACTGAGGTATTGGATCATTTTCTAAAATTAACACAAAAACGAATGTAATTTTGCATGCTACACCACACAGACATGATATGCCTACCGTAAATTCTGTTATTGAGAGAGCTAACAAACATATAGTAGGATTAGTTAATGCATTTGAAATTGTAAACAGGGAAGGACTAGCAAATAATTTTGAGAGTGAGGGGTTATCTGGGCATCATTTTACAGTGCATGGGTCTTCACATGAACAGGCATGGGAAAAATCACGTGTGTAACAGGTTAGGAAAGTTGATTGAGAATTCGAATATGCCGCTGAGAATTAGAGAGAATAATAATAATCAGAAAGGAGGGAAACCAACGTTGCTACACCGATGGGTGATCAAATTTAGAGATAACCCCACAGGTAACACTTTTTAGGATGTAGATAAATATTTATAGATAAAGAACTCACGGAAATGCATCATAGAACCCCAGCCCAAAAGTAAAACAACAGTAAATTCTCTTGATAATCATTTGGATAATAAAGAAAATTCCAGTATGGCAAAGGGTCAACAGGATCTTGATCATAGTAAATCATAAGAAAGTTAGGCAGGGGGTCTGAGATTTCTCCTGGTAAACGGTCAAAGTGTAGTAAATAAGCAATTAAAATTCGGTACATTGATGGAATCTCATGAGATTGATGTGGTGATAGGAGTAGAATCATGGTTGAGAGAAAGGGTGGGTAATAGAGAAGTATTTCCAGGAGGGTATACAATCTATCGAAGAGACCGAGGAGATAAAATGGGAGGAAGGGTGGTTTATTCTGGTGAAGGAAACTTATTGCTCACTCGAATGTTTTAGCGATGAAAGGGATGAAATATTAGGGAAATATTCGTTTGTGATAATATGGAGCAGGTGGGAATTATGGGAACATATAGGCCTGGAAGAGAGGAAAGAGACTTGGAAATATTTGCGAAACTAATATATTATACTCATATAAACAATAATAATGATATTGTAATAATTGTGGGAAATCTAAACTTGCCTGAAGTTGAATGGAATGGAGCTGCAAGTGAATCCCATGAACCGAAACTGGCAAATAAGTTAATTTGGGAGGGTGGATTTACACAATTTGTACAATCAACAACTCGTCTCAATAACTTACTAGATGTATTCCTGGTTTAACCATGGAAAATTGTTGATAATACTGAGGTGATTGAAGAGATAGGTGACCATAAGGCTGTATTAATGGATATAGGACTGGTACCAAAAAGGCTTAATAAGAAAGTCACACATGATAAGAAATTGTACAGAAAAACTGAATGTAAAAAACTAGGGATGTACCTTAAATCACATTTCAACAGTTGGAATAGTGACGGGAGTAATGTGGATACACTTTGGGAAAAATTTAAAGGAATTATTTGGGAAAAATACCTGTTAGGAAGGGTAAAATGACTTCAGACCCTGTTTATTGTACAAAGAAAATAAGGAACTTAAAAAGAAAATATAGAATTGTGAACAGAAAATCAAAGAGGATAGGAAGAATAGAGAAACTAGAAAACAGCTAATAAGGGAACTTAATAGAGTGAAGAAGGAAGCAAAAGAGAATTACATTAATGGCGTGCTTCATGAGGGTAATGGTCTTAAAGGTGTAACGTCTTCGTCGACGGGTTACATTCTTTACCCGATATCTCCATTTTTACTCGTCGTTGGGCAGCCTAGTTTGACGAAATGGAGTCGCTCAGCGGATACCTCAGGGTTTTCTTATGGCAAGTAAGACATGTAATCTTACTGTAGAATTCGCTTTACGTGAGTTCAAGAGAATCCCAACTCACGGGTGACACCTACTGACACTCACGTCATAATAATAATCGTCGACAACTTTTATCAGAATATTGACTCCGAGAGAACTCACCATGATTAATTGGAACACTTGATTACTGAGTACCACTTTTAGCTATCAACTAACTTACGAACTAAACAGTAATAGAAGAATTCATGACATAAGCAATTATAGAAAAATAACAAGATATTTATTAATAAAATATTAAATTATTAAATTACCATATTATGCGACGGATTATTTAAAATTGACTGAAAATACGTATGGAGAATGAGTCAGCGCTGGCTCGTATAATAAAACAAAATACACTGACTGACAGAGCAAATGCAACACCAAGAAGGAGTGGTCAGAACTTTATGCCAATTGCAGGGTAGACTGACGTCACTGAGGTATGCTCATGATGTGAAATGCGCCGCTGTGCTGCGCACGTAGCGAACGATAAATGGGACACGGCGTTGGCGAATGGCCCACTTCGTATCGTGATTTCTCAGCCGACAGTCATTGTAGAACGTGTTGTCGTGTGCCACAGGACACGTGTATAGCTAAGAATGCCACGCTGCCGTCAACGGAGGCATTTCTAGCAGACAGACGACTTTACGAGGGGTATGGTGATCGGGCTGAGAAGGGCAGGTTGGTCGCTTCGTCAAATCGCAGCCGATACCCATAGGGATGTGTCCACGGTGCAGCGCCTGTGGCACTGATCTCTATACCTGGATGGCTGGTAGCTTGGGTAGCAGTAAGCCGAATAGAAGATGACTGGCGTCGTAAGATGGCAGCGAGCGCATGGTGCAATAGACCACGAGGAGCGCGCTTGCTTTGTTTATGCTTAGTTCAGTGACGCCAGGCCTCTTAATTGTAGTTTCACGAGTGTTCTGTGCTGTGTTATTGCAAAGTAAATAGTAGTGTATTTTACGAATTTAGGTTCGTTGCCTTGTAGTATGCTTGTGAATTACAAGATTAAATTTAAATATCTATGTGTTTATCTGAAATATGAATGAAGAAACATTCTACGGGGTATTAACATACCGCAGTATTCAGCTTATGGATGTACAAACAGAACCGATCAGCAGAAGGAGAAATCATTTCATCGGGGAGTTTTAATAATAATGTTATTTGCTTTACGTCCCACTAACTACTTTTTTAAGGTCTTCGGAAACGCCGAGGTGCCGGAATTTAGTCCGCAGGAGTTCTTTTACGTGCCAGTAAATCTACCGACACGGGGCTGTCGTATTTGAGCACCTTCAAATACCACCGGACTGAGCCAGGATCGAACCTGCCAAGTTGGGGTTAGAAGGCCAGCGCCTTAACCGTCTGAGCCACTCAGCCCGGCTCGGGGAGTTTTATACTGCACATAAGAATCTTCCTAGGGTAGTGTTTTGAGTTTTAGGTTTATTGTATCTTATTTCGCATATTCCGGGAGCAAAATGGCAATTAATTTTTGTAGGTTTCCTTTCTCGAGACCCGAACATCTAAGATCATCGATTAGGAGTATCAGGCGGGAGAATTGGGAGCCTTCTAAAACAGCTGTTCTCTGCTCGGATCACTTAGAGGAAAACTGTTTTGATAGAAATGGACAAACTGTACACCTTAGAAGTGATGTACAGCCAACTGTTTTCAATTTTACTGAACATTAACTGCAAGTAAAGATTTGCTTTTTTTTCTCTCATAATTAAACTGACGGTTTCGATGAAATAATTGATGTGACCTTATAACAATCTTAGAAAACGAAGTCTGGAGGAATTCTAGACCTTATTTACATCAGTAATAATTATGGGTTTCAGACACTGGAGTGGTGGGAGAAGGGAAAGTGTGGTGGGTGTTTGGGGCTATTCCATTATACTATTCGTGGTATTTGGGACTCTTTGAACTGGTGTTACATATTTCTGATGATGACTATCAATATCGCTTTGCTAGCTGAATTTAATTAAAGAGGTCTGTAATAGTACATTAAGCTGCAGGCAATGTGATATATTGACTAGTTTTGAATATTTTCTGGTTTTATAAATGTGTACATTTGCTTCAATGATATTTTAATTTGATAATATGCGCGTTATTTCTTGGAAACAGGAAACAGAAATTCATTATCAAGCACCGATTACGATATGTCGAATCTAGGCCTGTATATTGAGCTACGTTTATAGGTACATCATTTTAAGAATGCATAATTTCGTGGCATACATGTATACAATTTACAGCAATGTTTCCAGAAACTGGTTTTCACTCGTATTGTGTTACCGATCGCTAATTGCATGTATTCAGCAGCTAAGTTAATATTTGCCGGCCGTTATTATACACTCATGTTTATTGCTATCCCGGAGATTTACTGACCTCGGAATGACTTGTCAGTGATCCCAATGTCCTTATGCTTTGAGTGAACATGTCTCTATATTTTTAATTATTCCAATGCGCCATTAATTGCGACTTAAAATTGACTATATTATCATTGCTTCCCCATAAGGAGAGCTCGAGGTTGGGTACGCCAACATGGCGAACCGCGCGTTCAACTTGGCGTACTTTCTCCTGCAGCGGAGACCTGCCATCAGCGATCCATGTATAGAGATCAGTGGCCTGTGGCGAAGATGGTTGGCGCAGGGACATGTGGCACGTGCGAGGGGTCCAGGCGCAGCCCGAGTGACGTCAGCACGCGAGGATCGGCGCATCCGCCACCAAGCGGTGGCAGCCCCGCACGCCACGTCAACCGCCATTCTTCAGCATGTGCAAGACACCCTGGCTGTTCCAATATCGACCAGAACAATTTCCCGTCGATTGGTTGAAGGTGGCCTGCACTCCCGGCGTCCGCTCAGAAGACTACCATTGACTCCACAGCATAGACGTGCATGCCTAGCATGGTGCCGGGCTAGAGCGACTTGGATGAGGGAATGGCGGAACGTCGTGTTCTCCGATGAGTCACGCTTCTGTTCTGTCAGTGATAGTCACCGCAGACGAGTGTGGCGTCGGCGTGGAGAAAGGTCAAATCCGGCAGTAACTGTGGAGCGCCCTACCGCTAGACAACGCGGCATCATGGTTTGGGGCGCTATTGCGTATGATTCCACGTCACCTCTAGTGCGTATTCAAGGCACGTTAAATGCCCACCGCTCCCGTACCTTCAGGGGCTGCCCAAGGTAGGCGGCGGATAATATGAAAAATTCTACGTGTTTTTTGACAGCTGTCATCCGCCATATTTAATCAAGAGAGCACCGCGCTGCTATTATTACGGTTATTACCTTACGCACGTAGTAGCGGGTGATTTGAAAAATTCTAAACAGCTGTCATCCGCCATCTTTAATTAACAAAGCACTGTGCTGCTATCTTTAGCTCCATACATTTAACATGTGGTGGCGGCAATTTGAAATTCCATCCAGATGCCATCTTTAATCAACAGAGCACCGTGCTGCTATCTTTAGCTACTACTTTTGAAATGTGGTGGCGGTTAATTTAAAAAATCCGTTAGCTATCATCATTAAACATTAGTACATTCGCGAACTTAACCTCTCATCTACTATCTTGAAGGAGACTATACGACAAGATGACCTTTCGAACGCTAATTACTACTTAGAGGTTACTACACAAGATGGCGGCGGCTGTTATGGCTACCTCCTCTACCCCCACCTCCTCCTCCTCTACCTCCTCCGCCTCCTCTACCTCCTCCTCATCCTCTGTCAAGGCATAGCTTTATCGAACATGCATCGCCAAGGCAAGGGTGTGCTGCGATAACATCATTGTGCATGTTTAGACTTGTGCATTACAAAAGAAACATAAGACTGAAATCGAACACTACACTCGATGTTGTTAACTTCAACATGTGATTAGAACATTGATTGATGTGTTCAAAACACTAAATAAGTCACCAGGACTAGAATCGAACACTGTACTCGATACATCATGTGTTGAGAACATGTTACGGGATACCTTTGTTCTAAGAAAATCAGATTAAAACATAACAAGACTAGAATCGATGCCGTTAACTTCAACATGTGATTAGAACATTGATTGATGTGTTCGAAACACTAAATAAGTAATCAAGACTAGAATAGAACACGGTACTCGATACAACATGTGTTTACAACATGTCAGGGGATACCTTTGTTCTAAGAAAATCAGATTGAAATATAACAAGACTAGAATCGAACACTGCACTCGATGTTGTTAACTTCAACATGTGATTAGAACATTAAATCAGATTGAAACATAATAAGACTAGAATCGAACACTGCACTCGATGTTGTTAACCTCAACATGTGATCAGAACATTAATTGATCTGTTCAAGACACTAAATAAATGATCAAGACTAGAATCGAATACTGTACTCGATACAACATGTGTTTAGAACATGTCAGGGGATACCTTTGTCCTAAGAAGATTAGATTACAAAAGAAGTGATTAAGAATAGAATCGAATTCATTGATTGATGTGTTGAGATCACTAAATAAGTGATCAAGACTAGAATCAAACACTGCACAACATGTGTTTAGAACATGTTAGGGAATACCTTTGTTCTATAAAAATCAGATTAAAACATAATAAGACTAGAATCGATGCCGTTAACTTCACAACATGTGATTAGAACATTGATTGATGTGTTCGAAACACTAAATAAGTGATCAAGACTAGAATCGAACATGGTACTCGATACAACATATGTTTACAACATGTCAGGGGATACCTTTGTTCTAAGAAAATCAGATTGAAACATAACAAGACTAGAAACGAACTCTGCACTCGATGTTGTTAACTTCAACATATGATTAGAACATTAAATCAGATTGAAACATAACAAGACTAGAATCGAACACTGTACTCGAAACAACATGTGTTTAGAACATGTCAGGGGATACCTTTGTTCTAAGAAGATCAGATTGAAACATAACAAGACTAGAAACGAACACTGCACTCGATGTTGTTAACTTCAATATGTGATTAATACATTAAATCAGATTGAAACATAACAAGACTAGAATCGAACACTGCACTCGATGCTGTTAATCTCAACGTGTGATCAGAACATTAATTGATATGTTCAAAACAGTAAATAGGCGATCAAGACTAGAATGGAACACTGTACTCGAAACAACATGTGTTTAGAACATGTCAGGGGATACCTTTGTTCTAAGAAGATCAGATTACAAAAGAAGTGATTAAGAATAGAATCGAACACTGTACTCGATACAACATATGATCAGAACATGGATTGATGTGTTTAGAACATTGTAACTCTTCGACCCTAAGCTTCTCACTAGAGGAGACGAAAGTTAATACCTTGGGACACATGAATATCAAATAAACTATATGTGGCTTGCCCGCAAATTACCACGCAAATAGAAACAATTAACATTCAATGGTTTCCCATTTCTCTATGTGATCCTTGGGCGCCAGGGTTAGTTTTAAACAAAACTGTAAACCAAAATTTATATTTACTAGCATAGAGATTTATACTTAAATCACAGGGGTAGGATTTTAAATAATTAACCCACCCTTAAGTATCGCTTAAGAAAGAAAATTAACGCAATATAAAATACAAATGAATTTATTATACGAATAATGAGATGAATCGGAAAAGTTCCTTAAAGCGTGGAGGGATTTAGATTTTACGTTACTCAAATTACTATTGCTTGCTTTATCTAATTGAAGCTCACCAATTGCAGTTTCCTTTGAAGTCATCTGGTTTCCGTGGTTACTCGTTCTCTTCTTCTCGATGTAGAAGTGGCTCCATGGACATCCTTCCTTCTCTGATGTGGTACGGGCTATCTGGACTAACACTCCCTAAATTAGACATTGGCCCTATACTTGTAAAAACTGATCAGCGTTGATCGTATGAGGAGAAAATTCAGAGATATGAATTTTTCCATGTTAGTAGAAATCTCAGTCCAACTGAGCTATACTGTTTACACGGTACAGACTTGTACCAAATTCCATGGACTTGAACTAAACATAGTTCTTCGTCCAGAAGATTTACTGAATATAACACAAGCCATAAGCTTGTTTCGTCTCACGCAGATCCGATAACATAACCGCAGCTAAGTACTGTATAGAAGCGACAACACACTGTACAAAAATAACTATGTCTCGGAGAGACCACACATTGTCTCAAAATCAATAGCGTCGTTCAAAGTAGATGTTCACAGTAGAAGTTGCGATGTGTGTGAGTATCCGAGACTCCGCGTTAGATAATATCACCGGGCTCTCCCCACTCTTGGTAACAGCTTAATCTCAGATCTCTATATAACGAAGCATCTGATTCGTAGATCGCATTATCATCTCCCTCTTCTTTCTTCTTGACAAGTCCAGTAGGCGTGGCGATAATGTAGTCTGATGGTATGCAAGCCTCGCGCGCGGGTCGCTGTTTACTGCCTTGGCTCATGAGTTTAACCCAATGACTCATGTAATTTTCCCCCGCTATAAGAATAACCTTTTCCGTATACACAAATATGAGATGAAATGACAACAACTATGTCTCAACATATTGACCATATTTACAGTACATAATGAATTCCAATCCTACCTAATATAATAATTTAAATAATAAATGATGTTATAATATATACAATATGATTGCAAAAGCCTTATTTACAAATGCTTGACGTTGAATAAATATGATATTACGAATAATTGCCGATGGCGGAAAAACTTGATATCAAATGATATCGCGTAAAATGATAGTATATTAAATTAGTCTGGCTGGAGAATCCTGGACGGTTACAACATGATACAACATGTCTGGAGTATACCTTTTGTTCTAAGAGAAAAATAATAAGACTAGAATTCTGAACAGCTTGCGTAAGATAGCGATTGTTATAACCTCCTTTTCCTCTTCTTGCTCTGTCAAGGTATAGCTTTATTGAACATACAACGCGACCTTATGCATATCACGTAGCTAACTCGCTCAATAAACGATATATAACTTCAATGATTTTGCCTAGTGCGAAAATCAAAAACACACTGTGCATATGCTGCAGAGCTAACTCGCTCAGTAAACGATACAGCAACACTTCAATGATTTGCCTAGTACAAAAATCAAAACACACTGCACATATCGCGTAGCTAACTAGCTCAGTAAACGATATAACAGCACTTCAAATGATTTGCCTTGTCTCGTGCGAAAATAAAAAAAACATACCACGTAGCTAATTTGATCAGTAAACGATATAGTAACACTTCAAATGATTTGCCTTGTCTTGTGTGAAAATAAAAAACCATACTGCGTAGCTAACTCGCTCACCGCACTGCTAAGGCGCTTAGTAATTGCAAATACACTAGAACACTAATATACGTTATATAAAAGTAAAAACCATACTGCGTAGCCAACTCGCTCGGTTACTCGCTTAATACATCACAACACGTCTAGAACACTGATATTCGCATACACGTTACTCGAAACACACACGCGGACAAGAATGTTGCGAGGTACTACATACTTACATGTTTTTAAAAGGGTGAATGAAAAATCATAAATTATTTGTACGCATGCTGTCTCCTCCAAGTTGTAAGAGCAAATGGAAGCAGTACTGTGAGTTTCTGCTACAGCTTGCGAACGGAAGTGGCATGTCATCTCAGCAAAAAAAAATACGCATGACCTACACGCAAGTCAGACACAATGATGGATACCGCGATTCAAATCCTGATAACTTTTGCCGTCAGGAAGGGCATCCGGCCAGATCCTTATACACGTTACCAGGAAGACTGACGATCGCGCAGGAAAGGGCTAGGAGCAGCTAGCTACCCCCATAGCATTCGCTATTTTTAGGGCTGCTGACAGGAGTTCGAACCCGCTATCTCCTGAAGTAGAGAGAATGATTGCGGGTACAAGATGTTGATGGTGATTCATCTGTCGCATGGAGACGTTAAGCCTCGTGCAGGCTTCTTGGACAGGAGTAGCCTATGTGACGGAATCGTGTTTTACCCTCTCC
This sequence comes from Anabrus simplex, assembly GCF_040414725.1. NCBI lineage: Eukaryota > Metazoa > Arthropoda > Insecta > Orthoptera > Tettigoniidae > Anabrus > Anabrus simplex. Next base: position 1,252,939,130 of record NC_090265.1, read on the forward strand.
CTACTGCCGTATATTATATCCTCAGGGAGGTAGTAGTATACAATTTCGAATAACTAAAAGGTGTGCGAAAAGCCTGCGTTAAATTCTATAAGAGGAAGGGCATATAACGCTGTTGATGGCGATTGACATGTCGGATTGGGGCGTTAAGCTTTGGGAGTAGGCTATGTGCTGGCACTGGGTTTTACCTTCGCCGTACTGTTATACATTACATCCTCGAGGGTGTGCTAAAAGCCTGCATTAAATTCTAAAAGATTAAGGGTATGTAATGCCGTTGATGGTGATTCACACGTCGGATGGAGACTTGAGCGTTGAGCAGACCTCTTCGACAGGAATAGGCTATGTGCCGTCTCCGGGTTTTACCCTCTGCGTACAATCATAATATTTTATCTCATGAACTTACACGAGCTAAATGCTACACGGTTAAGAAAATGTCATTGCACTGTTTAAGTTACAGGTGTCTTATCATACACACAGTGTCCTTACTGCATGCTCAAGGTTACTACAGCCGGAAAGCAGTGTACAATTTCAGTCAACGCATGCATTCCTTACCTCGCTCTTACTGACTCTGTAACATACACAGGTACAACTTCAAAGCCTAAGCGGATTTACCTTTTATGCAGAGCAAGGATCAAAACTGATATGTTAACAACAAAAGACGTAACTCGGTGCGAGCACATAGCCTACTCCCAAAAGTTAACGCTCGAACTACACTAAGAGGCAGCTAGCTGCTTCCTAATCCTACAGCCGGATGCACTTCCTGACGTAACAGGACCGGGATTAAAAATCTGTTTTACAGCTGGGTGCCCTTCTTGACGCAGGATTTTAAATCTCAAGAATCTATTTTAAAACTAGTTACCCTTCCTGCGCAAAACCGGGATTTTAAATCTCAAGAAAATCTTTTGCAGACGGATGCCCTTCCTGACGCAGGATTTTAAATCGCAAGAATCTGTTTTACGACTAGTTGCCCTGCCTGACGTAAGGATCAGGATTTACAGCGTTATAAAATAGCAGGGTTCGAACTACACGGTTGTCAGCTCTGCTAATTTTACACTAAGCAAATGCTGGGACTGTAAATGTCACGGCTGCTTCCTTTCTAACTTTCTTGCTCAGCAAGAATCGGATTTTTAAATCGCAAGAATCTGTTTTAAAACTAGTTGCCCTTCTTGACACAAGAATAAGAGTTTTAAATCGCAAGGATCTGTTTTAAAGCCGTATACCCTTCTTAACAAAAGGATCGGGATCAAGAATCCGTTTTACAGTCGGATGCCCTTCTTAACACAAGATTTGAAATCGCGTAAATTTGTTTTACAACCGGATGACTTTCCTGACGCAAGAATAGCGGTTTTAAATCGCAAAAATCTGTTTTACGGCGGGATGCCCTTCTTAACGCGAGGACTAAGATTTTAACACGTAATAATCGGGGTTTTACAGCTGGATGCCTTTTTTAATGTAAGAAATAAGATTTTAAATCGCAGTATCTTGTGTCTCACAGCATAAACCATTGTTTGACGGCTGGTTACCCTTCCTAACGTTAAAGGACTGGGATTTTAAGTCGCGAGAATCTGTTTTACAACTAGATGCCCTTTTTGACGCGTGAATCGGGGTTTTACAGCTGGATGCTTTTTTAATGTAAGAACTAAGATTTTAAATCGCAGTATCTAGTGTCTTACATCGTAAACTATTGTTTTACGGTCGGTTATCCTTCCTGACGTCAAATGACCGGGATTTTAAGTCGCGAGTATCTGTTTTACAACCAGATGCCCTTCTTAACGGGAGAATCAGGGTTTTACAGCTGGATGCTCTTCTTGACGCAAGAACAATTGTTTTACGGCTAGATGCCCTTCTTGACGCGAGATTTTAAATCGCAAAAATCTGTTTTACAGCCGGATAGCCTTCCTAACGCGAGAACAAAGATTTTAAATCGCACGGATTTGTTTTACAGCTAGGTGCTCTTTTGATGCAAGAAATACAATTTTAAATTGCGGTATCTTGTGTCTCACATCACGAACAATTGTTTTACGGCTAGATGCCCTTCTTGACGCGAGATTTTAACTTACAATAATCTGTTTTACAGCCGGATGCCCTTCTTAACGCGAGAACTAAGATTTCAAATCGCAGTATCTCGTGTCTTACATCACGAGCTATTGTTTTACTGGTTGCCCTTCCTGATGCAAAACTAGGATTTTAAATAGCAGTATCTAGGGTCTTACATCATAAACCAATTGTTGTATGACCGGTTGCCCTTCCTGACGTCAAGGAACTGGGATTTTAAGTCGTAAAAATCTGTTTTACAACTAGATGCCCTTTTTTCGCGAGAATCGGGGTTTTACAGCTAGACGCTTTTTTGACGCAAGAACTAATATTTTAAATCGCAGTATCTAGCGTCTAACACCATAAACCATTGCTTTCTAGCCTGTTGCCTTTCCTAACGTCAAAGGACCGGGATTTTAAGCGGAGTATACGCAATAAATCTGTTGTAGCAAGTTTTATAACCGGATGTTCTATTAAAACCCGATGCCGACACATAGGCTACTCCTGTCCAAGAAGCCTGCACGAGGCTTAACGCCCCATGAGACAGATGAATCACCATCAACACCTTGTACCCGCAATCATTCTCACTACTTCAGGAAATAGCGGGTTCGAACTCCTACTGTCAGCAGCCCTAAAAATAGCGAATGCTATGGGGTAGCTAGCTGCTCCTAGCCCTTTCCTGCGCGATCGTCAGTCTTCCTGGCAACGTGTATAAGGATCTGGCCGGATGCCCTTCCTGACGGCAAAAGTTGTCAGGATTTGAATCGCGGAATTTATCTGGAAGTAGGTCAGTGCATACACAATATTAGGAACTGTTAAATCAGTAGGTGATCAGGTAGGCACATGCGCTGAGTACAACGAAATGTCAAGTCAGCGGATATAGAAAGCAGTGCTCTGTTGAAATAAGTGTGTGTAAGAGTTAAGGTAGATGTATTTGAGAGATAATGAAGGGATGGACGTGTTGTGCCTCACCAAGAGGGGACGGCACGGACGGCCAGTAATTTTACGGTTCGCACCTCACATGCGGTCTGGTCTCCGCCGGTGTGAGGTGCCACCTAAATAAGTTAGGAGTTTAGAGTAAGTTAGTTATAGGAGTGGAAGGAACGTCATAAGTGGGGGAGATAGGGCTGTCCTATCCCTAGTGTGGTTGACAAATGCTAATAGATAGATGTTGAGAAAGGAGAGAGAGGGAGAGAGAGAGAGAGAAAGAGAGAGGAAGGCTACATGGGGTGCGGGGCGTCTGCACTCGTGTGGCCTGCCGCCAAAACGGAATGGTGAGGATCAGTGTTGTTCTTGTTGATTGGGGGGGGGGTTGGGTTCTCTTAATGTTACCCAGTCACAAATGTGAGGATCAATCTTTGTCAACTGTATAGAGGGCCGGACGTGTTGTTCCAAGGAGGGTGGTTCATTTTTCCTCACCAGGGTGGGACAGCACGCCCGGTCAGTAGTTATAGGTGTGGCGTCTCACACATGGATTGGTTACCGCTTGTGTGAGGGGTCACAATTAAGTCAAGATATTTAGAGTTACAGGGGTGGAGCTGACATGAGGCCCGCTTATCAGCCCATTTGAGTTTCCACATGGTATAGGGGTGGTGCTTACACGCGGCTCGGTCTCCCGCCCATGTGAGTACCCACATAGTAGATTTAGATGTTCACATTTATTTTATTTTATTTTATTATTAGGTTTGTATGGGAACATGTACTGTATTTGGGCGAACGCCTGTAATGTTCAGCAAATAAATCACTCACTTAACCTTGCAACTATTAAAGACCATCGTGTGGTACCTAGTGCCTTATTTAAAATTTATCTTGGACTATATCATAAATAATAGTGTAATACCAAAGGAATGGAAGGAATCTATAATAATTCGTTCGTAATCTGTTTACCCTCCAGGTTCGGTTTTTCCCTCGGACTCTGCGAAGGATCCCACCTCTACCGCCTCAAGGGCAGTGTCCTGGAGCTTCAGACTCTGGGTCGGGGGATACAACTGGGGAGGATGACCAATACCTCGCCTCGTCTCACCTGCTATGCTGAACAGGGGCCTTGTGGGGGGACGGGAAGTTTGGAAGGAATAGACAAGGAAGAGGGAAGGAAGCGGCCGTGGCCTTTAAGTTAGGTACCATCCCGTCATTTGCTTGGAGGAGAAGTGGGAAACCACGGAAAACCACTTCCAGGATGGCTGAGGAGGGAATCGAACCCCACTCTACTCAGTTGACCTCCCGAGGCTGAGTGGACCCCATTCCAGCCCTCGTACCACTTTTTAAATTTCGTTGGAGGGAATCGAACCCCACTCTACTCAGTTGACCTCCCGAGGCTGAGTGGACCCCGTTCCAGCCCTCGTACCACTTTTCAAATTTCGTGGCAGAGCCGGGAATCGAACCCGGGCCTCTGGGGGTGGCAGCTAATCACACTAACCACTACACCACAGAGGCGGTCATCTATAATAATACCAATTTATAAGGGAAAGGGCACTGATCTCTATACCTGGATGGCTGGTAGCTTGGATAGCAGTAAGCCGAATAGAAGATGACTGGCGTCGTAAGATGGCAGCGAGCGCATGGTGCAATAGACCACGAGGAGTGCACTTGCTTTGTTTATACTGAGTTCAGTGACGCCAGGCCTCTTGATTGTAGTTCCACGAGTGTTCTGTGCTGTGTTATTGCAAAGTAAATAGTAGTGTATTTTACGAATTTAGGTTCGTTGCCTTGTAGTATACTTGTGGATTACAAGATTCAATTTAAATATGTATGTGTTTATCTGAAATATGAATGAAGAAACATTCTACGGGGGAACATACCGCAGTGTTCAGCTTATGGATGTACAAACAGAACCGATCAGCAGAAGGAGAAATCATTTCATCGGGGAGTTTTATACTGTACATAAGAATCTTCCTAGGGTAGTGTTTTGAGTTTTAGGTTTATTGTATCTTTTTTCGCATATTCCGGGAGCAAAATGGCAATTAATTTTTGTAGGTTTCCTTTCTCGAGACCCGAACTTCTAAGATCATGGATTAGGAGTATCAGGCGGGAGAATTGGGAGCCTTCTAAAACAGCTGTTCTCTGCTCGGATCACTTAGAGGAAGACTGTTTTGATAGAAATGGACAAACTGTACACCTTAGAAGTGATGTACAGCCAACTGTTTTCAATTTTACTGAACATTAACTGCAAGTAAAGATTTACTTATATTTTTTTTAATTTCTCATAATTAAACTGACGGTTTCGATGAAATAATTGACGTGACCTTACAACAATCTAAGAAAATGAAATCTGGAGGAATTCTAGACCTTATTTACATCAGTAATAATTATGGGTTTCAGACACTGGACTGGTGGGAGAAGGGAAAGTGTGGTGGGTGTTTGGGGCTATCCCATTATACTATTCGTGGTATTTGGGATTCTTTTAACTGGTGTTGATGATGACTATCAATATCGCTTTGCTAGCTGAATTTAATTAAAGAGGTCTGTAATAGTAAATTAAGCTGCAGGTAATGTGATATATTGACAAGTTTTGAATATTTGCTGGTTTTATAAGTGTGTACATTTGCTTCATCATCATCATCTGTTTACCCTCCAGGTTCGGCTTTTCCCTCAGACTCAGCGAGGGATCCCACCTCTACCGCCTCAAGGGCAGTGTCCTGGAGCTTCAGACTCTTGGTCGGGGGATACAACTGGGGAGTATGTCCAGTACCTCGCCCAGGCGGCCTCACCTGCTATGGTGAACAGGGGCCTTGTAGGGGGATGGGAAGATTGGAAAGGATGAGGAAAGGAAGCGGCCGTGGCCTTAAGTTAGGTACCATCCCGGCATTCGCCTGGAGGTGAAGTGGGAAACCACAGAAAACCACTTCGAGGATGGCTGAGGTGGGAATCGAACCCACCTCTACTCAGTTGACCTCCCGAGGCTGAGTGGACCCTGTTCCAGCCCTCGTACCACTTTTCAAATTTCGTGGCAGAGCTGGGAATCGAACCCGGACCTCCGGGGGTGGCAGCTAATCACGCTAACCACTACATCACAAAGGAGGAACATTTGCTTCAATGATATTTTAATTTGATAATATGCGGGTTATTTCTTGGAAACAGGAAACAGAAATTCATTATCAAGCACCGATTACGATATGTCGAATCTAGGCCTGTATAGTGAGCTACGTTTGTAGGTACATCATTTTAAGAATGCATAATTTCGTGGCATACATGTATACAATTTACAGCAATGTTTCCAGAAACTGGTTTTCACTCGTATTGTGTTACCGATCGCTAATTGCATGTATTCAGCACCTAAGTTAATATTTGTCGGCCGTTATTATACACTCATGTTTATTGCTATCCCGGAGATTTACTGACCTCGGAATGACGTGTCAGTGATCCCAATGTACTTATGCTTTGAGTGAACATGTCTCTATATTTTTAATTATTCCCATGCGCCATTAATTGCGACTTAAAATTGACTATATTATCATTGCTTCCCCATAAGGAGAGCTCTAGGTTGGGTACGCCAACATGGCGAACCGCGCGCTCAACTTGGCGTACTTTCTCCTGCAGCGGAGACCTGCCATCAG